>NC_041403.2:32981512-33581512 GCF_900747795.2 Erpetoichthys calabaricus | reverse complement strand
AATTTAGCCTTTCTCTTATGAGCATGGGCATTATTTTTTCATATTTCTATGACCTCTCTTGCTAGGCCAAATTTGCTGGCCTTTTAATATAGAGATAGGATATAAACATTCAGATCTTGTTACAAAAAGAACAAGGGCTGAATGCCTGTATAAAATAGTAGCTTTTACAAGACAAATAATTTACAGTATAAGGAAGGAACAACTTTTTATGCAACTCTTCAACTAGGAAAAAACTCATTCATATGTCCATTTTGTGCTTCACACCAATGAAAGCTTATTTCTTTCTGGAATTAATACATTTTCCAATTTGCAGATTTATTTGTGAGAAAGTTTTACAGAGGTCATGATTTGATTTTATTTTTTTAATTAAGGTAATATCAGCTGACAGCTCACGGAAAGATGAGATGTAACAAAATAAGTAATAATTAACCATACTTGGTATCTAATATATGCCACAGTTATATAGTTTCTGGTCATTATATGGTTGGACAACAAAACTTTTTATAGATTAAGAAATTAAAGTATTAATTTAATATGCAACAGCTAGTTTGTGACACACAGGACACACAGACAAATATGGGAAAAGAAAGATAACTAACTTAAGCTGTGTATGTTGCTAATTTCATACAGACAGAAGTTAACTTTGTAAATGTCAAAGCATGCTGTGCAGATCTTCAAATATTATTTGTGACAAGCAGTCTTTGAGCTTACTTAACATATTCTGAAAATTGTATACTATTTGTACTCCTGTAACTTTGTAATGAGCTACAGGATAAACAGTGATTAAAATAATGTTTACACTGAGTTTAAAATGTACAGAACAAAGCCAACTTTAATTTGATTGCATCAGTTAAAGACTCAACATACTGTGTGATGGCTGTCTATTTAATGCACTCTGCTGGCCTCATCATGTTAGATGATGACCTAGTAAACTGTTACTTAGCAGCACTGACTGTTGTCATTCTGTCAACTAAACCTTATTTTGAACTGATGTACAGTAAGTTTCCTTTGGAAAGGTTTTTATCCACTGGTAATGAAGAGTCATACTTAGGCACAAAACTCTTAATGGATAAGTTTGGAATTTTTCAAGTCAAAGTTATTTCTTCACAGTCTTTGAGTATATTAATATGCCATACAAAATTGCATTATAAAGTGAAGCGTTTTTTTTGTACATTTTATATATACCTTGTCTGTTCTTGCAGCTTACAGTGAGCTGTAGTGTACGAGTGTCCATAGGTGAATGAAAAAGCCTCATATTTGCCATATACAGTATGTACACTTTGAAGCAGCAAGGATTATGATTAAATAAAACATGCCTTCTGTCTTTATGAAGCATCCTTGTGATAACAAAAGGAAACTAGAAATAATTATTTTTTCATTGATTCTTGGAACTATTTTTGTTTTCCTGTTCGCTTATCTGTTCATAGCCTCTGATGTGGGTGGAGTTATGACATCCACAATAAGCCCCCAACTTCAAGCTATATTTTACTTACAATCCTCTCTGCAATTCTTGTTTTTCAACAGTTCTGTCATGGCTTGTAAGAACAGACATTCTGCATTGAAATTTTACCCAGCCTACAGTGTGAGATTCATTGCAAGTGACCGCCATGTAGTGAAAAGAACGCATAAGACTTTCTTTACACTCTATGACCATTAGCAAGTCACCTCACCAGATTGTGTTTCATTTGGAAAAACGCAAGAAATATAACTAATTGTATCTTTCAAATGTTGTAAGTCACCTCAGATAAAGGCATCAGCTAAATAAGTAAATAGTGATAACATTGTGCTTTGTGCAAATAACAGTAAGTCTGAAGTGAACTGATGACACTGCCTTTTGTTTTTAATAAAAGTCTTAGATTTTGAAAGAGCCAAGTCAACTGTATGTAACTTTTTTCATTGTGTGTTCAATGCATGCATGATACAAAAAAAAAATGAAAAAGGCAGAGTGTGCGATAGAGCAGACTGAAGAGCCACTTACCGATTATCAGTTTTTTTAATGCACGATTAGTCGTTCTTGCTGAGAGTATGATAGTAAAAGAACTGATTAAGTAAAATTCACTGACACTCATTCATACTAACCAATTCAATAAATGCTGTACATCCAAGGGGAGAACATGTAAAATTCTTGCAGTGAGTCAGGAATGACAGCTCTGTGCTACCTGGAGATGTTGAACACCAAGGTGGGAGGGGCATGCACGCACAACACTTAGAAAACACTTTCAATGCGTCTTCCAGCAGCTAGAGTCCATCAGCCCTAATGCATCGCCATTGGTAAGGAGCCAAGGGAAAGAGTGGCATGTGGGTTGCCTTTGACCCCAGAAGAGCAGAGTAAGATGGAGCCAGGTGACATGCTTGAAATAGGCAAAAAGTTGAAGCAACTTAGAGTATGTGGAACTAGCCACTGCAGAAACCAGAAAGTCCTTTTTAAGGCCACCACACCAGCAGTCCACATAAAGTGGCTAGTTCTGTGCCTCATCTTTCACAATCCAGCAGTCATTAAAAATATTCCCTTTCACTAAAACACACATGTGCGGTATCAGTCTAGCAGGCAGTAAAGAATATCTTTGTGAAAAATTAAACAAGGTAGTAAAAGAATATAAGTGATATTTAGTTTGACTTTTTTCAGTTATTATTATCTAGTTGTCTAGAGATCAGAGACAGCAATTCACATTTGGGCATCAGCACACCATATGAATAACAGCTCTTTCCGAGGTGAATCCATGCCTGGGCCTTGAAAGATGCTGTGCAGTAAAGTGCACAACTATTTTCATTTTAAATGGCTGAAAGTCAGAACAGTGTTTTGCTTTGTGCTTTTTGTCCTTCTTACAATGGCATGCATGTGCTGTTTTGCAGTGACACAAATCATTACTCTGTAACATTTTTGACTTGAAAAATAGACATGTGACGTTTTAAGGCTGTTCTTAATAATGGCACTCTGATACCTTTCACCTCCATTATAAAAGGTGAGGGTGCTAGATTTTTTTTTTAATTTATAAAATATGCTTTACTTTTGAATGCAATTTCATGTGGCAAGTTAATATATACCATGATTGTGAAGAAATAACTTAGAAAATACTGAACTTACACTATCTTTTAATACACTGTCAAATCTGAATATTTCACTGTCCTTTTCATGGACTGTGGCTTTTAACTGTCAGGACACGGTGGTGGATGTATTGGCCAAGTTTTGAGTAGATCATTGTCTCACTGCTTCATTTGACTGTTGCAATTGAAAATGTTTAAGTATTAGATGTTCTAGTGTACCTTGCAGCAAATTTGTGATTACTCGCCAAGAACACAACAAAGTGGTTTCAGTGACTTCATTAGAATACCTCCCTGGTACCATTTCTTGTCCACTTGATCCACTGAGTAGCAATCTACACAATAATACAAGGACGTTCTGCATATTTTTTTAGCTATTAGTCTGTGTAGGAACATCAAGGAATTCCCCAGTAAGTACGCAGATGATAAGAATATCAAATCTGCCTTCTTCTTTTCTCATCAAGCGAAGTAGAGTTCTTTAAATGAGGGACCGGCCAAATTTAGAAAATATGTTATATGTTGTACATGTGATTCCATTTCTGTTTAGTCATCATGAAACATTTAGCATGTTTTATTATTTATATCTTATCAAAAAAAGTGCAGATATTGGAAACTGTATGTTAGAAACGCAGTGTGCCATTACATGTATTTATTTCTGCAATTTAAGTCACAAAAACAAAAAAGATCAGCATATTAATCAGTTTGTGCATGTAATTATGTTAATACAGATTGCCACAGACTACAAGCCAAGCATGGGAACTTCATACTGGCAGTGATAATGCACATATTGTGTACAGATGGTAATATTGGACAGAGCTGAGGCCCCAGCACACGTACAGGCAAGTCCACTTGTCATCACATTAACACAGGGTGAGTAATGTATTTTATCTTCAGTTCTACTGTAACTGGGACTGTGCATTACTCTGATAACTGCTCCATTATCCTCAATTATGGTCTTTAATCAAAATCGGTCCTCAACAACACACTGTGTATCAGCCATGTAATACTGACTGACAGATTTAATTTTATCACCACACTCTGCGTTCAGCTCAAGAGTTTGCTGAAAAAAATCTTACAGCTGCAATTAGTATAATGTTCCAGATCAAAGGAAAGTGATGGCTTTTAAGGAGGGTGAGAGGAAGCCTAGGTTGTAGTTAATGATGGGTAGTAAATTCACCTTAGTCTTAAAAACTTAATCATGACTATTTCTGCTCCTTTAGTGTCAAACATTATTATGTTGTGAGAACAGTCAAGGCCCACTTTTCCCTAAGTGCAGTTTTCAGTAGAATGCTGGAAACCCAAAGCCTCCATTTTTTATCTTGTTGCCCATTTACTGCACAGTTCATATTGTATGCATGCTGAAGATCATATGAAAAGATAGAATGTCCTGCTTACTTATCCGAATGTAAATGTTATTTACATTACATTGTATGTTCTGGGTCATTTTTTAGAAAAATCATGTTGACAAGTGTTAAAAAATTCTAAGGAAGGGCTCTTCTACTTAAGCAGAAATTGTTTTTAGTTTTGAAAGTTTGGTTTCACATATTCAGTACACTAAATATGTAAAGTCATTTGCAGTTTAAAAAAAGTCAGCATTGGTAAATCATCTCCATTGCCAATTAATGTTTTTTCATGATTTTTGTCTCTCTTTAGTATTGATTAGGAATTGTTTTTATTACCTTTTTATTTATGTCTTGATAGGATTTTACATAATCTTGACATTTTTATTTTTTACACTACCTTATTTCTGAAGTTTCCTTTTTATTTCAATATGCCTTCCATCCATCCAATATCATAAATTCTATTCATATGATATTTAGGTCTAAATGTATTGGTAATTTGCAAATTCTTTACCAGACTATAATTATTTTTGTTGTTTAATTTACTGAATATTAACACAGACTAGTTGGTTTAATAATGTTATACTGATAACCATTAAATGAGCGTTTTGTGTTTGTGTTTAAATCTTAAAACATTAATGCAAAATATTCAGTTTTATAATACTGCACTGATGACCATTAAATGACAATGTGGTGAAGCTCTTGGTGCTTTTGTCGCACTGCTCTAGAGAAATACTGTATGTTTGATTCCTGACCGATTTATGGGATGTGGGCTTTTTTCCCCACAGCTGGATGTGTTGTTTCTGTGTTGTATGTATTGCAAATGGACAAGACTAAATTGACCTGGCCTAGAGAGTGTGTGCATTTTATTGAGCGCTCCTTATGATGGACTTGTGTCCCACCTAATGCCGATTCCTGCCTTGCATTGAGTACTATCTGGGATAGGCTCTGGTTCTCTGAGATCCTATAAAGGAAAATGTGAGTTCCAAAAGTACAGGGATTAATAGTTCACTAAAACCCATAAAATGTTATGTTTTTTACAACAAAAAGTATTGAGCACATGATTATTGTTTTGTAGACAATGTTTTAAAATTCTGCCAGGTCACAAGGTGAGCCTTAACTACATAGCATACCTTGTTTTTTTTATTTAAGTTAACATTTGCATTATCTGTGGGCTGTTGACTTTTGTTTAGTTGCATTTATGTTTGTTTACAGATGTCAACATTCAAGAATTAAAATTCACTTTTAACTGAAGTTCTTTAGTGTGTTGAAGTATTATTTTATACATTCTAATAGCCCAAGTACTACAAAAAAAAAAAAAACAGATTCAGAGTTAAATGCACACAGACCACAGAAATCATTTTGGTCAAATAGCCAGAACTGAAAGCTTACTGAAACTGCAGTCTTGAACTCATTTTACTTAAATGAAGGGCTTATCCAAATGCCTGGCATGAAAAGAAAATCATTAACTTGAAAATCATTTAATCTATGGAATTAAAGTTATCACACTAGCAAAGATTTAGAAGACAGAAACATTGTAATAAAATGTCACAGAATTTAGTGTCAAGTATTTGCATTAGCTGTAATTTGGTTTATGTAGCTTTGCATTATGTTGCTCCAGTGATTGTCATAAAATATAAATACATGTCTATATTCAATGCCCACCATTAAGAATTTCGTAAAACATTTGAGTAAGATAGTGCTGAGGCAGTTAAGAATAAAAAGAATCTGTCCAATATGTGGAACAGTGGGCCTCCATATTCAATTTAGGTCAGCTTGTCTGGAACAGGGAACACTCCAGGGTTGTGATGAAATGCTCTATTTCACACACTTGCCCTCTAGGGGGGCTGACAAGAGCAGTCACTTAAATTAAGGACAAGTCGTCAGGCAGGAGACCTGATCTGGTCCCAGGACAGATGACTTCAGCAGTTAGTCCCTGTGGCCTTTCCCTGTGACACAATAAACTTCTTCCTCATCCAGCTCTGTCACTTCTTATTAGTTGTCAAGTTTGAAAAAAATCCGCGTTTCATGTAAGCTGTGGCATTTCTTTTGCTTATAGCAAAGAAAGTGCTCTTGATTATTTATGACCCGCTAAATGTAAAAAGGAAATGGCAGGCCTAGAAATATTTTTTTTAGAACCAGGTCTGTTTTTTTTTTTTTTTTTTTTAACCCATTTGCCTGCCGTACAGGAAGACAGTTTTTTGACTAAAGGCTTTCATTCAAAGGTAATGCATTTCTACATTTAAAAGACTAAAAGTGTATGTTTTAAAATACAGTTTTAGGAACTGAAACTATTTTGTTGTTCACAATGTTACAAAATACATGACTGAGCAAACGACAGAACATTGCATAGAGAGCAATGCATAGTATGATACATAGATGTGCAGAGATGTCTTTGTGTCCAACCTGTAGTTTGATTTATTTTTTAGAGCTTCTGCAGTATTTCATAGAAAAATACTCAATTTTAAAGGAGGTTTTTGCAGACACGCTAATGCTGAGTGCACAGAGGTGACTCAGCATACAAGGGAAATGTTGCAGTGTTCTCAACTAGCTTAATCTGCAACTTCAAGCATATTTCCAAATGTTATTTTGATGTGATTCAACCTAAGTGTGTTCTTATATGCCACAGAGACCGCGTTGATAATCTTAGGGAAACAAAATTGCAGTTTTTCTTTTCCTTCATGTTAATGAGTCATAAGTTTCATGTTGACTGTTACCATATAACAAACAAAAATAATAAATACACTGCAAGAACACAGTGAATAAAATTACATACCCAAATCAAAATCAGTAATATGTGATAGATACAGTGCTAAAATATCATTTAAATTGTTCTGCAAAGTCTGATATATTATTAGGTCAGACATCTTTGCATCTATTTAGTTCTGATACCAATTTTTACAGCATTTTTATGATATGTACTGCATTACAGGCAGAAGTAGATGTAAAGTAGAATGTTGCAGAAGCACATCTCTTGAATAAAGTTAAGAAAACTGTGGTCAGCATGGGGATCAATTGATTTGTTTGCTGACGTGGAAACAAAATTAAAGGAAACTGAAGAGAAAGAATATTAGTTTAATGGAATAGATAGAATTAGTTGAGTTACTGATTGATTGAATTAGAGAAATCCTTATGTTGAACCTTCCTTGTATAAAAAGGAAAACTTCTGCTCTAGATTCCAATAGGAATTACATATATGTAACAAAATAATTTCATGGTGTTAAGAAACATGCTGCTTAGTGCATTTTGTTCAGTTTTTATCATCAGTTGAAATAAAGGAAAGTCAGTACATATCTTACAGCTATTTCCATTAATTAATTAGTGGCTGAAGATTTAGAGTTGCAGGCACATATCTTGCTAACGGCTCACTTCATCTTGGGAAAGTCACCAAACCCGTTTGTGCACATATTGAAAAAATTCCTACCTTTCCAGTTGTTTTCCAGTATTAGATGTGAAAGGTACATTAAGAAGAAATTATCACTTCCACATTTGTCTAATGTCTTGAAATTGAATAAGTAAGCAGTGTATTCGACTTCATATTGAAAATATATATTGATTTTACTCTACAGTTCTATTTAGCTGGCACTATGGCCAAATTTATCATTTACATCCCTCCGACATACAACAGCACACTAGAGGCATGCTTTTTGTATCATTGTGTGTATTTTTTATGCATTGTTTGAATTAGAGTAAATTCCAGTAAGTGTAAAGGAAAATATGAGATGACTGTGTAACTCATATTAACACTTAAAAGTTTTGGAATGTTTTAAATTCAGCCAAACTCATAGTTCTTATTTGAATTATATCTTTTCCTACACCTACATTGACATTTGCATTGCGTCGATCTTTTCTTGCTTTTCTGTGGCCAACCTGTGCCAAAATAGTCTAATTAAAAATGCTATTATTAACTTCTGTAGTCATGTTGTCAATTATCTATATATTCATTTTATAAACCCACTTTGTCCACTACAGGATGACAGAAAGCCAACATCACTCTTTTGAGCGCTGGGCAATAGACCAGAACTATCCTAGAGCGGAACTCCAGTCTGCCACAAGACCCAGTCACACTCACTCTTGGGAAGTTTACAGAGGAAAACAACACAAAAGTGGGAAGATCTCAACCACCTCAGCCAAGAATGAAATGTGGAGTTGAAGGAGTGAGAGGTAACTTCTCTATCTGGAGTATCTCCATGTTGCTGATTTTATGAATCAGGTAAATCATATGTATCAATAAATAATGATGATTAAGATCCGATTTTTATTACATGAAATATTTGAGCTGGAGGGTATGAACATAAAAATGAAGAACAACTGAGGTGCAGTGCCTTCTGGTCAGTACTCATTAATATAATATGGGGCTCCCACTATTATAAAAGGGTTACAGATATATGAAACATGCAGATCAGCCTAGTTTACCATAATACACTGTGAGAAGCAGCCCGGACACAGATAGACGGACACCATTTTAAGGCCCAACACACGTTTATTTACACTATTTACAATGTCTATAAGTGCACCAACCCAGTGCCACAGCACCAATCACCCCAACAGTCCAGGCCAAAGCCACAGTATGCCTTCAGACCGCCTCCTTCTCTCAGACCTTGTCCTTTTCCACCCGACTCCAGCCTCGAATGAAGGGAGGTGGCCCCTTTTATCCATACCCGGATGTGCTCCAGGTGTGCACTGGCAATCTTCCACCCGACACGCCCCAGTGTGGCGGAAGTGCCGGATGTCTCCCTGGAAGCACTCCGGGTGTTGTCTCTCTTCTTCCCCCCAGCACTTCCTGATGTGGCGGAAGTGCTGGGGTCCAGGGTCCATCAGGCACGGGGACGCCCCCTGGTGGTGACCACGGGCCCCTACAGGGTTGAGCTTCTAAGCCCTGTACCCGTGGCCCTCAATACAACCAGGGCAGTTGCCCCCTCGTGGTCCGGGTAGGAATCCCAGCCGGCTGCCACAACACATATATTCAGCTGCTGTCCAAAATAATTTATATTGCCATGCGTCCATGTTCATTCCTTGGAAAAAATCAGAAGTACGCAATATCATTTAGTTTATTTGTCCATTCTCTTTTTCAACCTCCTTCCGGAGTCATTCCCTGTCCCAGCAGCATCACACGGAAGACAGAAGTTGTCTTGGATGTAATTCTAGCTACAGTATTACATTTGTGTTAGGCTGTATTCATCTAACTATCCAAAATTTTATGTACCCTCATTTTTCAGTGTAAGGTAGGGTGCTTCCTAAAATATACAGAGACAAAAATATGAAACAGTTACTCACCGTTGAGCTGTTTTTGTATCATAAATATTTAATATGTCGTTGGTGTTTTCTTTTTATGCTGATATTAAAGACTTTTTAATGTCCTCTGTAATTTGTGGTTGGAGATATGCTGTTTACTTTTTTAAACCGTACCTATTCTCAGAGAAGACACAATTGTGGTTTTCTTTGTGCCGATGGTGACAATAGGATGGCCTGTATTACAAAGGAATGGTGTTACTAATTGAGAAAGTTTTTTATGTCTGTTTTTTCCTTTGCAACTATGGAACATTTTGGCATAAAGAAGTGGGATGATTAGGCGATTTCATTCATAGGCTTCATTTACATAATCTAGGTGGCAGTCACTGCGCAGTCCCAGGAACTCTAATTATGCACAGTACATACAACACAGCCACAAGGAATGAAGGAAAACTGGTTTTTTGGACTGTGCAAACAGAATAGTGGCATGTCTGTCTGATGTCATGTGTTTGGCATAATGTAAAGAGAAAAAACACTGGAGGAGACTGCCTAGATATACATTAACTGAAAAATGTTTGTACATGTACCAGCTTCGGAAGTTTAAAACTTCTGTGACAAGTCGTGGGGTAGTCATGTAATATATTGTCCTCAATACAATAAGATCTAGCATCTGCAGTTGTTAAAGCTGTTGGCACATTGCACAACTTCTTGTCAGAGGATGTGTCAGACTTGGTGACTGCGCTTGCTGATCTTGTCATCTGAGGATGTAAGATTACACAAATAGTAATCGCAGGGCATGCAAATTACGTGACTCTGTGATGACTTTCCAGTACAGTTCTACATTTTCAAAGTATTGCGAGCTTGCACCTTTTTCTGACAGCCAGTAACATGCTGCCTTAGAAAACTAGTGCTGTACTAATACTTTCCAGGTAAAACAGTTTTTGCCATTATTTTTTTTTCCTTTCCATTTAAACATGAGGCATCACATGGATGAGACTCATTTCTGTTTGCACAGTCCAAATGATGTTCTGTCTTTCTTCATGGCAGCATTTTGTGTATTGTACCTCTGGATGAGTACTTAGTAGTAGTCAGCTCCCACACTCATATAACTCCCCCACTACGACTCAAAACTTATTTTGCCAAGGCAAGTGGCAGACAATCTCTGAGTATGTCAGACTACATAACTGGTTGTGGTTTCTAGTCCGTTAGTCAAATTAGTGTTAAGTGCAGCATTATTTTAACTTAATAAATATGTCAAAAGGTACAAATAAATATATATTTTACATTTATTTAGTAGTAGTTTTCAGATTTTTTTTTTAAATTTCTATCAGTCCAAAACCTAGTTCTTGGCAGAATTTACATTTTACAAACACTAGTTCAACTCAGTAGTTCAAAAGAGGAACATGAGAGTACAGTGTGCTGATATTAATGGACCAAACTCTTTTTTCTTTTAACCTTCCCAAACTACATACTAGAATGCTGCCCATTCATCTTGATTAAATAGTGTGTTCAGAATGGGTCTTTATCTAAAGTCATTTCTTCATGAAATATCCTATACCTTACATACCCAGGGACTTGGATTTGATTTCTGGCACAGATGCTCTTCTCCCTGTATGCACACAAGCTCTCTCTGGCTACTCTGATTTTGCGTTCCAAAAATGTATGTTAGAGCAATTGACATCTCTAAATTGACCCCATATGTCTGGGTGTACCTTGTGGTGAGCTGACATTTGATCTCGGTTTGGTTCCTTCATTTTTGCCTGTTACTTCTGGAATTGTCCCTGATAAACTGTGACCCTGCTATAAAATACATTTTCAAAATGGGTGGATGAATTCATTTCTAAGATAGAGCAGGTAGGCTGGGTGCTCTTGCACACTTTCAAATTTTGCTTTAAATACCTGAAAAAGCACTATCCCAGCTGGTTCGGTTGATCATGGTCATTCTACAGCTAACTAAACTAATCTGTACATTTGCACCAGTTTTCTCCTGGATCTATAATTTTTTTTTCTTACTGTTCCACAACTTGTGTCACATATATTTTATCAGTTAACAATGATATATTTCTTACCGCCATATTTTAATTTGACTCCATTGATTATTTTACATATAAATATGTTTGTGGTTAAAATAATTTTTTCCTCTTGTAATTAGTGACAATGAATAATATTTTATCCTAATCAAATTTTATTGGGAGTGTGGGGTCCTTACTTTTGTTTACACTGCCATTCTAAAGATTGTATTCATTATGCCAATTGTGCTACTTGTCTTTTCCAGATAGATGTCAAATCCATTTACATCCATATAATGTTTGCTTCAGTGAACATTCAACGCTGTCGGTGAGTTTGAGATAAATTGAAAAGAACCATCGACCGTTGATTGTACACTGCAGCCAACCGTCCTTAACCTCATGGCAAATGCACAAGCCATGGCTTAGAGTTTTAAGCCTCAGAGGGTAGACATCAACTAACGAGGACATGGCTGCTTTATTTATTTATTCTGCCCTGAAAAAGTTATAGCAAAGGTCACAATGAACATTCATTGCTGTCGGTGGGTTTAACTGTGTGGAAAAGCTCACTGAACAATGAATGCAACTGTGGCCCAGATTTCAACAACTAATGTCACAATGGATCACACAAGTGAAAATGTAGACTTTTAATATCTGATGATCTGTATCTCAACAAAGATGATTCAAGAAGACTTTGCAATTCATGCTTAATTTTCATCATTGTAATTGGAATTTCTAGTAGCTGATGTTGAAATGAGACTTCTTATATAACCATCTTTATTGACTGCTCATTTCACTGTGCAGGATTAAAGCACATCTTCATTTTCTTCTATTTGTATAAGATGTACAATTGATTTTTACATCTAAATATAAACATAGCAGTTTACTTCTATGACCCTTTTTTTTCCTCTAGAGTTTAGACTGAAATGTTTATTTTGAAATGTCTATTAATGTCTGTTATTAATTTTTATATCTTACTTCTAAAGTGTCTTTTAATAAGTGCATGTTTCACACCTTCTGTTACAATATTTGATTATAATTTTCTTGTTTTATGCTTAATTTACTTTTGTAATATAATCACTATGTAGATTTTTTTTTTATCATTTTAGCTACAATTTGAAAAATGTTTTGTATTTAAAGGCTTGGATTATCCGTAAGTGACTAGCTCAGCACATAGTAGTTGTGTTTGAACTGCCGACATTGTAGTTTGAGGCGACAAGGCAATATCATGGATTCTGTTTTGCATGTACTCACTTAGTTTGAACATCTTCTAAGATAATTCACATTTGAGTGAGTAATCACATTGTATACAATTTTCATGTATTAATTTTACTTGTAATTTTTTACACTTCATGATAAATTATTGTGTTCCACGGAAGACACAACAATTTGTGTATGGCTTGGTTTGTGCTAGTAACTGGCGATAATAGAACTGAATAAACTAACTCTTGTAATGATGTAATAAGTGATGTAATTAATGGAAGTTATATTAGATATATTTCAAGTAATATTTTATTATAATAAGATATACTACCCTTATACGTGTTAATGCTTTTTTTTTTTTTTAATTATTTAGTTCCATACAGATTGGTTTTATAGGATTGCCTCTTAAAGAATATGATCCTGTTTGAATTGTTACCAAAATACTAAATAAACATAATAAACACAACGGACATCAACATACAGTATATTTTCACTGGCTTATTATTAGGATAAAAGCAAGAATCTGTACTGAGCCATAAAGACAGATTTTAGACCTTATTAGAAAGTTTAAGTCAACATTATCTGGCAAAGAAGTGTTGGTTTAATGTGCTTCTTAAGCATTTGATTTATTTAAACTAATTTGCATTACTTAAAGGAATAAATATACTGTACCTAACAAACTATGTATTAAAATGTTTATCATATGTATTGGTTTATTAACTGCATTTTTCACTGCCCAGTTGACTCCAATGTAAGTTTACTGTACAGTATATGTATTTATGTAGATACACTGTCCAGTATCTCTTCCCTAAAGATTAGCTCTGCAAGTTGTTTATAATGAGAACAACACTACTCTTCAGAAGCTGCTTTGGACTTTAAACTTCATTTTTCTTAGTATATGTTTCTACTTTGGTGGTGCAGTTGATAGCATTGCACGTTTTCTGCATGGAGTGTGCATTTCTCCCAGTGTGTGAGTTCTCCTTTGTGTAGAAGTGTAAGTGTAACCTGCAAAACCTCCTTGACATATAACTGTCACACAAACTGTCCCTATCCAGCCACAAAACAGCAGTAGTTTTTCAAGTATTACTGAAAATGGATGCTCCCCTGAACCTGAGTTTGTTTACTCATGCTGTGTTTTATATTTAATAGATAAATAAAAGCTGCAAAAGGATAAATGGAGGGTGGGGGGCGATTTCAGTCCATTAGAGGTGAACACCCACCTAATAGTACAGTTTATGTGTAACGCATGGTTTGATGAAAAAAAAAACAATGTAGAACTTTTGCCTCTTGTGATTGGCATGCTCTTCAGATAGTGAATTAAGTAGATTTGTAAGTGAAAGATACTGTATATGTTAATGGTTTCCTTTAAAGAAGACTCTGTAGAATTCACAAGAATCACTCAATTCAAACTGGCACAAATGGAGCAGGTCAAATGTGATAATAAGGATGACCTTATGCAGTTGATTTCCAATGTACATTTTCTGGGATAGATTCCAGCTTCCCTATGAACCTGCTCTGGATAAGCGGGATTAGAACATGGAGTGGCTGAACAGTAAACTGGGCATTTTATACAGAAGATATGATTTCAAATAATGTTTTTGCCTGTTGTCTAAACAAAATCTCCTTTAAGCATTTTCTTTTCTTCTTTTGAATCCCCCAAAAATTAAACCTAAGTGTAAAGTTAGATGTTTTGATTGTTTTCAATTCACCCATCAAATTGTGAGAACAGAATTCAGTAAAGTGTAGTGTTGAGTATTTTTTCTTAAAGTATATGAGACATTGGGACAATTGCAATTTACATTCAAGAGGGCTTTGTTAAAATATGTGCTCTGCATATTAAAAAAAGTCTTTTAATTTTTTAATTATATTTCATACATTTCAAATATTACGGTTCAACTCTAGAGAGTGTATTTTTGTTCCAGTATTAAGGAGAATTAATTTAGCATTGACCTTTGTGTATCTACTGTATTTTGTGAAATATTTCCAAAAGAGGACTGCCTGGAACAGTTTGTTCGGTAGTGATGGTTTGTATGTTCAATAAGAAATTATTCTAAATTAGTGTGATTTTATTTTGCTACAGTATATTATTGATTTTCATGACGCTAGGAAGCCACACTCATGCATCTGAAACAAGACTGTCGAGTGAATTATTTTTTTCATTACTAAGAACAGTACCAAATATTTTCCCACATCTCTTAAAGAAATTACATAATTCTGTTCATAATTTCTGTGAGTGAGAAAATTAAAGGATATACACTACATTGCCAAAGATAGTATATTCAATACCAGCACCATCCCTTTTACTTCTGAACACCTAAATTTAGTAGTAGGTGGATTTTTCTCTTGTAATTGTATGTACAAATATGTTCACAGACAGATTCATATTCAAGTTCTGCAGTAATTACCCTGGTGACATTTCATGTGTTTTAAACTTTATTATCAAGAACATACCTGGTTAGGTCATATACAGAAGTAATCAGTTACATCCAGTGGAAGCATCTTTTCATTCTTCCCATAAAAACAAGAAAAATCAAGTTTTGGAATATTTAACTTGTGTTTTAGTTTTGTATTTAATGTCATTTAGTTATAATATTTAGCCAGTGAACAACTTTGTTTTTATTCATGCCGTTTACAGCCAGGGTCGAAACTGTTCAGAAAGATGAGTATAATTTAAAGCTGACCCAAATCCCCTCCACTCCCCAATACAATATGATGTAACTGGCACCTGACTGTATACTTGATAAACTGGATGACTTGCTAGAACTATCTCATCATTATTAAAGGGGCAGCATTTAATGAACCACTTTCAGGACTGTGAATACAACCTGTGTCAGAACACTTAAAAGATAAGTTCTGAAGATATTTTTTCATAATCTTGAAATACATTATTTTGCCATAAGAAATGTGTTTGTAAGTGGATTATCTACAAAAAATGAAAAAAAAAACATACCTGTTCTTGTAGTCTAAAATGGGGACCACAGGGTATCATTCAAACCTGAAAGTAATTCTTAAAACTTACTAAACATGTCCACTTTGAAGAAGCAGAGATTTCAACGTTCTGCACTGTAGCATGAAGAACAAATGGCATACAACCAATGCTGCATGTGTGTGGGTTTACATCAAGATTTTCATTTTGAGTTAGCACTGTCTCATTTAGTTAGTGGTAAAGCTCAGCTAGCTAGCAGACAGTGGAAATCCCAATAATCCTGTCCAACACTTCTCCACTACCTCTTCCATAGTCTGTTTCAGAGCCGCTGTCTCACATAAGGCTCTTCATCTTATAAAGGTAAGTGAAACATCGCCATCAGCTGTCATGAAGAAATGCATTAATGCAATAAGAAGAGATTAGCAACACTAACCCCACCATGTAAGAACATGTTTCAGTATTTCCTGATTTACAGTATGTGTGTGTATATATATATACATACACACAATATATCAGTGGTGGCCAACTCCGATCTTGGAGAGCCACAGTGGCTACAGGGTTTCATTCTAACCATTTTCTTAATTAGTGACTAGTTTTTGCTATTAATTAACTTCATTTAATTGATTTGCTATTTAAGACTCATACCCTTTAAATCAGGGCTGAGCAACATTGGTCCTGGAGGACTGCAGTGGCTTCAGGTTTTTATTCTAACCCCATTGCTTCATGAGAAATCACTCATTGCTGATGAAGCACTTATTGCTCAAGTGACATTTTTTTTGCTCCATTTTAGTTGTCTCATTTGTTAAGGTTTTGAACCCTTAATTGCTTATTTTAGTCTTAAACAGCTGTATTCATTGTTTTAATAACTGCTCCTTATTAGCTATAAGTTGCAAATGACTAAGGAACCAGCAGTTCTACATGTAGGTTGTCTCCATTTGTACCCGTGTGTATCCGTGGTTCACTATTTGGTTGAACTGAGTACTCGGAAGGAAACTTGAAGAGAAAGTGAAGAACTGAAAATTACGCATCCGTTTTAGGCTTCAGATCTTTTGGATGATACATGCATCATTAGAAAAGAAAAACAAATCTCTGATTTAAGAATGAACTGATGTGGTAGAGTTAAAACACTAACAAGCCATGAAATTAAATAAGATCTATTATTGGCGAGGATTTGCTTCTAATTAAGCAGTGGGGTTGGAACAAAAACCTGCCCCCACCGTGGACCTCCAGGATCAGAGTTGGTCACTTCTGATATACTGTGTGTGTATATTTATATATATATATATAATATATTGCAGTCTTGATTTATACTAATTCTGTATAATATGAAATGTGTTATACATAGAAGAAGATATGAAGGCATACTATGGCCAGTTCTGAGCTCTTCCAGGCCTGGAATTCTCTACCGCTCTCCTTTGTGAGACTTCTTCTCTTGGGTAGTTGATGCTGTGCAACAAATTGAATCTTCAGAATGCTACATGAACAATGAGTGATGACAGCAGATCGGTCTAAATTCAGAATTGATTAAAGCTCAAGTCTGCTGTCATGTGCACGCAGTACAAAGTAAGTCCTACTTGCATGTCTGCTCAGTACAGTTGACAGTAATATAATACCAACAAGAAGACCCAGAAAAACGGAATAAATAGCATATATATCGGGGCTTTCAAATTAGCCAAAAATAAGGTTTGAACATGAGTAAATATTCAAAGTTAGGTTAACAGTTCTGGGCATCACAATAGTGTTTGTAAATGCAATTTTATACTTTCTTATTATGGTTATGGCTGCAATGGCAGCCACAGCAAGAACAAACCCCAATAAAAAAAAAAATCCTAGTGATACTGGGGTAAATGTAATTTAAATATAACAGCTGTCAAAATCCCAAACATCTGCACTGCCATCATTAATTTTCAGTCTAGTCCTGATGACTTCTTCTTGGTACAGCAAGACAAAAGGAGCCATGAAACGAAGCTGAATTTCTTACAGCGACATTTATTTCTATAGCGCATTATCATACAAACAATGTGGCTCAAAGTGTTTTACAAGACTAAATAAAAAAACATAAATAAACAAGATTAGGCAATAACATTATACAGTATATAACAAAGATAAAGGTAAAGTCGAATGGCCTGGAGGACAGAAAAACGAGCCACATGTGTTGGCATCGAGCTTTGCAATATTATTATTTTTTACTTTTTTTTACTTGTGTGTCTGCAAAGCATGAAGCACTTAAGACACTTTTCCTTGGCTACCACTTGCAAACATATTGTGACATGTCTTAGTGCCAAAGAGGCACAGGAGGAATCCAGGTCTTACGGTAAGGCAGCGACAGGCGGAGAGTAGCAAGTGAAGTTAAAGGGCAGGCAGTAGACGGGCAAGCCAAAGGCGGACTCGTTTTATTATTTTGGAGGTGTCCAATGGGCAGCACCGGGATACCATTTATACATCTCACCATTAGGCACGTGTGGACTTCCCTGGTAAAGCTGGTCCTGTGTGGCTTACAGGACTGTCACATATTCTGTCTACCCATTTTTCTCCTTTACAGATGCAGCAATAATATAATAAAGGTTATGAGGATATTTATTATTGCACCTTATTTATCAATGGGCTAGGGATCTGCGCTGGCAATCGGATGGTTGCCGGTTCAAATCCCGTAAATGCTAAAAGTAACTCTACTTCGTTGGGCCCTAGAGTAAGGCCCTTTAACCTGCAATTGCTCCTTCCTGTGTATGACGTTAATCTGCATTTAAGCCCTCCAACCTGCAGGGAAAAACCTTGGGGTTGGTGGCAGAATTGGCACTTCAGCCACCATAAAAAAACTTGCACTCTTCCATTCCATTTGAACAAGTATGGTGCTGAGATGTCACCCTCACTTCACTCGCCAACCCTCTCTTGCCTGCGCTACGTGCCAGCCGCTCGTGTTGTGTAAAGGGGGGCTAAACGCATTCAAAGAAGACGTGGTCGCTCCTTCGAAACCCCCTCTTAAACAGTGATACAATGAGAAACAAATAGTTTTTTGTTTTTTTTACCTCCTCTTTGCTCGATCAGCTGCTGCCGTGCTGCATCATTTGCATCTCGCATGGTGCTTTGAACATTTAAAAGCCTGTACAGCAGCTGTCCTACTCTTTGTCTTTTATTTCTGGCCCCGGGTGTGGTTAAGTCTCTTGGCACAAAGTCTCGTCTCGTGGGACGCGAGTTCTTGATATTTTTTAGTTTATAATTTAAAAACAGGCTAAGAATCTGAAAATCTAACAACATCTGCGGTGGGCTGGCACCCTGCCTGGGGTTTGTTTCCTGCCTTGCAGTGGGATTGGCTCCAGCAGACCCCCGTGACCCTGTAGTTAGGATATACCGGGTTGGATACTGGATGGATGGAAATCTAACAACATAACATTAAAGTTCGATAAATTCTGAAAAGAATGATATCAAACATATATATGTAGGTTTAAAAAAAAAAAAAAGGCAAATTTAAAGCGTGACAAAAAACGTGATATCAAAAAGTCACATAAAATCGTTGCACTTTTAGGCTTAGGATTTTATACATAGAGAGTAGATAAATGACAGTTATTTTCTGTTTGCTTTAATGAAAATATCCTACAATTGGGAATCTTGGGTTTATGAGTGAAAGAGACCAAATCCGATGTAAAACAATACTTTCAGGGCATAGGAAAAGCATTAAGAAAAGCTGCTCCAGTACACTTGTACAGGGTGGTCCAGATCTAACTATGCAATTATTGCATTGCATTAAAAGTTGCATAGTTAGATCTGGACCACCCTATAGATCAAAGTGCAGAGTAATGGGATGAAGGAAAAAAAGTCCATTGTGAAAGGGGTTCGGGCTGCAAGTTTTACTAATAAAGGTAACAAGCTAACCATTCGAAATTATAACAAGGCGGTTGGTGAAAGTGAAGCATAAAAACGGATCAGTAAAATACTGCGGCTTTGCACGGCACGCCTGGAGCAACTCGGTGCCAGAGTGAGTGCAGGTTAAACCAACAGCCGTTCTTTGACAATCAAATGTCAGCTTTTGCCTTCAAATACAACCTTTTTTTTTAATTAATTCAAGTTATATTTGAAAAAGAGCGTCTCTCGACCTTTTTGGCTATGTGACCCAGTTGTTCATATATAGATAGGAATTTATGAGCTACATTTTATTTATTGAATACAATAAATTACTTGGAGACTATTTTTCTGTATAGTCACTTTTTCAGCGCTCAGGAAGCTTCCAATTCCAGAAGAGTAGAAGTCTTTTGACTGCATGTTGATCCATTCTTGCACAGCGTCAATAACCTCCTCATCCGACTTGAATTTCTTCTTTCCTAAAAATTCCTTAAGTGGACCGAAGAGATGATAGTCCCTCTCTGAATGACTTGCACCAATCATACACTCTAGACTGAGAGACAGAGACACTCATCCCCAAACTGATTTTTAAGTCTCGAATAAATCTGAGATGGACCGACTCCTTCATTTGTCAAAAATGTAATAATTTGCTGTGCAACACTACTGTTTACCTTCTGCTCCGGCATGTTGACTACAACTGACCGGTATGGGGGGATAGAGCAGCTAGCACTACTAACGACAAGTTGAGACATGCATGTGTTTGTTCATCAGTGACGTCTACCTTGCACACTTTATAAGAACAGAGCATGAAAGTTCCTGTTTATAATTGAACGCCACTCGTATTTGTAGATCAAGTGATGGCGGGAAGCTTAAGGGTGGGCACCGTGGTGTGTGACACTGCTGACGACCCACTGAGGGTGTCCTGTGACCCACATTTGGGTCGCAACCCAGGGGTTGATAACAATCGCTGTGCGCAGTGTTTTTTCGGTTTCATTATTTGTTATGACCGAGTGTTCAGCAACCTTGTGACCTGTGGGTAGACGTTTTCCCTAAACCTGCTGGTGTGAGTGCCAGTGGTCCTGTGCAAATGAGTGAGAAAGGCAACTGTGGGCCACATAGTCAGAGGTGAACAAAAGGGTACAGAAGAGGGCTCAGCACACTACCCTGTGGAGGGCCGGTGTTGTAGGTCACATGGAGGATTTAAAGCTGCCAATCCACACATGCTGAGGCTTGTTGGTTTGGAAGTTTAAAATCCAGCCACAGAAGGTACATTTACTCCCAAATGAAGGACTTTAATGGTCAGCACAGTGTGTTGGTGTCTATAGACAGCACTCCGGTGTAACAGTTTTTATTACCCAGATATGCCAACATGTTATGAAGTGTGATGTGGACTGGCCGTGGTGATATGCAGAACTGGAGCTGATCAAGACTGCCTGGAATATTCAGTTTAATGTGTCCCAGCGCCAGCCTCTCAAAGAGCTTCATCAGGCTTGGAGTCAGCGCCACTGGTCTGTAGTTGCTCAGAGACTCCACATTTGTTTTCTTAGGCACAGAGATGATTATTTATACAAGCGAAGGTCAGTACCAGCCAATTCAGATTACTGCCAAAAAGGGGCAGGCAGAAGTAAGGGCAATAAATTGTCAAAAAAAATTAAACAAAGTAAAAACAGTCGAGGTTCCAAAACCTTGAGCATGAACACGCAACAGTGCTAGAAGGTTTTCTCAAACTTTGGTTACCTGTGGACTGTTCCACAGTTTCTTCCCAAGTCTCTAGGTGCATCTATGGTGCCCATATGTGCTGCCCAGGTAATAAATTAAAGAGAGTTTTTTTGGTGTCCTGATTGGCTGAAAATCAAGTTATGCAAATTTAAAAAGCAAAGAAACTGACAGGCATGGTGGTGACGCAGAGGACAGACGGACTCAAGTGAAGATGGCCCTGACAAAGGCGCTGCTGTGTCTAGCCTTCTGCCCAGCAGAGAGTGATGTGCCTCGAGTTGGCACCTGTGCCTACAGCAAAATAGGTCCACGTGTTGTGCCATGGAGCGAGGCCGTAAGGGAAGCTGCAGAGATGACAAAGAGACTTGCAGAGTGCTTCCTCAGCTATACTGTCCTAACTTACACAAAGAAGAAAATCCAACACACAACAAAGCCACCATTTTGAAAATGCTCTCCAGACAAAATGCACAAATTTCTGTTCTTGATTTTTTTTGTTGTTGTAATAAACTGTCTATTGTAGCAGATAAGCCCTTTGTCCACCTCTTGAACCCTCAGGTACCACTCTGAACACTGGATAAAAGTCCAAGACTTCTTTATTTTGTTATTATACAGTGGACCAAGCACCCTCCACTCCACACTCATAAATCACAATAACTACAATAATCACAAATCCTCCTCGCCCAGACACTTCGCCACCCTACCTCCCAGCTCAGCTCAGTGTCTGGGCTTCCCCACAGTCCTTTTATACACCCTGACCCGGAGGTGCCTCTGTTCCAATACCCACAAGTCCGTATTCCTTCCGGGTCAGGGTAAACCGTTCTTTTCTTCACCCCGGGAGTACGACGTTTCTTCCGGTCACGTGACTGTGACGCACTCCCGGGTTATAGGGCACGCAAGAGCCCACTAGCCCCCCTACAGCGACTCTCGGTGGTCCCCAAGGTATCCAGCAGGGCTGTGTATATAAACTACAAAGTCCATGAGGCCCTGCTGGAACTCGGGGCACCATCATGCTGTCCGGAGGTCTCCTCCTAGCGGCCTGGGGGTGGCGACCGGAGTCTGTAGTCGGTCGTCCATCACACTATGTACAAAGAATTTACAGAGTTTTCCATAGTTTTGTTTTAGGCACTTAGGGGTTTTTTGTCATTGTTGCACCTAAAGTACCAACCTAAAAAAATAAAAAGCTATTACTCATTTATTGTAATAAAGGAGCTGCAAATGGCTGAAGAGCAGCAACGCTTTGATTTTTTAAAAGAAAGCATTTATATGATTAAAATATCAACTGAACAAAACACACACACAAAATGTCACTTTAGGGATTTCTCTCCCAAAAAACTGGATTTTATGATACATAACCAAGACATCTTATGATACCCAAGCCTGGTATCAAGTTTGTTTTGTGCCCCAGTTTGTCAGTTATAATTGTGCCAAGTTTAGATGGCGTATGCCACAGCATGGTAGTTATACTGTTTGACACAAGGTGTTCCCCATTTTGGAAACGTTTAGTCTCTTGCTTCTAAACAATCTCTCAAAACATGTTTTGCTGAAGAAGTTGTATTTTTGATTTATTATTTTAGAAAACTAGGGGGCTTTCCCCCCTGCTTGCTTCGCTTGCCAACCCCCATGCTTGCTCTACATACTAGCCTCTTTGCGGTTCTGCTGCTTGTGTATGGAGATGCGGATATACAATTTACTAACTATTTTACATTACAGAGAGTAATTAACCATATTAAAAAATAGTAAAGGGCAGAATGGTGGTGCAGTGGTAGTGCTGCTACCCCACGGTTAGGAGACCTGGGTTCGCTTCCCAGGTCCTCCCTGCGTGGAGTTTGCATGTTCTTCCCGTATCTACGTGGGTTTCCTCCCACAGTTCCAAAGACAGGCAGATTAGGTGCCTTGGTGATTCTAAATTGTCCTTGGTGTGTGTGCCCTGCGGTGGGCTGGCGCCCTGCCCAGGGTTTGTTTCCTGCCTTGCACCCTATGATGGCTGGGATTGGCTCCAGCAGACCCCAGTGACCCTGTAGTTAGGATACAGCGGGTTGGGTAAAATAGTAAAACATAATAATTTTAAAGTAAATTATGTTTCATGTTATGTTAGAGTTATTCGTTGCGTAATATGATTTTGTTCTGTTTAGCTTTGAAATTAACTTTTTAAACTTACACTTTTACTGTAAAACAATTTTTCGAATTAAAATTTCATCAATATCGCATTGAATTGTGATTCTGTGTTTGGACTTTCATCATGACAACGCGACATATAACTGCTCGTGATTGAATTTCATTTCTTTCTCCCTATTAAATAAAATGACTTTTTCGAATGTTTGGTTCTGAGATTTGTTAATTGTCTTTGCAAAAGTTATTCTAACGGGAAACTGTTAACGTTTTTAATACGAATGGCATATCAAGATCTCCTTTGTTGTCTAACATTATCCCCTGAAGATGTACTGCATTACCTTTCTTGGATACATCCTTCTTTCTACAGTAATTCGTGCGGAGGAAGACTGGACGGTGTTAACAGTTGTAGATATTCTTCAGGATATTGTAAGTTGATTTTTCATCTTCCGTACCATCACCACCAACTCTTTCAGCACAGTCTATTGATACGCATTTAACCAATTTGTCGTATAATCAATCGACATTTTTGCCGTTAATTCGTTTGACTTCATCGTTTCTCAGTACTAGGATTGCCTGTGTACTCATTTTTACCGTTGATAACCCTTTGTGATGAAATTCTTCAATAAGATTTGGACATAATACGTCTTCTTTAATTGGGATAAAATGTATAAGAACTGAGAGAGCAAGAACTGTGTCTGTCAAAAGCATTCACATGAATGAGAGGTGAGAGGACCGTCGGTGTGGTTTTCTATGGCTGACAGGAGGGTGTGACTTGAAAACATCTCATGGCCAACATCTCGACTCGCGGGACTTGAAAAAATCTTTCAAAAAGTCTTGTCTTGTCACAGGATTTTTTTATATAATAGAGAGACAAAATATACATATACACCATAATGGGCTGACATCCTGGCCGGGATAAACTCCATACTCTTACCTAGGAGGGAGACAAGTGTATTGGATGGAAAGGGGGGGGGGGACTGCCCCTAAGAGTACATGCTCCCCCAACACTCTGGGTGGCAGCATTCCTAGGCCAGAATGCCCATTTATGAACCTGCAGGGCATGATGGGAATTGTAGTCCTGTGGTGCAGTCCAACAAGGCGAGCTGCTGTGGAGGACTGTGCCTACTTTCAGGGGCTTTGGTCTGACCTCGAAGTGCTTCTTCCTTGACGGCGGAAGTATTCCTGGCTCTGGTATAAAATGTGTCCATCTCTGTCCACTCAGTAGTCGGAAGGAGGTGGATGAGATGGCATGGGAGGTGTAGAAGGAGAAACGTATTGCTTGTTTTGTGATAAAGAAAATAAGGAAACTATTGTCTGAAATAAATGCCTTGTATTTGAACCCAGGACTGTGTTGTGCGGTTGTGTTGGGGGGAGGGGGGGGGGGTTTGGGGTTAGGATGCTGCAACGCTCCCTACAGGTCATAGCTTACAAACACTTCATAATTACTGTGAAGAAACAAGTAAACAATTTGTAACTGTGCACTCATCCAAACCTTTATTTTCAAAATTATTCTTCATGGCAGTCCTTGGAAACACAGAGGAAGCTTACATTTTGTTCACTGGATTGGGGTTCTTGTGTTGAAATTGACCCAACTTCTCCTGCCTCCTGTTGTGGTTGCCCAACAAAGGTTTATTTATTTATATTTCTTCTTGTTGTTGCTTTTCTCTTGCATTTCACCCCTGGAATAAACAAATTAGATATGTAGGTTTTCGTACCAGCTTCTTCCGGCACTGGGTTACGGGGGTGAGGACAGTGTCCTGGGCACAGAACCAGCTATGCAGACACCTAAACCAGTGCTTCTCGGGCACAGGTGGCCGTCGTCAACTCGTGAGCATATGAGACTTTTTCACTTTCCCCCGTCAGTTCAACCAAAGAGATCAACACAGCCTTTTTATCCCGTTTCTAACCCTGCTCCCTTTCACTCTGCTGAACCCCCAGCTGCTGTTCAATTTTTATTTCCCTTTTATAATCACATAGAATGAATTGTCCATCCATCCATCTTCTAACCCGCTGAATCCGAACACAGGGTCACAGGGGTTTGCTGGAGCCAATCCCAGTCAACACAAGGCACAAGGCAGGAACCAATCCTGGGCAGGGTGCCAACCCACCGCAGGACACACACAAACACACCCACACACCAAGCACACACTAGGGCCAATTTAGAATCGCCAATCCACCTAACCTGCATGTCTTTGGACTGTGGGAGGAAACCGGAGTGCCCGGAGGAAACCCACACAGACACGGGGAGAACATGCAAACTCCACGCAAGGAGGACCCAAGAAGTGAACCCAGGTCTCCTAAATGTGAGGCAGCAGCGCTACCACTGCACTACTGTGCCACCCATAGAATGAATTGTTTTAAACAAAAAAATGGATCAATGATTGTTTGAAAAATACTTTGTGATGTGTGGGTCAACGACTAGCGCAAGAGAGAAGGAGGCGAGGCCAGATTTCCGGAAAAAAAATCAGCTTTATTTTTGTGAAGATTGTAAGCGTTTCCAAAATGGGAGCTATCAGTTCAGCACTCAAAACACACAGCAAGCAAGTGGTGATGCTGACGTCTTCATGCATTTGCTCCCTTCTTCAGATTAAAAGAACAGGTAGCCTTCCTTGGAGAGAAGACACAAAGTGTGCGCGATGCCAGGTCAGTGGCCACATTTAAATGGCATCAACCATCAGGCGACAGACACGTTATGCCACAGGTGTCAAACTCCAGGCCTGGAGGGCCGCAGTGGCTTCAGGTTTTCACTCTAACCCTTTTCCTAATCAGTGACCAGTTTTCACAGCTAATTCACTTTTTTCCCCATTATTTTAACAGCCATGTTAGAAGGATTCAGTCATCTGAGTTGATTTGTTTCCTTATTAAATGACAGCCAAACAGAAAAGAGATGTGAAACGAGCCAACAGATGACCAGCTTAAACTGGGGCTTCAAACTCCAACCAGTTTCTTTAATGAGAAGTCGATGCTTGCTGTTAATTAAACCCATTATTTAATTCCACGGCTTGTTGCAGCTCTCGTTCTGCAACAGCAGACATTTCGAAAACTGTTGATTTTCTGTTTTTTATAAGAACATCATCAAAGTGTTTTGGTGAGTTGAGAGATCAACCTTACTGAAACCATCACCTTTCTTTATTTTCAGATACTGATGGAGTGGTGGCTCTGAGGCTAGGGATATGCCCTGGCAATCGGAAGGTTGCCGGTTCATTATGCCAAAAGGTACTCTGCTCTGTTGGGCCCTTCAGCAAGGCCCTTAACCTGCAATTGCTGAGCGCTTTGAGTAATGAGAAAAGTGCTATAGATAGATAGATAGATAGATAGATACTTTATTAATCCCAATGGGAAATTCACAATTAAATGCAAAGAATCATTATTATTATTACTGTGTGATGTGGCAGCTTATTTTGTGTCTCATTATTGTTTGGCTGCTAATTAAGGAAAAAAACAACTAAAGGGCCTGTGTCAAGTTAATTAAAAGAAGTAATTAGCAGCAAAAATTGGTCCCTAATTAAGAAGATGGTTAGAATGAAAACCTGCAGCCACTGTGGCCCTCCAGGACTAGAGTTCAACACCCCTGCGTTACGCGGTGAGCCTGAGAACTTGCAGGCAGTTGACCCAGCAGCAAACAACCAACTCCTGCCTATTTTAACAGAGATTTTAGCACACAGTGCAGTTGGAGGAGTGTCGGGGGTCTCACAATATGTATTGTGGGATATGGCCGGCCATTCATCCCGGCCAATACCCCCAGGCCACCAGATGGAGCCCTCCCTGCAGCATGGAGGTGCCCCGAATGCCGGCAGGGAATAATGGACATTAGAGTTTTCCTTCACAGCCCTGCTGGATACCATGGGGGCCACTGGAGGACGCTGCAGGAAGGAGCAAGGACTATTTTCCCTACAGCCCGGAAGTACGTCCCAGTCACGTGGACAGAAGAAATGACGTACTTCCGGGTTGAAGAAAAAAGGAGTTTTCATCTGACCCTGAAGTGTTGCCAGTCACATGGACAGTGAGAAGAGAAACACTTCCGGGTCAAGAAGTATAAAAGGACTGTGGGAGATCCCAGCAGTTGAGCTGAGTCGGGAGGAAGGGTGGCAACGCGTCTGAGAGTGGAGGATTGTTATTGTTTATAGTATTGTGTAGTGATTTATGAATATTGTGGAGTGGAGGGTGCTTGGTACACATTATTGTTCTAATAAAATAATAATTTGGACTTTATTCTGGTGTCTGGCGTCTGGTCTGAGGGTTCAAGGGAGCGATAGCACCCCCAATCTGTCACAGTATATAGCAAAGAAGCGGAAGATAAACTGAGTGGCTGTGGTTTGCCAAGAGGTAAATATCAGAACGTGCTCTGTGTGCTCACTGACAGCATGTGTAGCTTACACCAACAAACAAACTCTAGCGGAAGGTACGTCAGATTTAAAAAAAACACTGCAGATCATGTGATTTGTTTAAACAATACAATACAGTTTATTTTTGTATAGCCCAAAATCACACAAGAAGTGCCACAATGGACTTTAACAGGTCCTGCCTCTTGACAGCCCCCCAGCCTTGACCCTCTAAGAAGACCAGAAAAAACTCCCAGAAAAACCCTAGAAGGGAAAAAATGGAAGAAACCTTGGGAAAGGCAGTTCAAAGAGAGACCCCTTTCCAGGTAGGATGGGCGTGCAGTGGGTGTCAAAAGAAGGGGGTCAATACAATACAATACACAGAACGGAACAAATCCTCAATAAAAAATAAAAAATTTTTAGAAGTACGGAGCAGAATTTAACAGTAGATGATATCACATAATAAGATTTGGATAATTTTAGACTCCTGGAGACCTCATCCATCAAGCTGCCTCCCCCATTTGGCCATTCCACGGCTGAAACAGTGTTGGGCCAGCCAATCCCATGAAAGGACCCCTCTTTCTCACGATTCCTGCGATCCTCCATCAGGGATGACTTTACCTTAGGCAGGCAAAACAACTTGGCAGGTGGGCCGTGGCACCAAGTGCCACATTTGAGTACCGGGAAGAGAAACAGAATAGGTGAGGGTTAGTATCCAATTCTAACTATCTTGTTACTTATGTTTTAGTGCTAATGACTAACAACAGAGATGCAGTCTGTACAGTTAATCAGCAGCTCTAGTCAGGATATGCTAAATTGAAGTTGTGAGTCTTCAGCTGGGATTTAAAAGCTGAGACCGAAGGGGCATCTCTTATAGTAGCAGGCAGACCATTCCACAGTTTAGGGGCCCTGTAACTAAAAGCTCGACCTCCCATTGTTATTTTATTAATCCTTGGAACCATAAGCAGACCAGCATCATGAGATCTTAATGTGCGCTCTGGTTTGTAAGTCATGATAAGTTCAGATAAGTAAGCCGGACCTCGGCCACGTATGGCTTTATATGTTAAAAGAAGGATTTTGAAATCTGCCCTGAACTTAACCGGGAGCCAGTGTGAGGATTTAAGAAATGGAGTTATGTGTTCGTATTTTCTTGTTCTTGTAATAATTCTTGCAGCCACATTTTGTATTAACTGGAGGCTGTATAAAGAACAGTTTGAACATCCAGTGAACACCGCATTGCAGTAGTCAATCCTACTAGAGATAAATGCATGAATTAATTTCTCAGAATCCTGTTTATTTAGAAAGCGCCTTAATTTCCTAACATTTTTAAGATGGAAGAAGCATGTTTTGGACAACTTTGTAATATGCGCTTTACATGACATGCTAGAGTCAAAGATAACTCCTAGATTGCGGGCCAATTCAGTAAAATTAATTGGGATTCCAACTGAGTTAAATGATGGCAAAATATTGTTATGATCAGCGTCATTCCCTCCAACAATTAACATCTCTGTATTATCTGTATTTAAAGACTGGAGGCAAACCAATTGGCTCCAGTCCTAAAAGCTCCCCTCCTTAAAAGCACATTATCAAAGTTATCGCCCTACTTTCATAATTGTACATTTTTTGGAAGGTTCCGATGGACTTGTCGCAAGTCGATCCTGACGTAAGACGGACCGGTATATGCATTCAGACCTAACTGCATGTATAGTAATGTATAATAAATGCCTTTTTATATCCTATTTATCATCATTCTTATCATACAAGGTGAGACACAAACATAACCGGACTGGACTTGGGGCTTTCCTGGAAAACCGTCTGGAGGTCGGCTGGACGTGAATCATAGAACTATATCCCCTCCTACACGTCCTCTCAAACCGCCGGCCGGCTAGGTATACAGTCATGGCCGAAATTATCAGCACCTCTGGAATTTTCCCAGAAAATGCACCATTTCTCCCAGAAAATTATTGCAATTACAAATGTTTTGGTATACACCTGTTTATTTCTCTTTATGTGCATTGGAACAACACAAAAAAACAGAGGAAAAAAGCCAAATCTGATGTCACACAGAACTCCAAAAATGGGCCGGACAAAATTATTGGCACCTTTTCAAAATTATGGGTAAATCGTTTTATTTCAAGCATATGATGCTCGTTTGAACTCACCTGTGGCAAGAAACAGATGCTGGCAATATAGCAATCACACCTGAAGCCAGTTAAAATGAAGAAAACTTGACTCAACCTTTCTGTTGTGTGTCTGAGTGTGCCACACTAAGCATGGAGAACAGAAAGAAGAGCAGAGAATTGTCTGAGGACTTGAGAACAAAAATTGTGGAAAAATATCAACAATCTCAAGGCTACAAGTCCATCTCCAGAGATCTTCATGTTTCTTTGTCCACTGTGCGCAACATAATCAAGAAGTTCACAACACATGGCACTGTAGCTAATCTTCCTGGACATGGACGGAAGAGAAAAATTGATAAAAGACTGCAATGAAGGATAGTCCGAACGGTGGATAAACAACCCCAATCAACTTCAAAACATATTCAAGCTGTTCTGCAGACTCAGGGTGCAACAGTGTCAGCTCGAACTATCCGGTCGACATCTGAACGAAATGAAACGCTATGGCAGGAGAGCCAGGAGGACCCCACTGCTGACACAGAAACATAAAAAAGCCAGACTGGAGTTTGCCAAAATGTACTTGAGGAAGCCAAAATCCTTCTGGGCGAACGTCTTGTGGACAGATGAGACCAAGGTAGAGCTTTTTGGTAAAGCTCATCATTCTGCTGTATACAGAAAATGGAATGAGGCCTACGAAGAAAAGAACACAGTGCCTACAGTCAAACATGGTGGAGGTTCTAAGATGTTTTGGGGATGTTTTGCTACCTCTGGCAGTGGATGCCTTGACTGTGTGCAAGGCATCATGAAATCTGAAGACTACCAAAAGATATTGGGGCGCAATGTAGGGCCTAGTGTCAGAAAGCTGGGTCTGTGTCAGAGGTCACGGGTGTTCCAGAAGGACAATGACCCCAAACATACCTCTAAAAGCACTCAGAAATGGTTGAAGACAAAGCGCTGGAGAGTTCTGAAGTGGCCAGCAATGAGTCCGGATCTAAATCCGACTGAACACTTATGGAGAGATCTCAAAATTGCTGTTGGGAGAAGGCGCCCTTCAAATCTGAGAGACCTTGAGAAGTTTGCAAAAGAAGACTGGTTGGAAATTCCAGTTGAGAGGTGTAACAAGCTTGTTGATGATTATAGGAAGCGCTTGATTTCAGTTATTTCTTCCAAAGGGCGTGCAACCAAATATTAAGTAGAGGGTGCCAATAATTTTGTCCTGCCTGGTTTTTGAGTTTTATGTGAAATTATGTCAGATTTGGCTTTTTTTCTCTTGTTTTTTTGTGTTGTTCCAATGTACATAAAGGAAATAAACATATGTATGCCAAAACATTTGGAATTGCAACAATTTTCTGGGAGAAATGGTGCACTTTCAAGGAAAATTCCAGGGGTGCCAATAATTTCAGCCATGACTGTATCCTGTGAATAGCCCAGTCAGAATTTGCACAACAATCGCTACGCGAGTTGCTGTGACAGTGTCGGGTGAAAAAATCGAACAGCGAATCAACATCAAATTTCTCGTGAATTTAAAGCAGTTTTTGACTGACAAAAACTTTCCTGTCCTCGATCATCCTCCCTATTCGCCCGATTTAGCTGTCTGTGATTTTTAATTGTTCCCGAAAATCAAAAGTGACGTGAAGGGAACACAGTTTTCTTCAGTGGATGAAATGAAGACAGAAACGGCAAGCCTGTTGAAGAGCCTCAAGCAAGAAGACTTCCAGCACTGTTTCAATCAATGGAAGATTTGTACGGAGCGTTGTAGAGATCGGGAGGGGTAGAATATAGAAGGTGACAATGTTTAGAATGCTGTAATTCATCAAGAAATATTTATTTTTTTTATCATTCTGGGTATTTGTGTGTCTAACCTCGTATTGTGTAGATTTTCTATAATTTTTTTTTTGTAAATGATTCTTTTATTTTATTGTTTTGTTTCATTATTGCTGTTGCTCACATGGGTACCGAACCTTAAACAGCTTCACGTATCCCATCTTTGTCTGTGTTATGTTACGTTATCAGTGTTTGCCTCTCTCAGTGTTCATTGTTAACTGAGAGGAGGAATTGTACCAGCAGAGTCTGAGCACTCATGTTTTCTTTTTTTAACATAGTCAGCCTGTTAATAGTAAACATTCACAGATTAAAGAGTTCAGTGTGGTTTCATTACTCCTTTGTGGCAGTTCACACGAAGCGGCACATCGTGAAACGCAACACAGAAGCTTCAGAGGTTGTCCAGATTCAAAGCCAGAGCGCAGCAGTACAGCATGTGCAGTCAACACCGGTTACAATGGGATAACTTAAAGCCACCTGCCATCGCATTCGCTTTCTTTCCTCCCTCATACTGCCTGATCACCTTCATCGTGTCAAGATCAATTGCCTTTTTTCCTGTAACACTGGTCAACAAGCCTTTTGTTACTGGGATTCTTTCACCTGTACTTTACCAAATTTCACTTGCTGACTCCAAATCTGAAAACCGTTTTCCGTCCAGCACGTCCCATTTTTTAGTTATGGTGTTCCAGGTCTTGGACAACTAGGGTGACTGGACAGTAAAGCCGATGTGTTTCAGCATTTAAGAAATACGTTTGGTCTCGAGAAAAGTGAAGCCAAAATAAAGGAAGGTGTTTTTGTTGGCCCTGAAATCTGTGAACTGATGCTTGACGATGAGTTCAGAAAGCCAACTGAATCAGCACCCTCATTCGTGCAGGTTGTCCAGAATTTTCTTGACAGTCACAGAGCTGAGAATTATACTGAGCTTGTGGAGAACATGCTGAAAGTACATTGGCTTAATGTCACTGAAGACGCATTTTTTACATTCTTATCTCGACTTTCTTCCACCAAATCTAAGCGATGTCAGAGATGAGCATGGGGAAAGATTTCATCAAGATATAAAGGTAATGGGAAACTGATATCGGGGAAAATTCACTCCGAGCATGATGGGTGACTACTGTTGGTTTTTACAAAGAGAGACAGATGTGCAGTACAAGCACAAAAGAGAGTGCCTCCAATAATTTTGGGCACGCTGACCTCACTTTTATCCATCCATCCATCCATTATCCAACCCACTATATCCTAACTACAGGGTCACGGGGGTCTGCTGGAGCCAATACTAGCCAACACAGGGCACGAGGCAGGAAACAAACCCCGGGCAGGGAGTCAGCCCACCACAGACCTCACTTTTATATTGAGGTAAATTGACATAAATATGCTTTAACTTGTCTCTGGTATTATCTTCTGGTTTGTTTTCAGAATAAACACATCAAAACAATTATGGTGGGACATAGTCCAAACTCCAGATATCATGTTGATATATTATATTGATATTCAAAAGTGTCAAAACATCAATGATGTGTATTTCAAAAACCTGACGTACTAGCTTAATTCCGATTTCATATATGAAATGAGTGTAAAAAACTTCCCAGTAGCAAACAAAAAATATTTTTTTGTAGACCAGTGTAATCGTAAGGTAATTGTAATTGAATGTAGTCGAAAACAACGCAGGTAATGAACTGAGATCAAGATGGTGATGGTGTGGTGAAAACTGTCATTTACCCGTGAGACGCAGTAGCAGTTGTAAGTCGAACAGTTGTGAGACGCATAGTCATAAGTCGACGACTACTTGTACTTGGTAATTTATTCCATGTGTCTCTGGTTTTTTGCATGAAGGAACATGTAATATTTATGCAAATGTTTCTAACTGGGTCACATGTTCTTGCTGGGATCCACGGTTCATTCCCTTCATAATGTTAAACACTTTGATCATATCACTTCTTAATCTCTGTTTCCTTAAAACCTGTAGGACTGGATAGACCTCTGAATGAACTCAGATATGAACAAAGACCCACACTTACTTGCCACCACCATGCTTCATCGTTGAAATGGTATTTTGTAGGTGATGAACAGTGCCTGATTTCCTCCAGACATAATTGTTAGAATTGAGGCCGAATAGTTCAATATTGGTTTCAGCACACCATAGAACCTTGTTTGTCATCATCTGAGAGTCCTTTAGGTGTCTTTCCAAGCAGGCTTTCATGTGTTGTGTAGCCACTCTGCCATAAGGTCTATATTAGTGGAGTGCTGCAGCAGTTTCTCCTATTTCCACATACGTGGTGTCACAAAAGCAGACCATAGACATAAAAAGGTTTGGGGCAGCCACCCGTATATTGTGCCTTGGCTGCTAATGGGTTTTAAATTGATTGAGATGATCACAGGTTCACTTCCACAACAGAACTGAATATAACAGGAAAAGATGGCTGCTTTAAAGCCCTGGACCAGAAGTGACGTCACTGGGACTGGGACTGGAAGTGGCATCCTCCAGACCGGAAGTGACATCATCATTGGTGCCAGAAATCAGAAGTGATGTCTTTTGTCCCAGAAGTGATGTCATCCATGGCGCCGGGACCAGAAGTGACGTTAGCACTAGTGCCAGAAATGGAAGTGACATCATCACTGGTGCCGGGACCTGGTGAGATTTCCCATGATGGTCTGCAGAAGATTGAGAAAGAGAGTTAGTGCAGCTCGTCTCCCCCTGGTATGGCATGGTAGTACAATTCTTAAGGCCTTTCAGATGTCTCCCAATCGCACGTGTGTGACAGTAGGTTCTCTGGAACTCGGCCAGAGTGACCATCAGGTTCTTGGTCACCTCTCTCTTACCATGGCCCTTCTTCCTCAGTTGCTATATTTAGCCGGGTGGCCAGTTCTAGGAAGAGTCACGTGGTTGTCCAAACCTCTCCAGTTTAAAAATTACGGATCCCACTGTGTTTTTGGGAATCTTTATTGCTGCAGGAAGTTTTTGTAGCCTTCCCCAAATTTGTGCCTCGACACAATCCTGTCTCTAAGCTCTGCAGAAAATTCTTTCAAACTCGTGGCTTGCTTTTTGCTCTGATAGACATTGTCAACAGTGGGACCTTCAATAGTCAGGTGTGTGCCATTACTAAACATGTCCAATCAATTGAATTGACTCCAAACAGGGTGTAGAAACATCTCAGTGATGATCAGCCATTGAGAGCACTTGAGCCCGATTTCAAGTGTATATGGCAAAGCATCTGAATTCTTCTGTTAATGTGAGATTTCATCTTTTAATTTTTTAATAAATTTGCAAAAAATTCCTAAAATGGGGTACTGAGAGTTGCTTGATGAGGGATAAAATTAATTTAAACCATTTTAGTATAACTCTGCATCAAAACAAAATGTAAAGAAGTGAATGGGTCTGAATACTTTCCGAACGCACTGTATATATGTGTAAGTAGTAAGTAAGTAAAATTTATTTATAAGGCGCCTTTAAGAGAAATTACATCACAAAGCACTGTATAACAATAAAACACATAAAGGTGCAAAGCAAATATAACAAAAGAAGAAAAAAAAATAAAGAGAAATATTAAAATAGAATACTAAGAACAAAGCCAAGAATAAACTGCAGGGTGAGGCAGAAAGGACGGACATTTTTTTACAAAATCACAAAATTGTTTATTTTTTCTTACAAAGAAATTTATTGAAAGATTTGAGTTCATATTGAAATAGCATTTGACAAAATCAAGTGTGGAAAACAACATCTCCCATGTGGTGTCCGTTATCACTGATGCATTTCTGAAGGAATTCATGGAAGTTGGCCTGCACTCTTTTCAACATCGCTCTGTCGATTTGGGCGACTTCCACGCGAATGGCTTCCATCAGTTCCTCCAATCAACGGGGCTTATGCTCGTATACATGTGCCTTGAGGTGACCCCACAAGAAATAATCGCACATGGATAAGTCAGGGGACCGAGGAGGTCAATGAATGTCACCAAACCTGGAAATGAGGTGACCAGGGAAGAGAGAGCGAATAACATCCATTGATGCTCTAGCTGTGTGTGCTGTCGCCCCATCCTGTTGAAACCACACACGCCGGATGGGAATACGTTTTCGTCGTAATTCAGGTAAAAAAGTTGTTTATCATCTTGATATAGCGCTCCGAACGATTACTGAGGCCAAGTTCAGAAGAATGCTTCCGAGCAGATCGACTTGCCCTGCGCAGCAGGGCTAGTCGTACGCTTTCCACATTTTCAGGGGTACGTGCCGTTCGTGTAGCCCCCGGCGGTCTTTTGTTCATTAGTGTACCTCATGTACGAAGTGCTTTAACCCAATGTAGGATAGTGTTACGAGCGGGAACAGCTTTATTTCTGTGGATATTGAAATGGCAACTAAACTCACGCTGAACTGCGGTAATAGATTTGTTGTTCTTGACAAAACAGTCATATGCAAAAACGCTGTGTTCTATCGTCCACGGCTCCGTGGCTTCAACTAAAAAGAAAATAAAAAAATGCTAAGACTTCGTGAACCTAACGCCACCTACCACACATCTGTCACTCCACCTAGTGGTGAGTTCTAGCCATTTCAAAGACATCCGTCCTTTCTGCCTCATCCTGTAAAATTCCAAGCAGAGACTACTCAGATGTGTTCAAAAGCCTGCTTAAACAAAAATGTCTTAAGTTGCTTACTAAAAGAATCAACGGACTAAGCCATGCGCCGCGCTAACAGAAGACCATTCCAGAGCGTTGGTGCAACAGACTGAAACACACAATCCCCACGTAGCTTGTGCCGGATGTGAGGGGTGACTAAGAGGCCTTGTTGCTCAGACCTAAGTGCCCGACAGGCTGTATGGCGGTGCAGGAGGCCAGTGACATACTCAGGGGTTTGTCCGCAGAGAGCTACTATAGGTAGGCACCAAAATTTTAAAACAAATTCCAAAATGAACCGGAAGCCAGTGCAAGATGGGAGTATCACAAGATGGGAGTGATATGCACCCTCTGACTAGATCAATGCTGATATATATATATATGTGTGTGTGTGTGCATGTGTGTGTGTGTGTGAGAGAGAGAATGCTTGGTACAGCTGCTTTCCCAAAAAGCGCCCCATGTCTATGGCTTTACCTGCATATGGACAATCGCCTTAACAAAACTGGGGTTTACTAGCTTGGCATGAGCAGTCCAAATTCCAAATGGTTGTCTTCAGATCTGAGTGTCACTCAATACCTGAGCCACTCACCATGTCACTTCCTATTGAAGATGTCCACTCTGACCTGCTAACACCTTGATAGAACCAAACAATACATACTTATATTTGCAATGACCCTGAATGAATAACACAGAGTAAAAGAGTGTCATTGAAGGATGCTTTCACTAAGGATCTCAGCGATGATATTTGTATGTTGGTGAGTCCCTTAAAGCCTGGGTGCATAACACATTAAGTGTTTCTTGAGTCCACATTGGTCTTTTATCTTGACGTCTTGTCAAGGTTGGTGGTAGGATGATCCTCTGTCTTAGTGCAGCATACCCTCCACACGTAAATCCTTTCTCCTCCTGAGTTTAACAATAGCATCCTGTGTCAGAATGTTATTGGGTATTTATACATCTTTAAACCACTAGTCACATTTACATTTCAAACTTGTGCCCTTTTCCCCAGTCAAGCCAGCTGTTTTTCACACATTCCATTGTATAGAAAATCCAGCAAAGTGAAGTAGACTGATAGCTGGCATTCTGCACTACTACTGGTTAAAAAATGCAAAGTTCAAATCAATAGTGAAAAATGTCCAGACAAAGTAAACTTCAAAGTTCAAATCAGAAGAACAGTTCAATGAAACCTCTTTAAGCATTTATTAAAAATGATCTTCTGTCAGACTTTTTTCCATCCCCCCCATACACATGGGAATAATATGGAAACTGCTCAGGGACAATTTACGAGTGTGGGATCTGTAAGAGAAAATGTTCTTGAAACTGCCTGCCTGTTTAGGACATCCTGACATTTGTAGTAGCATATTCAAATTAGAAAATTTGATCAAATACTGTATAATGTTATATTTTGTTTTCTGATAGCGGTTTACATAAAAGAAAGAAGTCTTATTTCTTTTCACCAAGTATCCACTCGCTAATATGTTTAATCAGTTTGGGACTTTACATAATACTTAAAGGAAGAGGTGTGTGTTTGGATTAATGCATTTATCTGTATGCTGATCGGTGTGTTTCAAATGTTTCATAGTTATTAAGCTGATTAAAGGAAGCTTTCTGTTAGATTTCTTCAGTCTGCAGTGCTGCATTAACAAGGGCTTGTGGGACGTATGTGTTGGCAGTTCATATATAATGATGGCTGAAGACACTGTTTTATTTACTAAGTATTTTCTGCAACAGATCCAAAAACAGGACGCTGTGTCCATGTCAATCCTGACAGCTTATAAAAAAACATCTGGATAAGATAGCAATTATGCAATGAAATGTACAGATCTGTAAAGTACATTATATCATGTCCTAAAAAGCTACTTATCTCAGTGTATTAAGTTTGGTAGAGTAATATGGGTGAAATCTTCAATTTTAATACTATGAGGTAGAAGTCACTGAGCCGTGGTACTTAATCAGCATTGTCATCAGCAGGGGAACTCTCCATTCATAAACTCCATTCATAAAAAAGACAATTTACGGTCATTTACTTTATGGTTTGAGTGCAAAACACTGAAATGGTGACTATGGCACTGGTAAGACTTGATCAATCAGGCCAAACTTATTACAGGGTAAGAGCTGAGTAAACCAAGCTTATTACCAGAAGATCTAGCCAAACGACTTCCACTGGACAACAAAGATTTTTTTTCCTGGATACGTTTAGGTATATCTCTTGGATTTTGGCCTGCTGATCACAACAATCATAACAAAATCATAAAAATGTACATTTTTATAAAGCAAAACTTTTCAAAAAATGTTGTTGTCTTGTGTCATCAGTAGTTTTTGATTTTTAGTCTGATTTATTTGATAGATAGATAGATAGATAGATAGATAGATAGATAGATAGATAGATAGATAGATAGATAGATAGATAGATAGATAGATAGATAGATAGATATGAAAGGCACTATATAATAGATAGATGGATAGATAGATACATATGAAAGGCACTATATAATAGATAGATAGATAGATATGAAAGGCACTATATAATAGATAGATGGATAGATAGATACATATGAAAGGCACTATATAATAGATAGATAGATAGATAGATAGATAGATAGATAGATAGATAGATAGATAGACAGACAGACAGACAGACAGATAGATAGATAGATAGATAGATAGATAGATAGATAGATAGATAGATAGATAGATAGATAGATAGATAGATAGATAGATAGATAGATAGATATGAAAGGTACTCTGTTATACAGTGGTTCTCAAACTGTGGGGCGGGCCCCCCTAGAGGGGCATGAAGTAACAAAAGGGGGGGCGCGAAGATGTGAAAAAAGAAAACAAGAATCGAAAATATGAAAAATATATCTATTGAAACCAAAACAAATTAACTTAAACTACATTCTGATACTAGAAAAATAAATATAGTGTTAGATAAATGTCGATAAAAGTTAAGTAGGTATAATAAAATATGCATCTATGATATATCATTAATTAAAAAAGAACAAATTGGTATTACTGGGCTCCTTTCAAAAAAACCTTAGGGGGGCACGATTAAAACTTATGAAAACTTGGGTCGCAAATACTTAAAGGTTGAGAAACGCTGCTGTTATAGATAGATAGATAGATAGATAGATAGATAGATAGATAGATAGATAGATAGATAGATAGATAGATAGATAGATAGATAGATAGATAGATAGATAGATAGATAGATCGTGATAAATGCTGGGGCACCAGCTGGATCGCTCCATTTAATTAACGGATAAACAGAAGTGGCGCATTCAAGGTAAAGTAAAACAAAGGAAAGCATCACCGGAGCGATCAGGTCTGGTTCGGAGCTCCGTCTCTCTTGAGTGTCGGTCCAGAATGTGACGCTACTTTCTGTGAGCTGCCCCAAATATATAGTGGTCTGACCAGAAGGGGTGTCTTTTCCTGGCTGTAGAAACAGAAAGAGATGACACCATTAGCGACAGCGCCCCCTCTCATCCTGGGGTGGGATTGCTTACCCAAGACGAGTCAGGAAGGTGATCCTCAGGTTCACATGAGTGACGCTGGTCATCTAACAAAAGAGCGATGTGTGGAATACAATATGAGACCACTAAGTGAGAGCAACGTTTTTGGTTGATTTAGTAAAATGCAGCTGAAAGTGAACTTGTGGCAAAGGATCCATGGCAGAGGGTATGCAAAGAAAATACACACACACTGGGAGGAACAAATGTAAGTCTCAGTACAGTGGAACTATTATATACAGAGAAAAAGAACTAAATCTCTTCCATTTGAGCTGAAAGCGGCTTGTACAAGCCATTCAGCTGGCAGAATAATGGAGCTGGCTTCAGGAAAAAAAGGTAAGTAGCAGATTTAGTCAAAGTTGAATTAAAGGGCTTTGTTCCAAAATCTGCTAACCTCCTTTACTTTGAGTAAAATGACACCTTGCACCACCTCACTAGAAACCATTACCTTAAACAGTATATTCTTTTTTACAAAATGTTGGTCTGCACTCTTTGTGATAATTCCGATTGGAAATGCAGCACATAATTTAAGAAGAACAAAATATACATTTTCTCCAATTATATTTCAAAGACGCTGGCAGATTTTGAATCTAAGTCCTTTAGTTGGCATTACGTTTGACAAGTGCCAGACAGCTTACATTTAAGAAACCACAAGTACTTACTTCATAAATAGCAAAGTGCACACTGGAAAGTCCATGGCAAGTTGAGAATAAGAATTTCTGTATTCATTTCTAGAGTATTATTCTTCTTCCTTTTTATTTTTCCCAGGTGTATAATCTTTAGATTATTTTCAATGCCATATAAAAAGATCAGTTTAGCAATTCATTGATTCATTGTTTATTATCCTTGAAATGTACCTAAGAACATAAGAAGTCTGACAATCACGAGGAGAGCATTCAGCCGAGCACACTCAACTGGTTAGCTGATAGCTAATCTGTTTCAATATCTCATCCAGGGACATTTAAAAAGTTGTCTGCTTTGTGCTTCAGCTGCACAGCCCACAAGTTTATTTCAGATTTGTGTGACCCTTTGCATGAAGAAGTGCTTCCTGCCCTCCATCTTAAATGCTCTACTCATTCATTTTCACCAGCATCCATAAGTACACGTGGCACTATTTATCTAATCAGTGTTACCCAGCAGCCATACCTCATGTACCTCAGAAGAGGTCAACCACCTGAAGCTAAGCGTGTTTGGGCTAAGCCAGTACTTGGATGTGAGACCATCTAAGAAAAAGCTTGGGTTGCTGCTGGAAGAGGTGTTAGTGAGGCCAGCAGGGGGCGCTTATTCTGTGGTCTGTGTGTGGATCCCAATGCCCGGTCCAGTGACAGGGACACCGTGCTGTAAAAATGGTGCCATCCTTCAGATGAGATGTAAAACCAAGGTCTTGACTCTCTGCAGTCATAAGAGACCCTTGGGCATTTTTTGATTGAGTAGGGTGTATCCCTTATGTCCGGGCTAAATTGCCCTCCATGACCTAGTCATTCTGCCCACCAAAATCATCCCCTGTCTGTAATTGGCTGTCTTTCTCACACTTCTACTAATAGCTAGTGTGTGCTGAGCTTACTGCCATAAAAATGGCTGCCATCGCATTATACAGGTGAATGCTAACCATTGGTGGCGGTTGAAGGCGCGCCACACCGTCTATGTAAAGAGCTTTGAGTAGCTGGAAAAGTGCTATATAAATGTAATTAATTATGATAACAACTGAGCAACAAATAGGAGCCAGTTCTCTATGAACACGTTGAGCTCAAACTCGTTTAGATAGGACAAACTGAACGTCCAAACTAAGCGAGCGAGCTTACCCTCTGAGTGAGCGTCTTCTCTCTTTCTATTGTTAGACGGCTGATAAAGAGCTAACCCATCATGCAGATGCTGTAAAACATTCTGAGGTGAGACACCCAAATGAAATTTCAAGAAAGGATTATATTGCCTGTGGTGGGTTGGCGCCCTGCCCGGGATTGGTTCCCTGCCTTGTGCCCTGTGTTGGCTGAGATTGGCTCCAGCAGACCCCCGTGACCCTGTGTTCGGATTCAGCGGGTTGGAAAATGGATGGATGGATGGATGGATTATATTGCACAGATGTGTCCGTTTTCAAAAGAGTCCTCGGTGATTCAGGCTCAGGTCAAGCAGGACAGTTAGTATTGTTTTGACCCATCCAACATGGAGTACAAACTTGTTAGTCAAAAGTCTAAGCCAGTTTGAACTTATTATTTCTGTTATCTTTAGAGACTGTTACTCAGCCCAGTGTTCTTCTTACATTTATGTATTTGGATGATGGATTTATCCCAAGCGGCTGAGCAACATTTTGAGATATAGTTGGTTGCATTTCTTTTGAAGAGGCTGACAAAAATTCTTATTACGGATGATACTAAACTAAGGCTAATATTTCTGTTCGTTCTCTTGGTTGCATTGGTGTTTTTTTGAGATTTTAGAAATGTCTTCATGTGGGGTCCCATCTTTTACAGCAGCAGAGTGATAACGTCCTATGGAGCCTCACCGCTGGATTGACGCAGACAGCAAACAGCAATCGTAATAGTAATCTGTATACAGTATATAAAAGCCAAATACCACTGACTCACTCATGACGAAACCTCCCAACCCATGAGGACTTGGGACTTTGCAATGTAGGTTACCCTTGGCCCGTAGGTGCGGTTTTCAAAATTTTGTGGTCCAAGCGCAAAATTTCTTATAGTGTTTTAGACCCATTTTTATGTCTGTCCACTTTTCACGACAGAACTATTTAACGGATTTAGATCAGGCTTTTTTTCTATAATTTGCTTGAACATTCCGTTGATTTTGCGACTTTCTCATCGCACTAAGTATCATAGTTCACTTGCAGTACTGATTTATTTCTGCAAATCCGAGAGAGACTCATCGGGCTGCAGGGCCCTCCTCACTCACGCGTCTGCCTCAGGGTGTAACCTTAACTCCGCATAGTTAGTGAATGAGACAACTACTTAACGGATTTCGATCTTTGTTTTTCTATAATTTGCTTGAACATTCCGGTTGATTTTGTGACTTCTCTCATTGCATTAAGAATCATAGTTCACATGCAGGAGCGATATATTCACGTTAATCTGAGACAGAGGCTGCGGGCCGATGGGAGGGGGAAGAGTAAGGTCAGGAGTGGGGAGCCGGGTGGGACCATCCTCACTGTCCTGTTTCACTAATACGTGGGGAAAGCCGCGGGGGATGGCTACTTCTAAATATTACAATGGAGTGGGACCATTCTTAAACACATTCCTGATAAATAACAACAATGAGATTTCAGATCACTCAACTAGATAATTCTTTTTTTACTTTTATTGAATTTATTTAAAGCATGTTACATTCCATACAATCAAGTCAAACTTAACAAAACTAAATTCAACTGAATATTTTTTATTTATATAACACTTGACATGGAGCACCTGTTACTGTCCAGCCTCTCATACTGTCAAGTGTGTGAGTCTATCTTGGGTCTGTGTGTGTGTGTTTACAGTATATGAATACAGTATGTGTCAGTGTATGTGTGTGTGTGTGTGTGTTTTTATTGTCAATATTCTGACAGAGGCATTTAAGTAAGAACTGAAATTGAAGAAAGTGCCTTATACTAAATACGAGTCTCGTTCAAAGTTACAAAGATCTTCCAAGGTGTCTTTCACTGTGCGGTTGTACATGTCAGCCAGCTATAGGATACAGAAGTCATCCTTTTAAAATGACATGTATTCAGGTGAGACGCAGTTTGAACCAGTCAGACAACGACATTGGAGAGAGAGAAGGACAAAACAACCAGCGGGTGGGAACCATTTCTCTTTCTCTTTCTCTCTCTCACTCTCTTTCTTTTTCATTTTTTCCAGTCAAGTCACTACATGAAAGGATTTGACCAAAGATGAAAGAAAGATGTTTGCACATGGTCCTGGAGAAATGATGAAACTATGAGCTCATGTTATCTTCCTGTCAGGCATAAACAGGAACCTGAACAAGGAAGGTCACATTCTTTCCTCAGACAACAGTCAGGTTTTAAAAAACTTTTATTTATTTTCTTGTTTTTCTAAAATGAACTTTGAAAGTAGCATTTCCAAAAAAAGTTGCTGTGAATTTTAGAGCTTTAGAGCAAATGAGATTGAAATAAAGGAGAAATGTCTGCTTGACTTCATTAATAGTGTTTCTTCCTAACAAGAAGCAAAGAGGACATAGCAATTGTTTTAAAATGTGCACCTTGTAAAGTTTTAGCTATTTTAGCTGACTTCCATGGTGTTTCTGAGTGTGGCTGAATGAAAAGAAAAGAAAACAATCAAAAAATACAACTTTTTTTTAAACCTCAGCTAGATATACAGGTTTGAAAATGGATGATTGCATGGACAAGGGCACTGCTAACCATAGATAGATAGATAGATAGATAGATAGATAGATAGATAGATAGATAGATAGATAGATAGATAGATAGATAGATAGATAGATAGATAGATAGATAGATAGATATTTGGACAGAGACAACTTTTTTCTAATTTTGGTTCTGTACATTACCACAATGAATTTTAAATGAAACAACTCAGATGCAGTTGAAGTGCAGACTTTCAGCTTTAATTCAGTGGGGTGAACAAAACAATGGCATAAAAATGTGAGGCAACTAAAGCATTTTTTTAACACAATCCCTTCATTTCAGGGGCTCAAAAGTAATTGGACAATTGACTCAAAGGCTATTTCATGGGCTGGTGTGGGCAAGTCTGTAGTTATGTCTTTATCAATTATTTAGATAAAAGGCCTGGAGTTGATTTGAGGTGTGGTGCTTCCATGTGGAAGATTTTGCTGTTAACAGACAACATGCGGTCAAAGGAGCTCTCCATGCAGGTGAAAGAAGCCATCCTTAAGTTTGAAAACAGAAAAAAACAATCCGAGAAATTGCTACAATATTACGAGTGGCAAAATCTACAGTTTGGTACATCCTGAGAAAGAAAGCAAGCACTGGTGAACTCAGCAACGCAAAAAGACCTGGACGTCCACGGAAGACAACAGTGGTGGATGATCGCAGAATCATTTCCATGGTGAAAAGAAACCCCTTCACAACAGCCAACCAAGTGAACAACACTCTCCAGGGGGTAGGCGTATCGATATCCAAGTCTACCATAAAGAGAAGACTGCATGAAAGTAAATACAGAGGGTACACTGCAAGGTGCAAGCCACTCATACGCCTCAAGAATAGAAAGGCTAGATTGGACTTCGCTAAACAACATCTAAAAAAGCCAGCACAGTTCTGGAAAAACATTCTTTGGACAGATGAAACCAAGATCAACCTCTACCAGAATGATGGCAAGAAAAAAGTATGGAGAAGGCGTGGAACAGCTCATTATCCAAAGCATAGCACATCATCTGTAAAACACGGTGGAGGCAGTGTGATGGCTTGGGCGTGCATGGCTGCCAGTGGCACTGGGACACTAGTGTTTATTGATGATGTGACACAGGACAGAAGCAGCCGAATGATTTCTGAGGTGTTCAGAGACATACTGTCTGCTCAAATCCAGCTAAATGCAGTCAAACTGATTGGGCGGCGTTTCATGATGCAGATGGACAATGACCCAAAACATACAGCCAAAGCAACCCAGGAGTTTATTAAAGCAAAGAAGTGGAAAATTCTTGAATGGCCAAGTCAGTCACCTGATCTTAACCCAATTGAGCATGCATTTCACTTGTTGAAGACTAAACTTCAGACAGAAAGGCCCACAAACAAACAGCAACTGAAAGCCGCTGCAGTAAAGGCCTGGCAGAGCATTAAAAAGGAGGAAACCCAGCATCTGGTGATGTCCATGAGTTCAAGACTTCAGGCTGTCATTGCCAGCAAAGGGTTTTAAACCAAGTATTAGAAATGAACATTTTATTTCCAGTTATTTAATTTGTCCAATTACTTTTGAGCCCCTGAAATGAAGGGATTGTGTTAAAAAAATGCTTTAGTTGCCTCACATTTTTATGCAATCATTTAGTTCACCCCACTGAATTAAAGCTGAAAGTCTGCACTTCAACTGCATCTGAGTTGTTTCATTTAAAATTCATTGTGGTAATGTACAGAACCAAAATTAGAAAAAAGTTGTCTCTGTCCAAATATTTATGGACCTAACTGTATATATAGGAGGCAGGTTTGGTCTTGAATCTCTTTCCTGGGACTGCCTCTTGCAGCTATGTGTTCACCCATTATGCTGGGTGGCAGCATCCCTTTGGCATGGCTTCCATTTGGACACATGCAGGACTGTATGGGAGTTGTAGTTGTAGTTCAGGTGGTCAGCCCTGTTGGTGTCCTTGGGTGCTGCAGGACGGAGTTGCTGCTCCCCAGTCATGTGGATGGAAGTGCTTTCTGTCTACAGTGCTGCCATGTCAGAAGTACTCAACCTCAACCAGGGAGTCAGAGTTGGGGCAGGAGAAGGACAAAGGTCCCAAGTGATCACAGTACATAAGAGCCATTATGGACAAAGCTGCACATCCTATCTCTGACCCACTAAGACTGAGGACTTTCAGCCAATGAATTGTTCAGCAGAAAAGTGTCAGGAAATGGCACGGGGGCTCCTTCATACAAACAGCAAAACTTTTACATAATGCCTCACTGGCACAGGGACTGTCAGAGGTTTCTTTGTTTTACATTTTCTTCACTTTTAGCCATTCTGGTGTGTGTTCAGACTATACTGTGTGTGTATATATATATATATATATATATATATATATATATATATATATATATATATATATATATATATATATATATATATATATATTTCTCTATGGGGAGAAATAAAGTTCTATCTATGTTAGTCTGATTGAAATTATCTGTGATCTGACTGAACCTAAAAATGTCTCTTCACATCATTAGAACAAAAGGCTTGTTAAAGAAACAGCTGACATTTTCAAAAGACAAAGAGGGAGGAAGAAAAAAATCCATATGGATAGACCCCAGAAAGGAAGGTGATGAAAAGAACTGAAAGCGACATTGCTGACTGAAGAGCCCTTCTCGATTGGGAAATGGCTAAATGAAAAACAACAAAGTGCTTCTTGAAAGGCATAATAACAACACAAAGCTAAAACAATAACCTCTTCACACAGAGAGTCATGGGAATCTGGAAGGCCCTGCAGTTGAAGCCGAACATTTAAACAACTTCTGAATGAGATACTGAAACTTATTTGTTAGCTAATGAAATGCGTGTGATAGACTGGCTGGTCTCCTCTGGTTTGTAAAATCTCTTCTGTTTTTATTCTTCGTAGTTTTTGGATTGTCTGCCTCTCACCTGCTTTTTCCATGGTAAGCCCACATTCATCCAAGTTCATCATTTATTGGTTAAACGACTTCTACAAAGGTGTACATCTGCAGTTCAATGTGTATTGAACCCCCAGAATTAAATGGACAAAGAGACCGCAGCAGATTTGCATATTGTGCTTAATTAAGAGAGACAGGATTTTAATGTCAACATGAACCCAATATAGAAGTTAAATGCACCCAACAATCTGTTCAAATAAGCTGATTATAATTGAAAACTGCTTGAAAAAGGATCATATTGTCAGAACTCACAAAATATGTACAAAACTTAAAAACCGAAACAAACCAATGTGAACAGCAAAACTCTACTTCCATAGTCGTGAATAAGTCTTTTATTGTAGGAGGAAGAAATTAAACCAGTGGTGAATTAATAATAACTTCTGAGGACAGTGACTTTTATTCTCTCGGCAAAAAGCATCCCCAAAAATTAATAACAGTCTTTCCTATTGCAAGATTTGCGGTGGGTTGGCACCCTGCCTGGGATTGGTTCCTGCCTTGTGCCCTGTGTTGGCTGGGATTGGCTCCGGCAGACCCCCGTGACCCTGCGTTCTGATTCAGTGGGTTGGAAAATGGATGGATGGATGGATGGATTCCAAAGTTTGGTGATACTTCAGAGGAGGCACGGCACTTTGAAGAGTAACGATGAACAGGTAAAGCACAAAGAAATGCCGTCCTCTTTTCCTTTTCGATGGGAGAAGAATTTGTTTCTTTAGCAATGAAGCAATGTGTCCCCCTTTGGAAGTCATATTTTTATTTTACATAATTAAGATGGAAAAAGTAAATGGACCCCTGTAGCCATCTCCATGGATTTGTATAGCACAACAGATAAAAAACAAACTACAAAACCCACAATTCCCAGCTTGAAGACAAAAACCCAAGCTTTTCTGGACAACTATTATTTAGTGATGCACTGTAATCATAAACGTTAAGATGGGGCAAAGCAAATGCAAAATGACCCACATATGTGGGAGAGTCCCAAACAATTTCAAAGGTGAAAATGATTTAAAGGGCAGTCCACAGAATTAACTTCAGAGAGAGATGTGAACAACGGAGAAGATGGACTGTAAAAGAGGTTTGTAAGATTTTATAGGACGGCACATTTTCACCACTGAATGAATACAACTGAACACCAGCAAAACCAAGGAACTGGTGGTGGATTTTAGGAGACCCAGGCCTCTCATGGACCCCGTGATCATCAGAGATGACTGTGTGCAGAGGGTGCAGACCTATAAATACCTGGGAGTGCAGCTGGACGATAAATTGGACTGGACTGCCAATACTGATTCTCTGTGCAAGAAAGGACAGAGCCGCCTGTACTTCCTTAGAAGACTGGCATCCTTCAACATCTGCAGTAAGATGCTGCAGATGTTCTATCAGATGGTTGTGGCGAGTGCCCTCTTCTACGCAGTGGTGTGCTGGGGAGGCAGCATTAAGAAGAAGGATGCCTCACGCCTGGACAAACTGGTGAGGAAGGCAGGCTCTATTGTTGGCATAGAGCTGGACGGTTTGACATCCGTAGCAGAGCAACGGGCACTCAGCAGGCTCCTATCAATTATGGAGAATCCACTACATCCATTAAACAGTGTCATCTCCAGACAGAGGAGCAGTTTCAGCGACAGACTGCTGTCACTGTCCTGCTCCACTGACAGACTGAGAAGATCATTCCTCCCCCAAACTATGCAACTCTTCAATTCCACCAGAGGGGGTAAACGTTGAACATTATTCAAGTTATTGTCTGTTTTTTTTACCTGCATTTTTTATTACTCTTTAATTTAATATTTTTTTTGCTGCTGGAGTATGTGAATTTCCCCCTGGGATTAATAAAGTATCTATCTATCTATCTATCTATCTATCTATCTATCTATCTATCTATCTATCTATCTATCTATCTATCTATCTATCTATTAAGAACTTTCTTAAACAGAAGGATAAATAACACAGAAGATGCTTTAGGATGAGTAATTGCCATCTCTAGGCAACAGCCAATGGCGCATTGCGCATAGGGGACAGCTGAAGGGCTCTAGTGACTGCAATTCTACAGTCGCTCCAGCGGATGGCCCTGTGTCCTAATGCCTTTCTGTCCTCCTCTCTCTGCAGACTGGTTGATTGACAGCTAGATCACCTCTGATGTCACTTCTGGTGTCCATCCACCTGGACCCGCCTCTCCCTGTCAGAAGGACTCAAAACCAGAAGCTCTGCCATCTTTAAGCAGTATGGTGGTTAAGGCTTTGGACTTAAAAACCTGAGGTTCTGAGTTCAAATCCCACTACTGACACTGTGTGACCCTAAAGCAAGTCACTTGACCTGCCTGTGCTCCACTTGGAAAAGCAAAAAAGATGTGACCAACTGTATCATAAATGTTGGAAGTCACCGTGGATAAAGGCATCAGCCCAATAAGTAAGTGTAATTTAGATGGGACACTTCTGTTTTCAACCTGTATCTGCAGAGATGACTCTGAAATAATTGTGCATTTTTCTTTTTAATTGTGCTGCAAACAATTACATTGGGCTTGGCACCACAACTTTTTATTGTGTACTCTCTTTCTGTTACTATATAACGGATATGTTATATACAGTATGTTACTAAATAACGAGACTGATTAAATAACTCACCTTTATTTATATGTATTACAAATTTAATGCTTGTCCCCTTCAATATACTCCCCATTTGCACTAATACATTGCTGCAGTCTTGTTTTCCACTGATCGAAGGCATGGAGCAAATCAATTTCTGTCAGCTGTTTTAACACATCCGCCGTTTTCTTCTTTACAGTATCATCTGACTCAAAACGTGTCCCTTTAAGCACTGATTTAACTTTTGGGAAAAGATAAAAGTCGCACAGTGCTAAATTGGGCAAATATGGAGGATGTTCAAGTGTAGTAATGTGCTTGTCGGTCAAAAACTGCTTTATAGAAAGTGCTGTGTGAGCAGGCGTATTGTTCTGGTGAAGAATGAAACCATTTTCCAACAGTTGCGACCGTTTTTTTCTGACTTTTTCTCTCAGCTTTATCAAACCATCCTTATAATAATGCTGGTTAACTGTTGTGCCTTCTGGAACCCATTCTTCCAAAATGACACCCTTGATATCGAAAAACACAAAGAGCATGGCTTTGAATATTGACTTGGTTTGATGAGATTTTTTCATTCTTGGTGATGACGGTGTTTTCCAGTGCATTGACTGTCTTTTGGTTTCAGGATCATACTGGAAGATCCAGGTTTCGTCACAAGTGATTACTTTATGAAACAGGTTTGGATCTGCGTCAAGTTGCTGCAGAATGTCAACACAACATTCCTTGCAACGTTCTTTTTACTCTGGTGTGAGAACCCTTGGGACCATCTTTGCACAACTTTTAAACTTAGCATTTTTTTGGCACACTACAGAAAACGCAACCAAACTAAATGGTGATTCACAATCAACTGAACGTCAGTGTTGCTGCTTGTCATGCAGGTTCAGACACGTTCAAGGCCACCACGCATGCAGTTATAACCAGTTCTGACTGCTTTGTTTACTAGGTGGAATCACAGTCTCATTATTTAATAGACACACCTCGTATATATATTGTCACAGGAGGCTGGGGGACAGACCCAGCCGGGACACCTGGAAGGACCGTGAGGTGGCATATATGTCCCCCGGGCCATGAGGAGTCAACCGCCCTGGATGTTGAGGGGACCACGGGAAAGGAGCAAGGAGGCTCAAGCCCACTGGGGCCCGTGGCCACCGCCAGGGGGCGCCCCGAGCCTCATGGAGCCTGGGAAACATTCACCGCCACACCCGGGAAGATGGAGGAAGATCCTTCCAGGGACGCCCAGAGTGCTTCCGGGTGCAAGGGCAGCACTTCCGCCACAGAAGGAAGTGTTGCCAGAAGAGTGTCATCAGGCACCTGGAGCACATCCGGGTGGGAATAAAAGGGGCCGCCTTCCTACAGTTAGGAAGCGAGAGTCGGGAGCTGGGAGTAGGACGAAGCTTCCAGGAGGAGAGGAAAGGCGGCCCACGGCCATCAAGAGAGAGGCCCGTGAAGGGGGTGATTGGTGCTGGGAGCAGTGTGTGCTGTGTGGGACTTTATCTGTGCTTAGTAAACGTGGTTTTATAAAATGCTGGTGTCAGTCTGATGGTGTTCAGACCCAAGCTCACAATATATATATATATACTACTGTGCAAAAGTTTTGGGCAGGTGTGAAAAAAATGCTGTAAACAAAGAATGCTTTCAAAAATGGAAGTGTTAATCATTTATTTTCATCAATCAACAAAATGCAGTGAATGAACAAAAGAGAAATCTGTGACCACCCTTTGCCTTCAAAACAGCATCAATTCTTCTAGGTACACTTGCACACAGTTTTTGAAGGAACTCGTCTGGTAGGTTGTTCCAAACATCTTGGAGGACTAACCACAGATCTTCTGTGGATGTAGGCTTCCTCACATCCTTCTGTCTCTTCATGTAATCCCAGACACACTCGATGATGTTGAGATCAGGGCTCTGTGGGGGCCATACCATCACTTCCAGGACTTCTTGTTCTTCTTTACGCTGAAGATAGTTCTTAATGAGTTTGGCTGTATGTTTGGGGTCGTTGTCCTGCTGCAGAATAAATTTGGGGCCAATCATACGCCTCCCTGATGGTATTGCATGATGGATAAGTATCTGCCTGTATTTCTCAGCATTGAGAACACCATTAATCCTGACCAAATCTCAAACTCCATTTGCAGAAATGCAGCCCCAAACATTCAGGGAACCTCCACTATGCTTCACTGTTGCCTGCAGACACTCATTATTGTACCGCTCTCCAGCCCTTCAATGGACAAACTGCCTTCTGCTACAGCCAAATATTTCAAATTTTGACTCATCAATCCAGAGCACCTGCTGCCATTTTTCTGCACCCCAGTTCCTATGTTTTTGTGCATACTTGAGTCGCTTGGCCTTGTTTCCACATCAGAGGTATGGCTTTTTAGCTGCAACTCTTCTGGCCAGACTTCTCCGGACAGTAGATGGGTGTACCTGGGTCCCACTGGTTTCTGCCAGTTCTGAGCTGATGGCACTGCTGGACATCTTCCGGTTTTGAAGGGTAATAAGCTTGATGTGTCTTTCATCTGCTGCACTAAGTTTCCTTGGCCGACCACTGCGTCTACGATCCTCAACATTGCCCGTTTCTTTGTGCTTCTACAAAAGAGCTTGAACAGCACATCTTGAAACTCCAGTCTGCTTTGAAATCTTTGTCTGGGAGAGACCTTGCTGATGCAGTATAACTACCTTGTGTCTTGTTGCTGTGCTCAATCTTGCCATGACATGAAACTGTCTTCCACGACCTCACCTTGGTAGCAGAGTTTGGCTGTTCCTCACCCAGTTTTAAGCCTCCTACACAGCTGTTTCTGTTTCAGTTAATGACTGTGTTTCAACTTACGTGTGACATTGATGATCATTCGCACCTGTTTGGTAGAATTGGTTGATCAAACACCTGACTAGAATCCTACAAAATCCCTGACTTTGTGCAAGTGTACCTATAAGAATTGATGCTGGTTTGAAGGCAAAAGGTAGTAACACCAAATATTGATTTGATTTAGATTTTTCTTTTGTTTGCTCACTGTGCATTTTGTAAATTGATAACAATAAACAATCATTATTTATATTTCTGAAAGCATTCTTTGCTTACAGCATTTTTTCACACCTGCCTAAAACTTTTGCGCAGTACTGTGTGTGTGTATATATATATATATATATATATATATATATATATATATATATATATATATATATATATATATATATATATTATATAGTATAGCCACCTTACAAAAAGGACAAGAGTCTGTGTCTGTGTCTCTGAGTCTGTGTGTCCATCGGGTGGATATGTCTGTTATATGCCAAATCATATCTGTAATATGGAAATCATAAAAGCTGTGCTAATGTTCATGATGTGCCATTTGTCAGAATGAAAATTGCAATGCATTTTCTTACTACATGCATTATAAAATACATTCCAATAGATGGTACACTGCCAATGTTAAAGCGGAATACACTGAGGTGGATATTGTCTGCTTAGATTTCAACCCATCTTAGATGGGCAGGACAGCTAGTATATACAGTACATGTAGTCACCCACACAAGGATCTTTTGAGGTAGGCACTTCTACTCCGAGGGGGGAAGCTGTCACTTATGATCTTCTCGTTTCACCCACAGCTTTGAGCAGGCAGACCGGGAAAAAGCCTGAATGAATCTCCACCCTCTTTACAAGCCCCGCCCATTATGGGAGAGTCTTTGTTCAAATACGGTGCTCATGCCATAAAGGATTATCTCTTAACCAGAGCCACAGAAGGAGAATCACTGCCACCAGTTGCGTGTCCTCTGACTAAGTTTATTTTGCTGTTAGAGATGGCAGTTGCTGTTTTCTGTTTATTTTCTATTTTTTCTGATGACTAAATGGGGTTATGCCATTAGAACCTCAACCCTTGAACTTGTGCTCGACCATTTGTTTCATTACAAAATATACTTTGTTACGATTCATATAATTCTCCCCATCTTTATTGGTGTTGTTTCTAAGTTTGCATAGATGAAGTGGGGTCGATGCACTTGATCAGCTTTCTCCTGCACCTTCTCCCCAGTCAGACCCTTTCCGTTTAGATCTTCTTTTACTTTATTCATCCACCATTCTTTCTCTTCTCATGGACTTCCATTTCCATCCCTGCTTATGCCCACGTTTTCATTATCTCTCCTCATCACATGTCCATACTACCTCAGCCTACTTTCCTGTACTTTTTTAGATTTCTCTCCCACTTTTGTTGCACCTCGGATTGTCTCATTTCTTATTCTGCCCTTCTTTGAAACTCCACACATCCATCTCAACATTCTCATTTCTGCAACATCCACCGCTCCCTTTACTGCCCATGTCTCAGCCCCATATTGCAGGTCTTACCACTTTCTTAAAAACCTTACCTTTAAACTTTACATACACATATTAAACTTTAAATATTAGACCATTGTATTTGTGTTTACATATTTTTTAGTCCATTCTAAAAATGCTAATTTAAATATACATTCATTTGCCTGATATCTGTAGTAAACTGCTAGCCTCAGTTTTACCAAGAACTGTGAAATTGATTAAAACAAATATGCACCTGTAGTCCATATAAAATGCATACAAAGTAGCAGATCACAAACAAAATGTTCCCTAGATAATGGTACATTAAAGGGAAAAATACTGAAAATCATACATTTACAAAGCTATTATGACATAGAAGAGGTCATGCAGGGCTAAAGCAAGCAGTAAAGCATCTACAGCTTCACTTGGAACAGCAAACCTGCTGGAGCCGTCGCTGATCTCAGGTTCATGGAGATGTAGACTATGTAGTCGGCAATGTAAACCTAGACAGGGCAACAGGGCATTGTAGAGCACACTCACGTTTCAATCAAATTTTAAAGTCACCAGTCAAACTTCATGTCATTCAGGGTTTGCTGGGGCCTTCCAGTTCCTTACCTTCCACTCCTTTCCTCCCTTTTTCCATGTATTTGGTGATTGCTTTCCTTACCCCTTTTTGAGAATTGAGCCCAGGGGAGTGGTGACGATGATTATAGTGAAGTCCTCAGGTGTTGTGCCAATTATGCCTGTCACCTGAGACTTTATTAAAGAAGCTGCTTCCGCTTTAGTCTTTGACTGGTATTGACTAGTTCTTCATCCAGCTCTCCTCTTACTATAAGGTTTTGGGCTCATTTTCTTGTTAATCATCTTTTTATTATGTGATTTGTTCCATTTCTTATTATAATTAATCCTGGTTTGGGAGCACTAGTTGAGGTTGCCTCTTTTGTGTTGCATTTCCACTAATTTTTCTAATAAAGTGTAACATTCTTTCTTCTTTTAAACAGCTGTTTGAGGTTTCAGCCATTTTTGTGTTAACCTTAACTTAATTCTTGTGATATAATTTAATGGTGGTGATTTTTCTCTTTTCGATTAACACTTTAGTTATTAGTTTTTCCATTTTCAGAAAGAGGCAATAGTAAACTGCATAAGTTTTTAAGGAAATATGGAGTACTTGGAGAATCACCAATGCAAACATGGAGAGATCATATGAAGTGGTTAGAGATAAGGTCCAGACCTGCCGTTCAAATCACTGCGGCTTCATGTTAATAAAAGGGAGTCTACACACAAGTAACATATCTGCCTTATCTGGCTACATAACTTAACAAGTCTCCTTGATTATCATTGTTTATGTTAATATTGTTGTTTATTTTTATTATTACATTCCTAATTATGTCAGTTTTATGTATCATGTTGTCTCTATGTGCTTAAATTTGTTCTGAAATATCCTTTGTGTTTTGTGGGTGGTTCCCCAAGAGGCGGGGCCACCTGTCAATCTCACTGAAGAACTGCTCCTGTATTGTTTTTTTAACCCCATGGCACATTGTTTGGAAGTGAGTAACTCTTTACTTGAATCATCGTAGACACGCCATGTAAGACCACTCCTGCACGCATCCTAATTCCTACTACCGCTTCCTGTATGTAAAACTAATTCAGACGTCACTATTAGCTCTCAAGTTCACAGATCAGCAGCATCTGTCATTACAGCTTCCAGCCCAATAAAGTCTCATGGCGATTGTAGTCTCTCCACGGTACATTGTATGCACATGGTGGTTGGTGGGAGTTTCCTTTTTAACAATTTTTATTTTTGGTGTTTGCTGACTCTTTGACTATTTTGCTCCTCTTTTTGGGATTTTGAATTCTGGTTAGTGCTTTGGGAGTTGTTTGTTTAGGACTGCCATATTGGCAACTCCTTTGCTCCTTTTTCACTCTGGTTAGTATTTCCTTGAATTTTTGTTAGTGATTCTCTTTTTATTAAGATTTGTGTTGCCTTGTGCTGCACTAGCTAGTGATTGATGGTTTGACCCTCCATAGTGGAGCATTTTTTGTGTATCATTTCAGAATATATATCTTGATCTTTAAGAGTTAAATGACCTTTTAGCCGGGTGTAGAATAAAGCTAACACTCAAGTGGAACTTAGGCTGCCTTTTTGTGCCCCTCTTCTGGTCAGGTTGGGAGCATGCTCTGATAGCGCATTGCCCCACCCACCACATTATGAACCACCTGGATTGGGACGCGAGGCTGATGGGAATCCTCCCTGCTTCCCTGGCTATTTTTGAAGGCTTCACACCACTGTGGCTAATTCAGGTGAATGAATCACAATATTAAGGTAAACTGTCCACTCCTCTTGGAATGAATGATTTTGGATTTAACGTTTGCAACAAATGATTGTGAGGTTAGGAGATAGTACTTAAAGAACTTATTAAATCTGAGTTTGGATTGGAGTTTTGAGCAATATACTTTCATTCTTATTCTGTTTTGCCTCTGTGTTTTGGACTTAATTTTTGTCCTTGACTACACTTTTGGTTCCTTACATAGTTACTCTGTCATTTCTCCAACTAAGGAAGAACAAAATGAAACTATTGAGAGATGCTTATTGCTTATTTTTCACAGCATCTGATTGGGATGTTCCCCGCTGATCCCTACCGGTCATAAAACAAATAAATAAAAATAAGTAGAGGCTGAATATTTCCAAATTGTTGTATTTTCATCAGTGTCTGATCCCTGGCTTAAGTATGTGTTTTTGCTCATTTCTGCTATTATTGAATTATTATTTTACATCTATTGTTAAATAATCTATGTTGAATATTGTTTTGTGTAAATATTATATAGTATACATGAATTAAATATATATGTTTCTTTGCCACATCCCTTCTGTTTTTTAGGTAGAACATGAAAGAGGTGGTTCCACCATGACATCTCTACTGAAGGATCACCCTTAGCATATTTATTATGGCTGAGAGCCTGGGTCCTGCAAAGAGTCTTTTGAGATTTATAGAAGTAAGGGGCATTATTTTGAGTGCTGCTTGGATTTTCGTCATTTGTGTGGATTTTGGCTTGGTTTTAGAATATTTCTTATTAGATTTCAGATTGGCTATGTTTGCTTTGAGTTTCCTTGTTGTCTTGCTTCTTTCCCTGCCTTGCCTTTTTGTGCTTCCTATTTTGATTATGAAAAAAAAAAACTCTGAATATATATAACGGGATCTTGTTTGCAGGGATGCTTTACTCCAGAGGTTTATTGCCATCCTTTCTCCTAAAAGGACATTTTTGAGTATTTTTAACTTTAAAAGATACAATTGAGAAACCTGCTGTTTAAGTTTGGGGCTGTGCTGCTTGTGGGGTGAGGTCTGATCCTCACAACAGTCCTGGGGCCTCATGTATAAATGGTGCGTATGCACAAAAATGTTGCGTATGCCTGTTTCCATGCTCACATTGCGATGTATAAAAACTAAACTTGGCTTAAAGCCACGCAGTTGTTCACACCAGGTCAAACCATTGCATATGCAAGTTCTCCTCTCAGTTTTGCAAATTGGCGGCACCCAGAGTCAAAGTAGTGCTACTGTCCCTGGATAGCTTCCCTTTATTTTTTAGATTCACATTCCTGAAGCGGCTTTATCAAATACACTGACATTAACCGCATATTGTTTTTTACTTTAAGTCATCTGATTGTAATCAACACGTAAACATTTAATGGTGCACGGAATGGCCAAATTATTCTAAATACTATAGCTGCTTTAGCGTTGTTACTCTCAGTGCACCACTGAGTATTTTAACCCAATGTATCTGAGTGTGGAATCACAGCTCTATGGCAAATTGTGTCAAGAGAAATATCGGGATAGAGTTTCTTGCCCACGCTGCCTCATCCATGTGCACAGTTTATTTGAACTTCTCCCATTCAGCAAACGCTTCAGAGCCTTTCCTGTACGGACCTTGTGGTTCAGAAACAGTTTCATCCCAAGAGCTATAAAAGCACTCCATCAAGTGCTCCCAGTAGAACTGTTTGTACTTATAAGTACAATTGCCTCACTGTAAACTTGCATTACAGTTGTAATATTGCACAGCCTGAGCCATTTATGCTTTCATATTGTATATTTTTCAATTTTTTTATCGTATTTATTATTATTTTTTTTTTTTTTTCTGGGAGGAGTCTGAGAGGGGCGGCTGGCGCGTGCATGAATGTTACATTTCACGCTGACCGGGATTTATGTAGCAGAAGTGCGTGAAAGCTGGCTTATGCATTGTTTTCTGCATCTGAATATTTTTGTGTGTATGCACATTTCGACATTTGTCCATACGCCATGTTTTAGTGTGAATTCTACATTTGGCAATTAAGCATAAGGTCCCTGGTCTGGTATTTATTATTTTCAAGGCTTGTCCTTCTAGTTATGTGCAGTGACTGCTTTAGCATTGCAATTGTTCTTGTCTTTTTCAGGCTGTGCTTTTTATGAATTTGGATTCTCTGGTTTTGACCTTGTGGTCCGGTTAAGGTACTGGTAAGGTTAGTTTATATTAAATTTTTGCTCCTATTTATTGCTCCTGCCTTGCATTTTTTCAAATAATATATGTAAATATTAAAGGAACTTCATTTTTTCATTGGCCCAGGGGTTTGTCATACATTTTCTTATGCATATTTTGCTTATTAAAGACTTTGCCCCACTGCTGAGCCTGTGCAGGCCGTAAGCCTGTCAAGGTTCCTAAGGAGGAGAGGCCTACTCTTTTGATACAAACCTGTAGTGACTGCTGCCATCTCTACTGTATATGAAAATGCAGAACCTTTGGCAGTTCAGTCAGGTCTGTGGTAACACCATAACAAGAACCAAAGACATCTGCAGTGATCTTAGAAAAAAGAATCGTCACTGTGCATCAGGTTGTCAGGAGTTATAAGGCCAGTCTGAATCTATCTACGTGAGAAGAATTACAATATATGGCCAAAAGTATGTAGAGAACCCCCAAATTACAGAGGTTAGGTGTTTCAAATGCATTGATCGTTAACAGATGCACAAAATGAACTAAACAGCCATGCAATCTCCACTGGCATTAGAATGAGTTGTACTGATAAGCTCAGTGATTTAAACGCGGCACGCTCATAAGATTCCACCTTTGCCACAAGTCAGTACGTGAAATTTCTGCTCTACTTGATCTCCCCCATTTAACTGTAAGTGTTGTTATTGCAAAGTGGAAGCATTGAGGAGCAACAACAGCTCAACCACAAAGTGGTAGACCACACAAACTCAGAGAGCAGGGCCGTCAAGTGCCGAAGCGCATAGCACGTAAAAATTGCTCATCCTCTGTGGCAACACTCACAACAGTGTTCTGAACTGACACTGCAAGCAACTTCAGCACACGAACTGTGCATTGGAAGCTTCATGAAATATGTCTCCATGGCTGAGCAGCTGTACACAAGTCTAGGATCATAATGCCAAATGCAAAGTGTCAGCTGTCCTGGTAAGAAGCAGGTCTCCATTGGTCTCTGGAGTGGTGGAAAGCGTTCTCTGAAGTGATGAATCACACTTCACTATCGGGCAGTGTGATGGACAAATCTGGTTGTGACAGATGCCAGGAGAACACTCCCTCCTGGACTGCATAGTGCCTGCTGTGAAGTTCGGTGGCGGAGGTATAATGGCCAGGGGCTGTTTTAAGATAGACCCCTTGGTTCTAGTAAAAGCTGCTGTTAATGTTACAGCATATAAAGACATTTTAGACAATTGTGCACTTCCAACTTTATAGCAACAGTTTGGTGAAGGTCCTTTTCTGTTCCAGCATGTCTGTGCACAAGGGCAGGTACAGAAAGACACAGAGGAACTTGAGTGACCTGCACAGAGCCAAAACTTCATCTCTATTAAACACAGGGTTGGGATGAATTTGGAATGCTGATTGCAAGCCAGGTCTTGTCATCCTAACAACAGTGTGACCTCACAAATGTGCTTTTAGACAGATGAATAGAGAGATGGATAGATCAGCACTGCTGCCTCATGGATTTAATTTGACCTCCACATGACACTTCAGCGTTTATACCATGTGCTTTCTTGGAAGTCAAAGGTGCTATGTGAGTAAAACATATTAGTGATAGATAGATAGATAGATAGATAGATAGATAGATAGATAGATAGATAGATAGATAGATAGATAGATAGATAGATAGATAGATAGATAGATAGATAGATAGATAGATAGATCAGCAATGCTGCATCATGGATTTAATTTGTCCTCTGCATCCTGTTATTATTAATGTAACACTTGAACGTCTATCATGTCTTAATTTGTTTTCCTTGGTACTCGAAGGCACTATGTGAACAAAAGTATTAGTATTACTATTACTATTATGAGTATTTTCCTTCTATATTCATCTGCATATCAGTTTTCATTTTTCAACTCTGTGCAGGTCTGGATTTAAGGGCCAATGTTATATTTTATATTTAAAAGATACAATGTTCATCTCTGTCATTAAATTTATTAATGCTTGTAAATATAAGGGACAACATGATGTGATCGTTCACTCTTAGATCTGGAGTCTGTCTGCTAAAACTTCATTTTTAGTTCATCTAGTTCAGTATAAAACAAAGGTACAACTTTATTTGTCCCCAGGGGGGGAAATTTGACTTTTTTATGGAAGCTCTTTAAATAAATAAATAGGTCAATAAATAAATAAATATACACACTCTTTGATCTGAACACACAGTAGAATGACTATGACGCAAGAAAAGTGAGGCCTTATGCTGACTTATTGCTGTTGGTATAAAGCAGCTCCCATAGTGTTTCCTGACACACTTCTGCTGAGTGAGTATTTCATTGGGTGAAATTCCTCAGTGTTGGTGTGTCAGAGAGAGGATGTGCAGCATTGTTCATAATGACACTCAATTTTTTTTCGTTTCCGCATTCACTGCAACTTCCAGAGGGTCCGGAGTGCATAACTGAGCCTGCCCTTTTAATTAGCTTGTTGAATCAGTGGGCCTCTCTTGACATGATGTTACAAGCCCAGCACACCACAGTGTGGAAATCACACCGGCCATCACAGAGTTTTAGAAGATGTGAAGAATGTCACTTCCCTTATTTAAGGAACACAGTCTTCTCTGGCCTTTTTTATATACAGTAGTTCCTCTATTTTCTTAGATCAGTCCAACCTGTCTTTGATGTGGACCCCCAAGTACTTGTAGGAGGGGACCACCTCCACATCCACTCCTTGAATAGTGACCAGTCAAAGAGACTCTTTGGTGTGGTGAAAGTCAACAACTTGTTCCTTATTTTTGCTGATGTTAAGATGCAGACAGTTCAGCTTGCATCAAGAAACAAACTTCTCCACCTGACTCCCATACTTGGTTTCGTCCCCCATAAGTGCAGAATCATCTGAGAAGTGTCATGACCTGGTGTAATATTGTATTTGGACTCATCACTATCTCCCATCCAGACAGTGTATAGGAATGATAAAAAGAGCTAATAGTATGTTAGGTTACATAGCACAAGGTATGGGGTACAAGTCAAAGTTTTAAGTTATATAACACTATAGTGATGCTTCAATGGGAGGTCTGAAACTTGAAAATGCATCTTATGAGAAGGACCAAGAGTCATAATGGACCCTTCACTATATACATCAAGATAGTGTACCAAAGCTATCAAGAAGGCTAATAGGATGTCAGTTGAGATATCATGACGTGCAGAGTTCAAGTCAAAGGAGGTTATGCTAAAGTTATGCAACACACTAGTCAGGCCTCACCTGGAGTACTGTAATCAATTTGGATCTCCACGTTACAAACAAAAACATAGCAGTACTAGCAGAAGACCAGAGATGATCACCTAGGCTAATTCTGGGACTGAGAGGTATGAGCTACAAGGAGAGATTGATTGAGCACTGTAATCAAACAGAAAAGGGCACATGACTGAAATGTTTAAAATTATAAAAAGAATTACTGCAGAGGACCCCAGGTGTTACTTTAAAATAAATTTGTCAACAAGAACATGGGGAAAGTTTTTCTTCAATCAAGAACAATAGACACATGGACTAAATTACAAAGCAGTGTGGTGGAGAGAAGGACTTTAGGGACCTTCAGATCAGAATTTTGGACCATCTGGATGAACAAACTCATTGGGCCGAATTGCTTGCTGTCATCACAGCTTTTCTAATGTTCTGGCTAAAGCCTTTTGTTCCACGCTGCCCTCTGTAGGTGACTCTTTGTTTTGGAGTGGCATTACTTACTTCTCTCCTTCCCTTTTTCTTATTGTGCCTCATTGTAGTTCAGTCCTCTGTATTTAATCTCTAGATGTGGCCATCTCTACTCCATAATTCCATTGTAATTACATTTGCTATGAAATTCAGTTCACAAAGTTCACCTTTGGGAAGACGTTTACTGCGAGGCCGTTTAGCACATGTTTTTATGGATTCCAGGAGAACCTGTATCAACACTGAGTTTCTTTATAACTTTCAAAGGCTGCATTTTTTGAAAATGGATGACTCATGCAGATCAACAACAGCCTATCTTTTGATGCTCGTAAATCTGTGTGTCTAAGTATTATTTACACTACACACAAAAATTACTATTTTAAGTGTTCCAGCACTCCAGCGACTGTCCAGACTCCTGTAATTATACGTATTTACAAGCAGTAAACATGTGTGAACGTGTACTTCATGTGTCACTGACTGTTTATGCCAAGGCATTTTATCAAAATATGTTTGCTTCCCCCAGTAAAGGCATTTGGAAAAAAAAAGCTATAAAGGAAAACAATAAAATATCAGCTATTTTTTTAGTTGGTTAAGAACTGTTTTTTTATAAGCATTGTGTTCCAAGGTAGATAGACAAAGGCTTGGAAGCAGGAATTGAGAGCAAAAACAAATCATCCAGGAGCTCAGAAAGAAACTAAAAAATCATCCAAACTAATACAGGCCGCTCGCTCCTGCCTCAATAATGGCCGGTGTTCAGGACTGCTGGGCAAAAAAAGACTTCATTGAAGGGTCTGCAAGCTGCTGGCCCTGGGACTCCCATATTCCACCTGTCTATGGATTAAAGACTTCCTAACAGACCGCACACAAAGGGTTAGGGTGGGCCCTCACATCTCCTCGGCCATCAGCATCAGCACTGGCTCTCCCCAGGGGTGTGTACTGAGCCCCCTGCTCTTCACGCTGTACACACATGATTGCACCCCCACCCACCACAGCAACACCATTGTCAAATTTGCAGACAACACCAATGTGGTGGGGCTCATCTCTGGAGAGAATGAATCCGCCTACAGGGACGAAGTGGAGCAGCTGACAGCGTGGTGCACTGACAACAACCTGCTCCTGAACACAACTAAGACAAAGGAGCTCGTTGTTAACTTCAGGAAAAAGAAAACGGACATCAAACCACTCTACATCGGAGGGGACTGTGTGGAAAGGATGTCAGACTTCCGCTTCCTGGGAGTCCACATTATGGAAGACCTGTCCTGGGGTGTGAACACAGCTGAGCTGGCAAAGAAGGCTCAGCAGAAACTTTATTTCCTGAGAGTCCTCAGGAAAAATAACATCCCCCAAAAACTGCTGGTGTCCTTCTATCGCTGCTCTATCGAGAGTATCCTGTGCTACTGCCTCTGCGTGGGGTTTTCCAGCTGCACAACAGCGCAGAGGGAAACACTTCAGCAGATCATAAAGACTGCCCAGCAGATCATCGGCTGCTCTTTACCTTCTCTGGATGAACTGCACAGCTCTCGCTGCCTCAGGAAAGCGGAAAATATCTTAAAAGACACCTCACACCCCGCTCATGACATGTTCCAACTGTTGCCATCAGGCAAATGATAGAAGAGCATCAAAACAAAGACTAATAGACTGAATAACAGTTTCTACCCTGTTGCTATTAGGGCACTGAATGCCACCTAATCACCTCCAATGCAGTAGTGCAATAGATGAGATCTTGTGCAATAGTGTTCATGTGCAATTAAGGTCTTATGTTGAATGTTTGTGTTCTACTCTATTTCTTGATATCCTTTCCTATCCTTTTGTAATTATATTTATTTATATTTTGACACCGCAGGGACTGCACCTAATTTTGTTGTATTTGTTACAATGACAATGAAGATATTCTGATATTCCGATAAAGTCGCCAGCAGTCATACTTGTGTAAAAGTAGATACATTTTTGAAATGTTACTCAAGTAAAAGTGATATCTACCCTACTCAAGTACACATTTTAAAGTATTTGATATCATGTGTACTTAAGGACAAGTAAATGAAGGAATCGCACCCCATTTTATATCAATCCATGTATCCATTTCAAAATCCACTTAACCCAGAGCAGGTGCTCAGGGAAGTTGGAGAAGCAAGCATTGAGCACAAGGCAAGAACAGGGCGCCTGTCCAACACACACGGGCCAAGTTAGCATCGCTAATCCACATAACCTGCATGCCTTTGGACGATGGGGGGAAACCCATACAGACACAGAGTCTAGCAAGGAGCACTCGGGACTTGAACCCAGGGGTCTCGTTCTTGTGAGACAGCCGTGCTGCCACTCTGTTTTATGCAGTCAAGAAAAAGTTCTTACAAACTTAGAACAATTCAGGTTGCCTTCTTTTTTTGCAAGAATCATATGACAACCCCTAAACTATGAGCCAAGTAACTGAGACTTGAAGCAGCGTGAGTGGACATCTTAGCGATGGTATCTTAATTCAGTGGAGTACACATTAATAGCAAAGACTTCTCTTGGTTTAAGAAGGAGCTCATCCATTCCTGAAAACCCCTTCATAGAATGAATTTTTCCAGCCTAAATATAATTCAACTAAATAGAAAACATTGTACGTGTTACCCCCATTTTGTTCAAATAACAGTGACTTGCACAGTGGGTTTAATAATAATAATACTGTTCAGCACAACAGACCATAACTGTTCTTAATACATTGTGTAATGCTTCGTTGGGGCGCATCATCAGTGTCAGGGTCTCCTACTTTGTGTAACCCTAAAAAATCCACAGGTTTCATATATTTTTGAATTATACTTCGGCTTTTAATTTGGGTCATTATTTCTTGTTGATTCCCGTTGCAAGGACTGAGTGGGCTTGTCCTTCGAGGTCATGACTACTACTCCCGAGGTCAACTTGAGGTGTGCTTCCTCATTCGACTATACCGATTCCAAAACCTTTTTAAAAGTTTTCTTTGTTTTATTTCTCTGGTTTTGTACTCTCTGTAATCCTTCTGACTGATTTCTTTCACCTGGTCTGCTTTGCTAAGCATTTTTACTTTATATCCTGTTTTTGTTAATACATCTTTATTTATGAAGATTCTTGTAAAACCTGTCTCTTTACAAGCCAGAGTTTGGCTGTTTTGTTCTCCCTCTTTTGAGAAATTTTGACATATTATGGGATCTTCCTCGTATTTTGAACTTTTAAATTCAGCTCTGAATTTTTGGGGCCTGCTTCAGCTGAAGCCAGCAGATAGTGCCTGGGGGTCTAACCAGGTTACGATCAGACTTCTGCTGGACAGGTTAGTAAAGGTCTGGGCCAGCTTTAAGGGTCTTCTGGAAGCCTCACACACCCTTTTGCCTTGTTTGTGATTCCATTTCATAACAGTGATGGTGAAGCAGAAGGGAGAGGACAGGATCTGTGAGGACCTTCTGGAGTAAAGCACAACGGATAATGTATGTCTAGATGTCGACAAATTCAAATCCTATTATGTGATACCATCTGCTCTGTACTTGTACTATTTTTATTTTACTATTATATTTGTTCTGTTCTGTGTATTGTATTGTATTGACCCCCTTCTTTTTGACACCTACTGCATGCCCAACCTACCTGGAAAGGGGTCTCTCTCTGAACTGCCTTTCTCAAGGTTTCTTCCAGTTTTTCGCTACTAAAGTTTTTCTTTGTCAAGGCTTTGGGGGGCTGTCAAAAGGCAGGACCCGTTAAAGCCCATTGAGGCACTCCTTCTGTGATTTTGGGCCATACAAAAATAATTTATATTGTATTTTATTGTATGATCCAGAGTGAACGCAGGAGAGATAATGTGGCACCAATAGCCAAATGTGTGTGCATTTTTATTCAACCGCTTACTTTCTTTAGTTGTTGTTTTGCACTTGATGTGTGAATTGGCTGCAGCTCTTAAAATTTTGTACTTTGAAAATCTTCAGATAATATAAGAAACTTGCACTCTGCTGTCTGCATTGCCTTTCTTACTTGATTAATGCATCCTTTTAATATTTTGAGATTACATAAAGGTTTTATCAAGTTTGATGAAACTTGCGGTTTTCACAGTTAACATGTCATAAAACAGAGAAAATCTGTAAAACAGAAGCCCCTTAGGGGTTTAAATAATTTCATAATTAACAGTAAGAATCAATGCAGCAAGCTAATCGTGTTCCAACAGCTAACTCTGTTAAGAATGGAAAACACTTTTTAAAATTTGTTGTCTGTTGTAAGCAGAACAGTGTGGAATTTCTCTATGAGTAATTAATCTGATGATGTTTCTAACTTTGTAATTGCTGTGTTTTTTTGACTGAAATATGATGTCTGGATATCATCTTATGTCATGAATTGAAGCAAACTCAAAGGGCACAAAGCAGCAGAGGTTTCAGTCATCAGAAAGAGATGGCAGCCATCACTAGAGAATGCGTTGCAGAGGTAAGCTACATTGTGTGTGTAGTGGGGGGCTATGTTGGAAAACCTTACATGCCAGTTCATGGGGGCTTCTCACAGCCAACCGGCCCTCATACTAATTACTCATTGTGGAATGACATTATGAATGTCAGAGCCACCGTCTTTTTGAGTCAAGTTTTCTTTAAAGAATTCCTAAACAGACTTTGGCAGTGCAATGTGGGTGCTTTCAGTCAAGTAGAGTAGCTTTGAAGTTGATAACATACATCCATTGTACATGACCTACAAACAAATGTAAGGAATCACTTTATGGGGCCAAAGACCAAGCAACACAATACACAATGGGAGGTCTAAAACTTGAAAGTAGCCCTTATGAGAATGACCTGGGAGTCATAGTGGACTCATCACTATCAACATCCATACAGCGTAGAGAAGTGATCAAGGAGGCTAAGAGGATGTTAGGTTATGTTTCATGACGTGTGGAGTACAAGTCCAAGGAGGTTGTGCTTAAGTTACAGTCCGGTCCATACATTCTTGGACAGTGAGATAATTTTCACAATGTAGAACAATGTCTGTCATTCCTAAATGGATTATATTTTTGGTAAACTCCTTAAATTAAAGCTGAAAGTCTACACTTCAATCCCATATTGATTGTTTTTTTTCAGATCCATTGTGGTGGTGTATAGAGCCAAAAATTATGAAAATTGTGTCACTGTCCAAATACTTATGGACCTGACTGTTTGTAACACACTGGCGAGGCCTCACCTGGTGCACTGTGTGAAGTTTTGGTCTCCATATTACAAAAAAGACCCAGCAGTATTAGAGGAAGTCCAGAGAAGAGCAGCTCGGCTGAATCCAGGACTGAGAGGTGTGAGCTATAAGGAGAGACTGAAGGAGTCTGCATAAATAAACAAGGTGATATTATTGATGGGTCTAAAAATATGAAAGGAATTAGTAGTTAATCCCAGCTACAGTAGAATCAGTTTTGAACCAAGAACACTTGTTAAGAGCAGATTTCGCAGAAATGTTAAAAGGTTTTTCTTCACACAGAGAACCATAGATACATGGAGTAGTGTGGTAGAAAGTAGGACTTTAGGGAACATCATATCTCAACTTGATGTTATTTTTGTTGTCCGGTGGTTCCAAAACAATCTGTCTTACTCGGGATATTTGTGTCGATCTCTGCCTGAGTGCCATCTTCTGGCAGCTTTTAGAAAGTTAGGACAGTTCAGGAGTTCTCCTAAATCCTACTGAAGTTAACGATTAATTTCCTAAAATTGGAAATCTGATAAAATACTGTTACTCCAACTCATAAGATCAGTACCAACTTTGCACCTCTGTGAGATTTTTTTGAGCCAGCTAGGAAAGTTTTGCTACCCTGAGGAGCTTTATATATACGGGCAGGGGTGACTATCATGATCTAGCCGTTGTTTTTATTTTTTTGTAGTCATTCCTTTGCCTTTGAAAATATTTGAGATATCATTTGGAGGGATTCAGAGGCCAAAGAATATAGTTGTTCCAATTATGTTCAGGTCTGAGGGGTTTTCATTATGCTAAAAACAAATTACTTCCTCCTGCGGTTCCATTTTGTTTTAGTGTGTTGCCATTTTGTGCTCTTTGTGTCTCTGTTGCTACAGGAAGTGTGCGACGCATGGTATCCTCGGATTGTAGGAATTAAGACTCTTCCAAGTTTGTCCAAGTTAGAGGATACAACCTAAATAGCATAGCATTATTTTCTTTAACATTTATTTTAACTAACCTTTCTCTGTCCCTTTGACCATGATCTTTGACTTATAATTTGGCTCAGTTTATGTTTTGAAATTCTTGACTTTAACTCTATTTTTTTGAACATTGACTACAATTTTTGTCTGAGATTCAGGGATCTGTTACTCGATTCTTGCTCTCCTCGTTTCGAACTCAATTAGTAAGTTTATCTTACCAGAACCATCTCCTGACTTCATTTCTTCCTCCATACTGCTGCTGCCTTGTGCAGTGATTTTCTCAAGCAGTGTGCGCTAACAAAGAAAGATCTTAATAGTAACAACATCTCTAACGAATTCAAGTCAAGAATGATGTGTATGATTACAGTTTTGAATAGGATTAGACCATATTCTACACAAACTGATGAGCTGTCTCTTTTATTCAGGCCTTACTTTCATTCATTACATGAAAAATCTCATTAAAAGGTCTCTTTTTCTGCATTACTTTACATCTTTATCTTGAGGTACATTCTGCTTAAAGTACTAATAAAACTTGGGCCTGCTACTCTTATCTTTATTAGTGCTAGAAAATATAATTTCCACAGTAGACATTTAGGTTAGGTAAAGGTTAGGAAAATCCCTTTTTTCTGCACCATACCTAAGCAAAATTCACTTTAGAATAGAAGACAGCACATTGTATGATGCATTTCACATAGTTCCAGATAAATGCAACATTCCATAACAAACTGAGATTACACATCTTCCAGAAATGCTAACCATATGTGTCTTTGCAGTGATGTGGTCAAGATTTTCCTCCACTGATATCCACTTCATGTCATCTCAAAGTGGAAGCAGAATTGATTTGGTGGAACCTGAAGTTTAAAACTGTTATGTTAAATATAACAAATGTATTAGTGTTCACAAGGAAAATGTTGAAAAATAAAACTGGTTTGTCATTATTGGTATTTCTCTTAATAGATCAGGCTCGAAACTTTATGGTCACCACTCATATGGCACCAGAGAGTGATGATGTGTTGCATGTTGGTTGGACATGCTCAGTGGAGTTTCAATGTACTCTGTACACGTGAGAATGCTTCTAGTACTACTACTAAAAGAAAAGGTCTGGGTGTTCACGAAAAAAACATTTGCCGGTTTTCACTTTTTGTGGCCTGCATAGCTAACCTCATGTCAACTCACCTCATAGGCATAGTGGGTAGATTTTTATACCTGTGCAGATCATCTAGTGGGGCTTGGCATGCTGGGAAAAAAACAAATAACAAATCATGCTGAAAATATAATTAATTTCTTTGAGGTGCTAAATGGGTGGTCTGTCTGTATTGCAGTGCTGTCCATGCAAATAAATGATAAAATGGAGGATGTAAATAAGAGAAACAAAATCCTACTAGTGACAGTAAAGCTTTTTTTTGGGGTGAGGACACATTCTTGTACACTTTATGTCAGCTTCTGAAAAATGTTAAGGTCTGCTGTGGGCTATATTTGTCATTTTTAGCTGCAATCACACATTTGCAGTGTAATGCAAAAAGCACCTACTGCAGTTGTCACGTATGTCTGCATGAAAAAACTCAGCCCCCAGTGGACCAACTTTGTTGAAATTTGGTTCTTCAGGGAAAGTTGCAAAAAAACTTCAGTTTTCATTTGGGGTATCTGAAATTTAGATCACACTGTATAACATTGTGAAAGTTTTCGCATTAAAAAATTTGATCAAATTTTCAAACTCTTCTGTCTTAAAACAGAAAACACATCTGTGTGACTGTTAAGTTTACTGTTTCAAATTTACCTTAAGAGAGGTTGCTGCAGCTGGTATATTTTTTATATTTCCTCCTGTACTCATTTGACAGCTGCTCCTGACAGCAAAACAGTGAATCACCTGAAGAGTTCTGCATGCTGCAGCAGCTTGTGTTTGGTATCCCGTTTGGTAGTAAAAGCTCTGGTGGTGAATGTGAACCTTTGTCACAGCTGCTCAGTTCTCATGCTTCTTGAAATTCTAAAGGGTAGGTGACATGATGTTCATGAGCATAACAGTAAAAATGTGAACAACTTAGCTTATATAGAATTGAATGAAAAAGGAAACAAGCTCCCTGACCATGGCTCAGTGACACTTGTCCCACACATGCAAATAGGGGACAGTTTATGGACTCAGATAATTGTAATATTCATATGGAAGGCCAGAGGCCCCTGTCAACTAATGCCTTTTCTCTTCATTCACTCTGCAGACTGGAAGACTGACAACCATGGCACCTCTGATGTCACATCCAGTTTCTGCCCGCCTGGACCTGCCTCTTCCTGCCCAGGAGCTTTGTCACCAGAAGCAATACCATCTTGATCAGTCTTACAGAGACCACGTATTTTATTTTGAATATACAGGTTTGGTCTTCATGGTGCCCCAAAGATTTATAATCTTTCTGTTTCATTATTACACACTTTATTTATACATTTATAGGAAGTAAAAATGTTAGGCTAGGAAGTAAAAATGTCAGGTTTGAATACACAATGGGCAGTCAGAAAATCAAGAGTATACCTTATGAGAAGGATTTAGGAGTCATAGTGGACTCTTAGCTATCGACTTCCCGACAGTGTTCAGAAGCCATTAAGAAGGCTAACAATGTGAGGTTATATAGCACCTTGATGTGTGGAGTACAAGTCCAAGGAGGCTCTACTCAACCTTTATAACACACTGGTGAGGCCTCATCTGGAGTACTGTGTGCAGTTTTGGTCTCCAGGCTACAAAAAGGATATAGCAGCACTAGAAAAGGTCCAGAGAAGAGCGACTAGGCTGATTCCAGGACTGCAGGGGTTAAATTATGAGGAAAGATTAAAAGAGCTGAGCCTATACAGTTTAAGCAAAAGAAGATTAAGAGGTGACACGATTGAAGCGTTTAAAATTATGAAGGGTATTAGTACAGTGGATCGAGACTGTTATTTTAAAATGAGTTCATGAAGAACACGGGGACGCGGGTGGAAACTTGTTAAGGGTAAATTTCGCACACAAACAGGAAGTTTTTCTTTGCACAAAGAACGACAGACACTTGGAGTAAACTACCAAGTAGTGTGGTAGACAGTAGAACTTTAGGGACTTTCAAAACTCCACTTGATGTTTTTTTGGAAGAAATAAGTGGATAGGACTGGCGAGCTTTGTTGGGCTGAATGGCCTGTTCTCGTCTAGAATGTTCTAATGTTCTACATTGAATACATACTCATCATTTCCGTTTCCCTAGATGCAATCTTTCTTCTGCATTAGCTGTACATTATAATGATTCCATTATTCTCCAACACTATGATTTATCAGCACATTATCAAACTGATCTGCTGTCCATCAGATTCAAATGCAGCTTGAGACTTCAGCACAAATTTTAAATTTCCATTGGCTACTTCTTTGAAAATCTTTTAAGATGATTGAACTACAGTTATCCCTTGGTATCTGCAAGAGTTGGGGTTTGTGTTTTTTTAGCTTTGGACAACAGTGTTCCTTTGGAAATCTTTCCTTGGATATACCCCTTTGTTAGGTTAGGGTTCCAAGACCCTTTGCAGATCCCAAAATCTGCGGATGATCAAGTCTCTTATTTAAAATGGTGTAATATTTGCATATAACCTATGCACATCCTCCTGTATGCTTTAAATCATCTCTAGATTACTTATCCAATGTCAATGCTATGTAAATAGATGTCATGCTGTATTGTTTAAGGAGTAATGACAACAAACAAAAGTTATGTACACATGTTCAGTACAGACACAACTATCTTGGCCTAATTACACAGCACACATCACAAACAATTAAACGTTTTCTTTCAGAATGCTTTCATTTAATGACCTGAAAGAGAAATACACAGATTAAAACACAGAATATTTAAAATACAAGTACATATAGAAGATATAATTATAAATGGACAAAACATAAATTCTTTCCCTTACTCATCTTTACACACAAGTTGCGAGCGAACGAACGAGATGTGAGGTGAATGATGCTCAAGCAGAGAGTGCTGGAGAGGCCCTGAGGATCTATGAAATGGAAGGAGGCTACAGCAGGGTACGCCCACACATTACTTCATTTGTTTGGAGTCAGTGTAATGCTTGGCACCTGGCAAATTCAAGTTTTGTTTTTTGGAACATTCTGCATTTTTTAATATATTTTCAATCTTTGTTTGGTTAAATCTGCAGATACTGAACCCGCGGATAAGGAGGGCTGACTTTACAATTAACAGTAGACCCTCCATAATCCACAACTAACAATCAGCACATGGAGTGATGTAATTTTATCATCACTTGAGTTGAGTTTCTTTGAAAGCTACTGAGCAAACCACAAGCCTATTTGGGCTTCATTTGCAATCAACTACATGATATTGTAAAGTGCTATTTACATTTTATGTACCCCTCTAGCACATGTAGTTACATTCTATTACTATTATTTAAAAAAAAAAAGACTCACTCTTACAAAAAAATGTATTCAACAAAATTATCATAAGTAACTCTTTGATTAAGTGACAGGAAAATGTAAATATGCTTCAATTTTCCAGTTAACTAAGTCTCCAAATGCACCTGAATGCTAATCTATACATTTTCTTACTTGTTTATGATGGTAACGTATTCGTTTTATTCATGTTGTTGATAAATTACACTTACTGGCTACTTTATTAGGTACACCTTGCTAATACCCCCTTTGGCCTTCAGAACTGCCAGAATTCTTTGTGACACAGAATCAACAAGGTGCTTGAAACATTTCTCAGGGATTTTGGTCCATTTTTGACACACAGTTGCTGCAGATTTGTTGGCTGCACATCTCCTGTTCCACCACATCCCAAAGGTGCTCTATTGGATTATGATTTGGTGACTGTGGAGGCCATTTGAGTACAGCGACTTCATTGTCATATTCAAGAAATCAGTGTGAGATGATTTGAGCTTTGTGACATGGTGCGTTATCCTGCTGGAAGTAGCCATCAGAAGATGAATACACTGAGGTAGGTCATAAAGGGATGGACATGGTCAGCTACAATATTCAAGTAGGCTGTGGCATTTAAACAATGCTCAGTTGGTACTAAGAGGCCCAAGTGTGCCAAGGAAATATCCCCAACACCATTACACCACCACAGCCGGTCTGAACCATTGATACAAGGCAGGATGGATTCATGCTTTCATGTTGTTGATTCAAAATTCTGACCCTACCATCCAAATGTTGCAGCTGAAATTGAGACTCATCAGACCAGGCAATGTTTTTCTGATCTTCTGTTGTCCAATTTTGGTGAGCCTGTGTGCATTGTAGCCTCAGTTGCCTGTTCTTAGCTGACAGGAGTGGCACCCGGTGTGGTCTCCTGCTGCTGTAGCCCATCTGCTTCAAGGTTTGTGCATTCAGAGATGCTCTTCTGCATACCTCAGTTATAACAAGTGGTTATTGGAATTACTGTTGCTTTTCAATCAGCTCAAACCAGTCTGGCCATTCTCCTCTGACCTTTGGCATCAACAAGGCATTTTTGCCCAGAGTACTGCCACTCACTGGATATTTTCCCTTTTATAGGCCATTTTCTGTAAACTCTAAAGATGGATGTGTGTGAAAATCCCAGTAGATCAGCACTTTATGAAATACTCAGACCAGCCTGTCTGGCACCAACAACCATGCCAAGTTCACTTAAATCACCTTTCATTCTGATGATTGGTTTGAACTTCAGCAGGTCATCTTGACAATGTCTACGTGCCCAAGTGCATTGAGGTACTGGCCACGTGATTGGCTGATTAGATGTTTGTGTTAACTAGAAGTTGAACAGGTGTACCTAATAAAGTGGCCAGTGAGTACATGTTGTCTTCTTTATTTCACACATTGAAGAAAGAAATGGGAGAAAGCATAATAACTGAGGACTTTGACTTGTTTCTTCTTATTGACCTTAAAAGGTAGCTCTTCCTTTACTTTATGTAGGTTGATTTTTAAATTGACGTTTGATGGTGGAGTTTAAAAAAGAATTTGGACTGTGAGGCAGTGTTGTGTTTTGAAATAATCAATCTCTTCCTCCAAAACAAATAGAATATAATTCAAGCAATCTGATTTGTGTTTTATTTTGTTAGATCAAGACAATGTACAGCGTATGGCCACTGGCCAGAAGCAGCACCAGCACTAATAGTCTTTCAGGAATTTAGAAGTAATGCCATAATCCTTGGTGAGACAACCTGGGTAAGGAGTTAATGGTGTTTAGGTTAATGTAAAGATAAGTGCTTGCATCAGTTACAGTACATATTGGCTGCAGTGCAATCATTCTGACATTACTGCTCTTAACAATCCATTCACACTCTGGTTGTTAATACTGCAAGGAAAAAATTGACACATAATGATAATTGATTTGTTGGCATTAGTTGTAAAGAAATTAGGGAGTGAAATGTGTATGAATGTTTTGTATCACTGGCTGTATAAACAATCCCTTGGCCATTCAGCTGTTTTTGCCCGTTTCATTTTTATACAGTATATTCATATCCATAAAAAATAAGGAATGGCACCAGACACTGGCATATAAATGCTGCTTCTTTGATATTTGTTTATGGAATCTACAGTAGCTAATCAGCTAATGATGGATAAAACAATGAAAGGGTTTAACACAATGCATAATATGAAACAATAAAGCCTTGTTACTGCTCATCGTGTTAAAATTCAAACTGTTGGTCTTGTCCATTACAGGAGATGGACATCTGAAGTGGAGCTCCGTTAGCAGCGGTGTTATTTTTTTTCTTATTTCTTATCATCCCAAGGTATCCTGTATCTACCCAACCCGAGGAGCTTCTATTACAGTACATGTAAGCATATATAAACATGAGCGGCAAGAAAGGGGCTCAGAAAGAAACGAAATCTAAAGCTACATCCAAGCCTAGACAGGCATCAAGTCCAAGTTCAAGGTACAGCCTTTCAGAGACTGACCTGGAACAGACAGGCGAAAACACAGGACCCCGCTCCGCTGCATCGTCTCCAGTCGAGAGCGAAAATGGGAGCGAATGTGCAAGTGATGCAAGTCACGATAGCTTGCCGATTCTAGAAGATCACTTGAAACTGGAAATTGCTTTGCAGTCTGCGCTTTCATCTACTCCTCGTGAGCTGGGAGCATCGGCTGTAATAGGGCTTGCCGCTTCGCCTGTGGAGCACGAAAGCCAAAACAATCTGTCCAAAAAGAAGGTAATGATCGCTACAATGGCCACGGCCATAAATGAGCTCAAGAAAGATATTAAGAAAGATATAAAGAAAGAAATAAATGGTATGCTCAAGACAAACGAGAAGCTGTGGCTGGAGCTGCAGAAGCTGCAGTAGGATAATAAAGACTTGGAGAAATGTGTCTTATAATAGTGTATATAATATAGTGTATATAATTGCTTTGAGGCAGCCTTTAAAGGTATGCTGGAAAAAATTGAGGAACACATTCAGGAAAATGTGTCTAAGTTTGAGAATAAGCTGAAAGCACTTGTTGATCAGCTGGAAGACGTTTAGCAGACATTCACGACTCAAATTGAAACAGCTGAACATCTGGCATTCACCGCTGACGGAAAAGCAACAAGTGCAAATTTCGAATGCAAAAAACTTGGAGACAGACTTGCTTCTCTGGAAGATGGATGCAGAAGGAATAATGTTAGAATCGAAGGTCTACCTGAGAATTGTGAAAGTCCAAACCCATTGAAATTCGTAGCTGAACTATTCTCAAAAATAATTGGAGAGGACTTTAAATCAGACACCAAGATAGCAGCAGCTTACTGCATATGGGGATCAAATATCTCTAAACCTAGGACTCTTGTCATGAGCTTCGAGAAATTACAGTCTAAATTTAATGTAATGTCACATATCAAACAGAAAAAAGAGATTATATTTGAAAATAACCACATTCGTATCTTCCCTGATTTCTCACCCTCAACAGCTGCTAAGCGTGCCGCTTTTTACAACATTAAACAGCACTTATGGAAAGCCATAAGATACAGCCTCTTGTATCCTGCCAAACTGAAAGTGGATATTCAAGACAAGCATTACATCTATACCTCTACGGAGGAAGCAGAAAAAGAACTGAGTCCGACACATTTCTGAAATATGATTGTGAGTCGCACTCTGTCACGGCATGGCAAAGATTCAAAATGTGTCAACTAAACTGTTTCACAGCATTATTAACGTATCTGATCTGCTCCTGCCCCTTACTTGTAGGCTCTTGAGTTAAGAGTCAGAGCAGTGAGGCCTCAGATAAGGGGGTCAAGATTTCTTAACTTTCTAAGGACCTCAAATGTGAGCTTTGAGACTCCCATTAAAGAAGATCAACTGCAACTCCTATACACTATGAGCTTTCGATGAAGCAGCTCTCCTCAAAACACTGGCAATGAAAGTGAAAAGGTGTTCGCCCAGGTTTGATGATAGACTGCCTGTGCTGTTATGAATATTAGTTTTTGGCACCATGGTTCATTCTTTGACTTTATGTGGCTGTATTTACTGTAAGATGGCAGTGCAGTGTTACTGATTCCCAAGTACTGGAAAAAATACAAACATCATTATCTGCATGTGACTTTGTCATTTAAGGAACGTATCTTCATCTGGCCAGGAATCTTTGCTATTTTTAGCTTGTCTTTTGTTTTGTGTTCTGACTGCCTGATTGGTTTTGTCGAGCTGTTGGTATTTGACTTTGCCTGCCTCTCTGACTATTTGTAGACCTCACTCCTTTGGATTACCTTCATTTCCTGGTTCACAGTTAATACTTGTCCTTTGGACCAACTCTTCACTCTCATCTTTATACTCACTGCCTTAACTTATAATGCCAAAGATTACAATGAAAGTGGAGAAAAATTAGGATGTTGGTTTGCTAGCCTTCACAGACTGAAAGCATTGAGAGATACAGGAAAGCTCACTATAAAGCAACCTCGGCTGATTTCCATAAAATAAAGGATAGAAGCATAAACAATCCTTATTTAGAAAAGTAGTAAACTTGACAAACCTGAACCAATTCCATCTAATTTGAATAACAGTAACTTCATGACTTTGTTTAATACTGAACTTGATGAACAAATAATGAAGTTGTAACAGACAGACTCCAGATCTAAGAGTGAACAATCATATCATATTGTCTCTTATACTTACAAGCATTAATAAATTTAACAACAGAGCTAAACATTGCATCAATTAATTCTAAAATATAACATTGGTCCTTAAATCCAGAACTACACAGAGAGTTGAAAAATGAAAGCTGATATGCAGATGGATATAGGAGGAAAATACTCATAATAGTAATAGTAATACTAATACCTTTTGTTCACATAACACCTTCGAGTACCAAGGAAAACCCATTAAAACGTGGGAGATGTTCAAGCGTCACATGGATAATAACAGAATGCAGAGGTCAAATTAAATCCATGATACAGCAGTGCTGATCTATCTATCTATCTATTGTGGACGCTAGAGGCGCTGTTGCCCCGTGAAACCCACCAGACAGACGTCCAAAACACACTTATAAAAAGCACCAAGAAGAATTTAATAATAATTTCCTTCAAATACAGTGTACAAAGCACCACATGCTCCACAATTCTCCAATAATCAATAATAATAAACAATAATCAATACAACAACAATCCTGCACTCCCAGCAGCTTAGTCACCCAACCTCCTAACTCCGGCTCTCTTTGCTGGGTTTTCCAAAGTCCTTTAAATTGTCCATGACCTGGAAGTGTTTCTTCTCCGGGTCAACTGCCACATCCTCATTCCTCAAATAGCCCAGAAGTACTGCGGGCTTCCGTCCTCGTGCCTCCGATGTACTTCCCGGTCTTAATAACAGTAGGAGTCCCCAGGTTCCTTGTGAGCACCCATGGCACCCAACAGGGCTGAGGAAATGGACTCCATGTCCCATGATGCCCTGATGGAATCCGGGGAACCATTTCCATATAGGGGAGTTGCCATCTAGTGTCCCGGGGGAGGCAGTGTCCTAAAAAACCTGCTCCTCCTCCTTCTTTTTGTTCAGGGACATCCCGGCCAGACTGAAATGCTTGCGGTCCATCTATCTATCTATCATATAGTGCCTTTAATATCTATCTATCTATCTATCATGTTTGAAGACAGATCCAATCACAATCATGGTTTAGCGTATTTCAGAACAGTCATAAGGTTTGCCAGCAGTGTCAATGAAGACTCCATTTCTAAACTTGATATTGGGCTTTCCAACAAACAGATGTTCTGGGGCTGTTAAAATAAAACAAGAAGATTGGGGTACATTAGTTTACCGAGCAGGAGTCCACAAGTCCAGTCAATGCCAGAATGAAGGATCATTGTGCTATGCATGTCTCCCTGTTATGTTTTAAACCTCTGAGCCTTTAAATATAGACTGGGTGTCAGGACTGTAGGGACACTTGGGACTGCCAAGGGGGCTGTAGGGAATGATCCCAAAAATTCCAGAAAGCACTCTGACCCTGGAGGTGGTCCAGAATTCAGCTTTAATGCTATTCCCAGATAAGGTTTAAGAGCTATTATTATGGTGAGCTTGGAGTGGAGAAGGAGCTATGGGAGATTGTCTTGGCACATAATATAATACTTAGGAGCAAACACTGTTTAGAAACTCCATTGGGCAGCAGGCTGTTGATTTTTTATTAGTAGTATTATTGTATTACTGTCTTTCAGCGCTTTTTTAAGATCGAGTGTGTTCTATTTTGCTCTTTTGACTCTGGTTCTTATTTGAGTTCAGGGGCAGCTCGCGAGCATTCCCTATCACTCATGCATGTGGGTTTATGTCCTTAATTTGTTGCATTCAGTTATATCTTTAGGGTGTTTGACTCATTGTATTTACACTGTAAAGCATAAAGATGAAAGATGGGCTTGATTAATACTGTATGCCAGCTGCTTTTTGATTTGCTAAAACATTAAGAGAGAGCTGCTTGTTCTTTAAACTGTCTTTTGAGAGAAGATAAACAGTTGCATGTGGGTTCTTTGAAATACAACAAAGACAACCTCGACTGACGTTTGGTAAGGTGGTGTTTGTGCGTGACAGTGGAAACATGATGTCAATTGGCAGTGTGCAGCTAATGGCAGCTCAGTTCTGAACGTAAGCTTCCTCCATGTTACATGACACACACATTCTGAGACCTTCTGGATTTTACATGATGTTTGATTGAGTAGCAGGATGAGATGAAGCCTCTCTTTCTGGCTTGCTCACTGGTTCGGTGCTACTTTGGAGGACCCGTCCAGTGTTTCATTTTAGACCCACAACCTCAGAAGGAATGGCATGACCTTCTCCCTTTTAGTCCTTCATGTTTTTGCAACCCTTATTCTGTCATAATTCAGTTTAATCCATTGACATGGATCATGATCACATGTCACTTGGCTTCTTACTCACACTACACTCAACTTTCACTCCAGTCTAACTTTCTTAAAGTTACTTTGAGTTTCTCCATCAGAATACTTACAAAAGCTTACTTCAATACCAGAGAGAAGCTCTCTTGTGAGCAGGATGCTGATGTAGTAGTAGCACTCCTTCCTCATCCTGTGCTCAACCACTGTCTTTGTGGAGTGGGCACATTGTCCTGTTGTCTTGGATTTGTCTTCTCCAAAGGTAATTTGTCCAGTGTGAGTGGACACTGAGGCTTAGTTCTAAACTCGCACCTTCTGTTGCCAATCCACTATGAACTTGAATTGGATTCAGTAGTTTGAGAGTGTCATGTTAAAAACACCACTCTGTTCTTACTAACGCCATCTTGTGGCCAGGAGGAACATTCTACTACACTATTTCAATGTGTGTTTAATTTCATTCATTTTCTACACTCAGTCATCCAGCTCAGGGCTGCAGGGGTACTAAAGTCTCTTCTGGTATCATGAAATGTAAGATAATACTTACACCCAAATGAGATGTCAGTCCAGTTCGATTCACACTCAGGCTCTCTCCAGTCCATTTCTAGGGACACTCACATAGTCACCAAGTCACTTAACACACATGGAGATAAAGTGGCTCATCCATCCAGTCAGCCAGTCACTTAGTGGTTAGGGTTAGTGGTAGCTCCTATTGCTCCAGAGATCAGGGTTTGGAGTCAGGCCTGGGCAGTAGTGATGGGCGAAGCAGGTAAGTTTCAATTCGTAGACACTAAACTTTGTTTCACAGGCTATATAGCAAAGGTAAAATGCAAAACTTATTAACAATTGGTTTTTTTGGGGGTAATACAGTTTTTTTTTTGGTTGTAGGAAACAAGAAGTATTGCTTCCTTAGGCCTCAGTCTCACTTCCTTTTTTACCTGGTTACTTTTGTTCAACTGCGTTATACTGTATATTGTGATAAACCCAGGGGGTCAGTGAGCCTCAAACCCCAAAACGAACACAATTGAACAGTCCTGGATTCAAAAAATGGAAGGTTTTTATTATAAATACCTCCAAAATGTAACACAAGCACAAACACAGGTCTTCCTCTCACAATACCTCCTTTATCCCTACTGCACTACCCTCCTCCACTGAAGTGTTGCCTCTCTACCTCCCAGCTCTAAATTTTTCCCTTTTATTACAGACCCGGGGGCAGTTCCGGTGCCAGGGCGACTGCCCGATGAAAGCACTTCAGAGTCCCATGGAAGTCCATACTAGGGAGCTTGTCTCCTTACAGCACCCTCTCGTGGCACCCCGTGACCGCAGCAGGGCTGCTCTGCCAGACTACATATCCCAGCATGCCCTGCTGGCTTCTTACTGTACACCGACCTCCGGGGCTGCTGCCGTCTAGTGTGTTGGGGAATTAAAAAACCTCCAGCAACTTTTTCTCTTTCTAATGGGCTGTCCATCCACCCTTTCTGGTCCTTCCTTCCAGGTCTGCTCGTCCAGCCCGTGTGGTATCTATGACATGTAATCCACTGCACACCAGTATAATCTGTTCTTTTTACTCCTCTTGTTCGCATTACCAGGAAGGTGCAGTGCATTTTTTTTTGTTAAATTTGACATGCTGCATATTTTCCACATGAAGTCACACCAAAACGCATTGATGTTCACATTATTGTGTTTTCTGCACAAGGAGACTCAGTACACAGAAATTCGCCTCTGCCAACTGTTATCTTTTGAAGAGAGACAGAGAGACACTTTCACGCCCCACGAGACGGTCAAGTCACGTCATACTTACAACCTTTGGAAGCAAGTCCCGTGATACACATGCAGAGCAGGTTAGAGATACCGAAAGTAGGAAAATTTGAAAGTCTCAAAAAAAATTAGATTAAAGATCGCATTATTGCAAACAAATGGAAAATATTACTTGGTGAAATAACGGAACAGCAAATAGAGATCAAATAGTGTTTGAGGATGTCTGGGGAAGAAGAGAGACAAGACAGTGAGACGAAAGGACCACTTCTGTACAGGCTTTTAAACATTTGAAGCGCCGCACGAAATGCAGTTCACATGGCATGGCAGCAGCAGCAGCAAGCCAGCAACTGACTGAGCAAAGTGGAGGTAAAAAAAACAACTGTTATTTGATTCCCATTGTATCACCGTTTAAGAGGGGTTTTGGAGGAGCGGCCACGTCTCCTTGGAGTGCTTTCAGCCCCCATCTTCACAATGGCATGTAACGCTTTGGAAGGGGTTGGAGAGCGAAGCAAGCAGTCGGAGAAGCCCCCTAGTTTACAATTATTAAAAAGAGATTAAAAAAACAGAAAATATTAATAATTACAAACTACTATCAGCTAGAATCGGGATACTCCATTAGGCCGACATTTTAGACCATCTCTATGAAGTGTCACACATGTGCACATTGGGGACAGCTTAAAGGCAGTGGTGGCAATTCCTCGCTGATCCACAGGGTGATGCTGGATATTAACTTCCTCCCTCTGCAGACCAGATGATTGACAATCTTACCACCTCTGATGTCACTTCCAGTGTCCGTCCACCTAATCGGAAGTGTCGCCATCTTCAGGAGTCTATTTTCAGACTCACGTCAACAGAGACATTTCTATTATGCTGAAAAGTCCTTTATTAGTTAGTATTTTCAGTATAAGGGCTCACGGTGTCACCCCAAACCTTTATCTCTCTTAGTCTTCTTTAAACAGGAGCTATGATTTTTATGTGTTGTTTCACTATTTTTTTGTGTCATCACTATACTATTATATTACCTTTATTTTTCTTACAGCAGCCACCATTTTCTATATTATGTTTGTGAGTGCCACCATATTGTTGTCAGCAATGACATCCATTGCTCAGGGTCAGAGCCACGAGGGGGCCTGCATGGACCAGGCCCACCCATCCAGACACATTTGCCCCCCAAAACAAAATCTTAAAATAATTGTTTAGATATGTTAAATACTGTCATTTGTGAACGACATGTTTCCCTGCATCCAAGATGTTAATAATTGTAAAACAAAATCGACTCCAGTTTTCATGCATACGTAACTTTAATACAAAATCATCCAGCAATATATCATACCAGCTCTGAACCAGCCATTCTCCTAAAATCCAAAGACACCCCCAGTACAAAGTGCTACCCAGAGGAGAGTAGTTTGTGCTGGAGCATTAAAGGCTCATCAGACCTTATATTTAATGGCCATCATATGCGACAAATCGTAAGACGTTGCACTTAATCACAACCCGCATGTTAATATGGAGCTTTCTGAGAGGAACTGAACATAAGGGGCCACTAAACATTCCACCGACAGTACAGCCGCCCTGTTATTACATAGCTCTGTGTTTTTTCTCTATTTGTGCAAATGCATTTCTTTTTTCATTTTTATCTTTTTAAAATCTTTCTAGTACATAATTCAATGGTAAAAGCATTACTCACAAGAGGCTTCTACATACTAATTGAAATTATATTTAAATGTCTATTGTACTGTTATTTTTCTGGGTGCCGCATCATGTGTCAGCCTTTTGACACGACCCCGCTCTCTCTCTCTCTCTCTCTCTTCTCTCTCTTTTTTTGTTTGATAAAATTTCTTTTTTGTGTTATTAATTAATAATGTTTATTGATTTCTAAATTGAATTGAAAATATACTGCTTTCATTGCAGACCCAAGCTCATCTGCCTTTTTGGAAGAGCTGCGCACTTGAGGGATGTCACAGGGTGAGCACAGTGGATCTAAGGGTACCTTACAACTTCATCCATCCATTTTCCAACCCGCTGAATCCGAACACAGGGTCACGGGGGTCTGCTGGAGCCAATCCCAGCCAACACAGGGCACAAGGCAGGAAGCAATCCCGGGCAGGGTGCCAACCCACCGCAGACCTTATAACTTCAATATCTAAATATGTAAGACTCTGAGGAACATAAACTTGGATATTTTAAATATTCTCATACTCAGCTGGTAGCACTGTGATCACTACTGCCAAAGACGTTATTTCATACCTTATCGGAGGTGCAGCTCATCCTAGAATGGTTAGAGTGCAAGGATAAAAGTAAGGTGGACAAACTGGCCAACCTTCATATAATGAGAAATGTTCAATCGGTTTCTGTGTTGAAAGGACTATCATATCTCATGGAGAGTTACAGCAAATTCAAGTAGTGTGGCATTTGTGTTTCTGGTGGCAAACCGGCTTAAACCTCCTGTTTCATGCTATTTCAGGCTGGATGGGTTCATCTGGGGCGGCACGGTGGCGCAGTGGGTAGCGCTGCTGCCTCGCAGTTGGGAGACCTGGGGACCTGGGTTCGCTTCCCGGGTCCTCCCTACGTGGAGTTTGCATGTTCTCCCCGTGTCTACGTGGGTTTCCTCCGGGCGCTCCGGTTTCCTCCCACAGTCCAAAGACATGCAGGTTAGGTTGGCGATTCTAAATTGGCCATAGTGTGTGCTTGGTGTGTGGGTGTGTTTGTGTGTGTCCTGCGGTGGGTTGGCACCCTGCCCGGGATTGGTTCCTGCCTTGTGCCCTGTGTTGGCTGGGATTGGCTCCAGCAGACCCCCGTGACCCTGTGTTCAGATTCAGCGGGTTGGAAAATGGATGGATGGGTTCATCTGGTATGATCAGATGGAGTGGTCAAAGCAGGAGCGGGTCTGGAAACTTATGTAAATGAGAAATATAAGATGCAAACATAATACAATTAAAGCTGACACATGTGATCCAGACTGAATTTATCAACGTTACTGCCTCATCCTGTTGATTTTTTTTCAGACTCTGCAACTGAAATATAATTCACTCTGATATCAAGACTCTAATGTTGAGTCTTCCTTAGCAAACTTCAAATGTACATCTGGACAGGTCTGACTATCTTACTGTGACTTAGAAGTCTGTTATTGTCAGCAGCAGCTCTCTGTTATCCAAGCAAGGCATTCTTATGTGTTTGGAGGGTTGCTGTTTGTCATATTATTTAAATATTCTATATGTACATTTTTTTCTCTCTTTTCTTGAATTTCTGTAAAGTTTTGATATTCCCTTGGGGACAAATAAAGTATGCATCTATCATATGAAATGGGGAAATTATTAAGCGGAGGATATCACTCTACCTTAAAAACCGTATACACTCGCAGATAAGTTCTCCCACGATTAAGTCGGGACTTGATTTTATCGTATAATTTCTGGTGTTTTATAAGGTCGGAAAGTGGAAAACTCACACTAGTGGTCACCACAGAGCACACCGCCTTTTTTTTCTATGTGAGTGTGGCAATGCGCGGTATCAGCGGGTGATCCTAACCTCTCTCTCTCTCTATTGTGCCCACGTGACCACACGGTGATACCCGAACTACTCTAAAGCAACATTTGCACTGATTTGTGTTTTTTTGTATTTCACACCCTCATGAACCTTTATTGTAACAGCGTTCGATCAGAAGAAAATATGAAGCTGGTTTTAAATTAAATGTCATTGAAGTAGTGAAAGAAATTGGTAACTGCACTGCTGCAACAAAATTCGATGCGTCTGAGAAACTGAGATTGGAGGAGGCAAGAAGATGTAAAAAAAAAAAATGTAAGTGTTGCATTTTTGAACGGGCGTATAAGTCGGTGTCTGATTTTATGATTGATTTTTTTTGTTTCAAGACCGGACTTATACGTGAAGTAAGTTCAGTTTTGGACTCACCAACTTCACCTCTTCACATGGTAAGTTCAGCGCTTTAACATTCTGCCTTTGAATTTGTTTTAACCTGAATAACTTTGACTTAACAGCCTCGGTGCAGTCTGACTTTATCTAATTAAATGTTGAAAAGGAAATAGATAGTGGAACTCTTTAATAGGGGCGGCACGGTGGCGCAGTGGGTAGCGCTGCTGCCTCGCAGTTGGGAGACCTGGGGACCCGGGTTCGCTTCCCGGGTCCTCCCTGCGTGGAGTTTGCATGTTCTCCCTGTGTCTGCGTGGGTTTCCTCCGGGCACTCCGGTTTCCTCCCACAGTCCAAAGACATGCAGATTAGGTGGATTGGCGATTCTAAATTGGCCCTAGTGTGTGCTTGGTGTGTGGGTGTGTTTGTGTGTGTCCTGCGGTGGGTTGGCACCCTGCCCGGGATTGGTTCCTGCCTTGTGCCCTGTGTTGGCTGGGATTGGCTCCAGCAGACCCCCGTGACCCTGTGTTCGGATTCAGCGGGTTGGAAAATGGATGGATGGAACTCTTTAATAGTGTACTCACACTAGCAGGTTGTTCTGAGCCAACCATACTGTGTCTTGGAAGAGGTGGGCCTGGGCACCATTCAGTAGGATTCAGGAACAGCGTGTTCACTAAAAGTGCCAGAGCATGGAACACAGACATGACGTCAATGATGTGACGAGTCTTAGTGCAATTCTCATTTCATTCAATACAATTTCAGTTAAAAAAAGGTTTTTATTCCCACCTTACAAATGAATGTGAATTGTCAATGGCAAGAAAAGCTATAAATTCCTCCCTTAACATCATTTGTCTCTGTAAAAATCTTCTCCTGTGTGCAGCACGATTAACAGCAAAATGCTACGCTGCACACTCAGTAAATCTGTAAGAGGGTAGAGAGTTATCCTACCCTACACGTCTCCCACAAAATAAGGAAAATCATTTTGACACGCATTCTGTCACTTCATGTTCAGATCTTGTTTTAATTTTTGTAGAAGATCAGCCCGGACACAGACAAACACGGACTCAAAATGTCCAAAATAACACACGTTTTATTCTTACAATAAGGTCCTGCACACAACACAGTGCTCCAGCAGACACAATACTCCATCTTTCTTCTGCCACCTCCACTCTTTACTTGCAACCTTGTCCTCCTCCACCCGACTCTGGCTACCAGAGTGGTGACTGTCAGCCTCTTTTATAGCCCACAGGCTGCAGGTGCTCATTGACCTACTTCTGGCTGCTCCTCCGGGTGTGGCTGTGTTCCCGCCCAGATGGGCTCGTTAAACTGTGCAGCTCCCCCTGGCGGTGGCCACAGAGCCCTACAGGAATGAGCTCCGGTGTTCCAAACTATTGGCCCTGATGCAACCCAGGGGGGCTGCCAACAAGTGTTCTGGGGGAAGGAGTGTGCATCCCATGACTGCTCAAAGGGGTGTCCTGACCGGGCATGGGTCCCGGCCATCTGCCACACTTTATACAAAGTCGCATGGTTATGATGAAAGGGTGCCCAGGCCCAGAAAGTTAAAGCACAGTGTGAGTGCAGGCCTACAGGGGACTTGGGGGGGACAATCATGGTGTGGCACAGTATGTAACAAACATGCCTAGTGTAAGTACCCCCTAAGTGTTCTTTTCATTTAAGAAATTGAAGTATCCCAGTGGAATTAGAATTTAATGTTGACTAAGTTGAAATGGAATCAATTATCTTCTACATTGTAGTTAGTTAGCTTGTCCCAGGTATTTTAGCAGCATTTAAATAGCAGAGTACAGTTTTGTTTTTTCTATTCTTTAAATGTGGAAGTTTGCGTGTTTTAATAAAGTAAGTGTAATTTAAGTTATATTTCCTTAAAATTCTGCATATATAGGATTACACTTGTGTATCTGAATTCCTAACATTTAAGTAGTTGAAGCATGGAAGAGTTACAGTACTGTAATGGTAGCCTGCAGATGAGTCACCCACAGCATGAGCTGACATTAGCAGCAAAGAGCCAGAGATTGGAAAGCCAAGAAAATCGGAGACCCTGCCAAAGGTGCTTGAGAATTCCACCTGGTGAGGCAGCAGCAAGCTGGCCCTTTTCAGATACAAGAGAGGCTGGCATACTCCATTGCTGTGGCGATCTCCGTATTGGTGACATCATCGAGTGCAATGGTATAAAGATCGGGACTTGATTTGGATAACAACATAGCATTTGTCTAGTCAATACAGCAAGATTTTTTCATGCATTAAGTACATTATTTTCCACATTTTGAGGTACTTTTATATGTAGTAAATATCACATTGATTCAGAGTTGATTATTATTTTGGGCACCTTAGTTATTCTTTGCTGTTTTAAATTTTATTAACGTCATTTTTTTTTTTTTTTTTTTTTTCCCAGGGTGCCATATTGTTTTTGGTGTCGGACACCATTTAGTTCTCCCATTATCAGGGATGTATTGGGGGGTGTGTCCCCCAGAGGTCTTGACCTATGATGTCACACATGGCAATTTATAACCCTGAAGCTCAGTACTCACTTTATCCAATGTTGTGGGTAAAAGCTCAGAAAGTCTCTAGTGCTTATCTTCTTCTTTTTCTACTGCTTGTGCATTGTGACTATAATCCTAGTTTAGGGATTTGGTCTGATGTCTCAATTCCTTGGTTCTCTGGTTTTGACCTTTGTCTGTCGCAGTTTTTCATTTCCTAATTGGTATGGATTGGGGAACTTCGACAAAGTGTATTTCACAGTGAATATATGCTATGTTCACTGATGAACTTGTTTGCCAAACATTTTCCTAGAAATTTGTGGTTGTGGCCATCTTAGATGAACAGTTTTTTTTTCCCACTGCCCCATGATGCTTTTTTAAGACCAGAGTGACATCACTGCACACCACACCACACCGTACTTCACTGCATATATTACATCTCTGCTTGATCTGCTTTGTACACTCATGATGTCACTACCCAATCTACACTCCAGCTGGATAAGCACCCCACATATCTTAAAAAAAATAAAAACAAAACACTTGCAGTATTTTCGTTTGTGGTACACTAGCAGAGAATAATGTGAATATTTTAAGTACTGCCACCAAATACATAATCCTGATCCCAGAGTACTCTCTCGATGCCACCACGACACATTGCTAATTTTGTATGGCATCCAAGACGCATGTGCAATTAGCCACATCCAGCAGCTATGAGTTAAAACAAGCCTTAAATGGGGCTTCCCCTCCCCAAGTCAGGACACACATGAGATCCTGTGAAATAATAATAATCACAACAAAAGATTTATCTATCTTTATAAGACATTTCTGTCTTCTTGATGAAAGAAAAAGTGTGAAACATCTGCACAAATAGATTGGTTCATCCTTCCACATTGATTTGGCAGAATTCCCGAATATTTCCAGGATTTCACTGAACTCACAGCAAATTGAACTCTGTGGCGTTTGCTCATCACTGTTCCTGATCCATATCTGTTTAGATTCAGGTTGAAAAAAGGCCTGAAATAACTTTTTTTATGTTTTATTGAATTTATTAAAATAACATAACATTCCATACAATCGAGACAAACTTAACAAAACTAATTATAGTTCAGCCTCCACCCATGAGAAAGAAAGGAAGGCCAACAGCCAGAGTAGAACATTGAGAGCAGTAAATGGGAAAGGAGTTCTTCTCCCCAATATAAATGTTTGTTGTAAAATGTTTTGGATAGATCCTCTAAGTGAGAATTAGATTTTTTTCCAATATCATATATTATATAACATCAGTTACTCACTGACTTAAAAGAGGTGGGCTAGGATTCATCCAGTTGAGCAAGACACAGTGGCGTAGCTAAGGGGGGACATCTGTCCCCGGATGCCGCATCCAGGGGGCGCCAAATTTCCCTTCCCCATTGCATTTTGGCAAACAGGAGGGGGCGCGAAATCTTCAATTGTCCCCGGGCGCTGAAAACCCTAGCTACGCCTCTGGCAAGACAAGTCTACTTTCTTTCATGATTGCTTTCAACCAGTCATAAATATCAGCATGACAACATCAGGCCACCATTGTAAAAAGCAGAATATGGCAAAGCTTTGGACCTGCTACTAAAAAACAAATAACCAAACTGTAGGAGAGAAAGCAAAAGGAAATCCGATGACATTAGGAATGTCAGCTTCGGTTTTTTGGCTATGAAGTTTCCCTTCTGTTTTGAATTTTGGTGCTCGGTTTTCTTGAGTTCCTTTTGTGGTTTTGACCTCCGTCTGGCTGTTACTACGTCTTTCATTTGACATTACAGAAACTCCATTATTTCCCAGTCCATTTCCTCTAAACAAACATGTTAATGTCCTTGAAGGCTTGCCATTTTTCCATTTTGGCCGTAACTAACGTATCTTATTGAGAGTGGGCCCTTGTTGTTGTACCTAGCTGAAGAAGGTGGCAGTTCATTTTGTGCATCTGGTTTATTTCATAATTATTCACACTGAATTTTTCTGTACCAGGTAGACTCAAAGTGTAATTTTACAAAAGTTGCCCATCTTTCAAATATACTGTACATAGCACTATCTGTATAAGGCACGCATGATTAAGAAGACATAAAGTGATGCTGTGTGAATACAACCACCTACTCTAAAAAAACAGCAAACATCACGGTCAGCAGTGTCCATTGAAATTCTGCCAGCCACAGCCCAAACTTCAGACCTTTGAACTCATCCATCCATCCATCCATCCATTATGCAACCCACTATATCCTAACTATAGGGTCATGGGGGTCTGCTGGAGCCAATCCCAGCCAACACAGGGTGCAAGGCAGGAAACAAACACCCGGGCAGGGTGTCAGCCCACCACAGGGCACGCACACACACACACACACCAAGCACAATTTAGACTCACCAATGCACCAAATCCACACAGACACAGGGAGAACATGCAAACTCCACGGGAAGAGAACCCTGGTCTCCTAACTGCGAGGCAGCAGCGCTACCACTGCGCCACCGTGCCGCCCCCTTTGAACTCATTAATTTTTTTATTGTCTCTAAGCCCAATAAATGCAGCAATTGAGAATCTCCCAGGGTGCCTTGCCTCACATCCCACTGTTGCCACCCTTTTTCTGTACAATACGTTTATAAGGACTAGCAATACTCTTGGGCTTAATGAAAGCAGGAAGAGATACTCCGTGTTGTGCTCTGCCTGGGAAAGAGAAGTTTTGCACAGATGTTATTTTTATGTACATTTTTTGTCCCTAATCAAGTCTCAATGAAACGTGACATTAGTGAGATACAGCTGGGCTTGTTATCCTGCAAAGGTAACTGGCCTTAGCCGCGAGCTACATGTGGCTGACTATCCTTTAGCCGTCTGTGCTGATTGCTTCTCCACTGGGAAAATTTGCCAGGCAGTCCTCTTCTTAACAAAATAAATTGATCTAAGGGTTTAGCAAACTAAAAAAAGAGAGAGAGAGAGAGCAAACACACTGCTTTATAGATATGGTGTCTATAAAAAGAATCGACCATCTTGGAAGATTTCACATTTTATTGTTCTATAACATTGAATCACAATGAATTTAATTTGGCTTCTTTGACACTGATCAACAGAAAAAGACTCTTTAATGTCAGAATAGAAACAGATGTTTTCAAAGTGGACTAAATTAATTACAATAAAACACAAAACAATTAATCTCATTCATCCCCTTCAAGTCAGTATTTAGCAGATGGACCTTTGGCAGCCATGACAGCTTTCAGTCTGTGTCCACAGGTCTCTTTCTCTGTCAGCTTTGCACATCTGGATTCTGCCAAGTTTCCCCATTCTCCTTTGCAAAACTGCGAAGCTTTGTCAGGGTTGCATAGAACTTGTGCGTAAACAGCCTCTGTCAAGTCCAACCTCAAATTCTTATTCATAAAACTTTACGTGGATTCAACCATGAAAGTGTGTATAAGCCAGAAAAACAGGAAAACGTGCACAACAAAAAACATCAGATTAAAAAAAACTGGCATATGCACATTTCTGCACAATTTATCTTTATAAATCACAATTATCTTGTAAAGTTGCATATTTTAATGCATGTGAAACCCGCAAATGTTGCCATCCTGCAACAAGCATATATGGACAAGGCCTATCAATCTCATAGATATGCAGTCACAATGTTGCAGACCTTCATTCGCTGCTAGAGCAGCCCACTGCCTGATGCATGAAGACACCACCACCTGCATTGGAGGAGTTATATACTGTGCTTCGCAACTGAGCTCGGAAGAGCATGAGCAGCATTATAGCACCTCTGGGGATTGGGGAAAGGTGCGTCTTCTCTGTGTTCTGGGAGTTGGGGAAAGGCATAAGGTGCCATCATCTAAGCAGGCCTCCACTATCACCAGGCCACTATCACTAATGAGGAGTATAAACCACAGGGAAAAACTGTGGGTTCAACCACTTACCTCACCAACAAGCCAGCCATCAAGTACAGCAAGATGTTTGTCAACGCTACTTTGCCTCAAAATAAGTGAATCACGGGTTGACCTGAACCATTGAGCCACAATATTTGTCAGCCTCATCTTAGTGTTATTGGAATATCACTGTTAATGGTTAACAAAAGCAGCTTCATTCTCACTTGATGCACATATTGAAATGTGAGTGCAGTCGATTGCTCTGATTACATTAGGAAATCCGGGCACTGCTGCAAATTTCCTTTTTTTATGTTGGCCTGCACGCCCACACCATATGGAAACTCAATGTAGTGCTTCATCAGTCGGTTAAATGCTTCCAGCATTGAGGGCATGATGGAGCTGAAGCTCGCCTGTGATATTCCTGACCTGTTGGCCTGTTCTGTGAGAAATCTACATAATCTGGCGAAAACCCCAAAGGTCTTAACTGTAAATATGCAGCACTGGCCCACTTAAAGGGCAACTTAAATAGAGTCTGTACATCATAGTCATCACTTCTGACGTTTAATATGTTTGTCACTTCAACACATTCTAATTATTTCCCAGTGATATTAATTATTATACGCATGAGTTGTCACTTAGTTGGTTTGGCTGCATTTTCCTACTTGATTTAGGGTTTCATCATTTCTCATTTTGTCTGAAATGTTGCGTAGCATAGGCACCAGATGGCATACATATACACACATTCTCCCAATAAGAAGTTTTCTTCTTTAATAAATCTTGCAGTTTATGTGAAAAATTGTATACATACATTTCAAGACTCTTTTTTTGTGCATGCTTAGGTTTTAAAAATCTGACGGCGAGACTCTGACTCAGCTGTTCTAAGACATTGACATTGTTGCTTATGAGCCATTCATCTATAGCTTTGCCTTAAGGCTTGGGGGTCCTTGTCTTACTGGAAAACAAATCTCCTCCCAAGGCATAGGTTTCTTGCAGACTGTATTAGGCTTTTCTCCGGCATTTCCCTGGAAAATAAATAAATAAATACATACATACATACATACATACATAAGATGATGTAACTGGGTGGATAGACAGTGAAGGTCCACCATCTTGACTATGATGCTGCTGTAGTTTTCATTTTTTTCCCATAACTTCTATTTACAACCCTTGGGCTTAATTTTAGCCTAAATTAAAAATTTGCTGATGAGTGGTTCAAAAAACCTATGACCATTCCTTGAACTAAAGTGATGTTTGTTTTCATGATTTTATGATAACTTGAAAGGTTTTTGACTGGATTCCTTGAAGAACATTCAGAGAGTCAGTCACCCTTCCACCATGCTTATCAATATTCAAGGCCGCACTGGCGGGAGTGCCGAGCTGGGAATGTGCTCTAATGCCATGGCTCTTCTCTGCCTTGAGAGTATCTGAGACTTTTGAAAACCACGTCAGACTCTTCTTCTAAATCAACATGTGTGCTAAAAACTTTTGGGAAACCCTCTGGCTGAGAGTAGGATGCGTCTAGCTGTGGACTATCTTAAACATGTTAATTTGTTACTTGATCTTGGGGAGACGTACCATATTGTAATGGTCCGGTGCCACTAAGATTCACACATTTATTTATTTTTGTGGTGGAGATTCCAGGGACGCACCCAGTCTTGGCCCGACCTGCACACCCTCACAAGCAGAGACAAAAAACAACAGGTAATAAAGCAATTAAAGAATGTATTAAACACTAATAAACAAAATATAGCTACACGCTAAATAATCCCACCCCAGTCCCCTTATGGCGATGTGCAATAAACACAAACAAGCCACAAAAATAAACATTCAAGACAATGTCCTTATACAGTCCAATACAGCAAAAGCAGGTGAAATGGTATGGTGTGAAGATGAGAATCCCGAGAGCAGCTTCCGTAGAAAATGAATGAAACAGTCCTACTGGTAGTCCTGAGCAGCAAGGGGTGAGATTTCCAGGAGCGCTCCTTGTGAAGACACACAGCATTTAATCCACCTCGGTAACACGACAGGCAGGCACGAGACAGTTGTGACAAAACGAGACTCCAGACATGATAAAGGTTTGGGGTAGCCACCCATACAGTATAATATGTTCCTGGCTGCAAAAGTAAAGAATTGTAAGACCAGAGGAGTTTACAAGACTGAGTCCAAACAAGAACTGAAATCCAGAGGAGGGGAGAGAGGCTTTATAGGGAGTCTGGGGGAAGTGATGTCATCCTCAGGGCTAGAGCCGGAAGTGATGTGATCCTCGGCTCGGGACAGAAAATGATGTCATCCTTAGGGCCAGGGACAGAAGTGACATGATCTGAGCACCAGTTACTGGTGGGATTTCCCGGGAAAGGTCTGCAGGAGACTTAAAAAAAGAGTCCCCATGGCGGACGTGTTAACAGTATTCTTAAGCCTTTCAGCTGCCTCTAATTTGCACGTGTGTGACACAGTCCATTCATCTAACGTGAAACGATCCAGGGCACAATTGACTTTTTAGAAGACACATTGAACAAGATACACAAAACACCAATCTCCAATTGCTCCGTCAGGCCTCCCTTTTTAACTTTCCTGCTGGCCTTGTTCGTCCCCAGCAGCCCCTACTTCCGTTCCTGACATCCTCTGCGGGTAACCCCCTTGGGCTGATGGGAAGTGAAGTTCTCCCCATGACAGCACTGCTACAATATTCTAACAACATCTGATGTATGGCAGGAACCAGTTCTGAATGGGATTTCAATAGTCCATAACCCTAACCATAACCTACATGTCTTTCTGTTCTTTACCCTGAAAAACCCGACACACGCACAGAGGGAAAACGTGTGATCTGCACACAGGGTTTAAAGCCAGAACTCTGATAATCTAAGGCTGGAATAACAGCCACAGTTCCAGTGTAGAGAGGAAGCATGGTGGGACTCAAAACCCATTGCTGGGCATGGGATCTCTGTGCTCTCATGTGGTAATGCTACCTGCTCTTCCAAAGTGCCATCCTTCATGTCAAGGACCTCTCAGGTGTTTTAATTAAACAAATCCATTCAGACATCACAACTCAAATAACTGGATAATCTGCACACAGATAATGGAAGGATGCACGGAGAATTCGTCAATGTAGACTCTCAAGTCTTCTTCAGCATTGGAAGTGTCCTCTTCTGTTATATTCTCTCTAGTTTTTAGTGTTTGTAAGCCTGTCAGTAAAATGAAGATCACGTTCATTATGACCAAAGTGCTAACTTCATTTGGCATACCTACCTGGAGACACAGGCTCAGCAGGATGTCAAAATTGTGGTAAAGGAATGATCACCCATGTGGGTTTCTGAAAAATGAGGCTCTCACGCAGCAGACACAATAATAAGGAATCTCAATAGCTAGGGATAAATAGGAAAGCACTTGAGTTATGAAAGGCAAAATAAGAAACCTGTTGCCACTTACAGTTGTTTTTTACTAAGCCCTCTCTGTTATCCCATTCTCTGTCTGCATGTCTGTCTTGTACTCCCACCCCATCCACCTTTCTCCCTTTCTGCTTGTCTTTCCCTCTCTTTTTTTCCTTCTGTCCATCTTTCACTCTCATATGCGTCAGCACACAGCTGCCTGCTCTTGTGACTGATGTCACCTTTGGTTAAGCTGGATAACAGATTGTCATTACGCTGCCGTTTCCTAAGTGAGGATAATTGAAACCTCAGGGAAAACTGCGTCTCAGAAAAATGTGTGCCTTGTAAGTGAGAGGATCAGTCAGTGGCTGAACACTCAGATGAGGAGGAGGAGGAGGAGCAGAGGTGCAGGTGACGTAGCATGAGGTGGGGAGGGGGTGGATAAAGGACCCCAAAGTGGGCCCTTATCTTGTTTTGCTCCCTTAGGATTTTTACTCTTTCAGTCTGCTCTTCGTGTTTTCTGTCCCCAGGGTATCAGGCCCAGCGGAACTCAATCCTTGCACTAATTGTCCCCGATTGCTCACTTATTGAAGTGCTGAGCTGCACTTTAGGTCTCTCTAATGACAGTGCAGTTACATAGCAATTGCTCTGTAATTTCCTGTATAATTAGAGAGCAACTATGCATTGTGATGTGTCGTCTCTGAAACTGTCTCTGTCCTTGAATTTCGTGCCATCTTTACATTTGCATTCAGGCTTATGGTTTCTCTTTCTGAAACTGTCCTTCTTACACAAAAGTTTGGTCTTTTTATTTTTTTTTTTTTACCTTTGTTCTTTGGACACTTTCGGCTGTCATTGCCTTTTTGCTTTATGTGCTACCATGTAAACCCTGCAGTTTGTTACAGGGCACTTGCTTATAGCTCAAGAGACATGGGTTCATTTCTAGGCCTGGTCAGTGCCCGTGTGAGCTGTGCATATAAATCTAGTGCAGTGTGAGTGGAGGGGCTCTGTTAACAAGTGGGCTCAGCCATCTGGAAAGGCACAGGGTCACTGCAAATTGAACAAAGAAAACTCAGAACACGAATGGAAGCTTTACATGCTTTCCATTGAAATAACAATTGGTTGGTATGCTAAAAAAAAAAAAAATTGTAATATTGATTGATTTACCCTAAGTTTAGAAAATGGATGGATAATTGATTGAGCGATTGACCAACTGATAACTTCTGACTGACCGATTTGCACTCCGACTTATGGGCTTGGAGTAAGTAAACTAAACAAGTATGAAAATGTCCGAATGGCTTAATATTCAGGTGTGTTCAGAGACTTGGCTAACTGGTTTGAGAGCCACTTCATCAAAAAGTTTGTTTGCACAATTATGTTTATTACATTTTTGTTTAACAATGAGTCATATTCAAAAATAACAATGATAATGACTGTAGTAATGGTGAAGATAAATGTTTTTTGTGCCATTTTTCAATATCAATTTGCTGAAATCACTTTCACAGACTGCAGATTCCAACTCACATGATTTAAAAATTCATCAATTACGGAGTGTGGAAGGTCTGCAATTAATTGTCGTTCAGATCTCTTAAGCACAACATGTTTCAAAGCAGTACCTGAATGAGAGTTGAAATTAGTGCTAAAGTCTCAAGTTAGAATTGATGGCTGCACCCAAACATGATAGACAGCGGATCATTGTGGTGCTCTGCTGATAAATTGTGGTGTCAAGAAATACTGAACCAATTTAATATTTACATAATGTAGCCATGTCGATGTTTTTTGTGTAATGGAAATACTGAGTACACGTTTTGTCATGTAAAGTGTCACCGAGTCATCTTTCATACATTTTTACATAAGCTGCTTGCAAGTTTTTACTTTTAATGTCACTTACCCGTGTCAGTTTCAAAGAGCTTCGTGCGAGATGCTGTTCAGCTGCAGAAATGAGCACAGGATGGGTTGGAGGCAGAAGCCAGACTGTTAGAGTGGTGCGATGGAGTCTCAAGCATGACAGAACGAGTGTGAGGCCTCCTAAAAGAATAATAAAGGCAAGTCAGGCATCTCTCCAGCTTGCCTGAGGAGACTCACCCCAGATCCAGCTACTCTTCACTGTAACTGCTGGCTTCCAGCCTAGCAGGCCCCTGAAGATGTAGAGCTGACAAAATAGAACGGTCCCCAAATAAATCTAAAAGCCCTACAAGGAGAAGGATGACTGTAAATCCTCATCTTCTACATAAAAGGGCAAACAGAAAATCTTTTAAAATTAGGATTTCATTTACAAAACGTAAAAATATAACAGAATGCTCAAAAGTGCAAAAAGAACTTGCTTAAAAGGCAATGATAAGTGAACAAGTCCCAAAAAACACAATCCAAAAGAAAAACAAACAAATACAATACTCCAAATAGGACTCAATAATTCACTACTGCATCTCGCCTGTTCTGAGCCCTTTATAGTGAAAGGGAGGATCCAGTAGCTGTGATGTCAGGGTGGCCCCGCCTCCTGTGGCTCCACCCACAAAGCACACAGAACATCAGAACATTTCACAGGATGGTGCAAAATTACTAAATCATAGACAAACATAACAGAAATGACATAAGATCCTAAAAATATTAATTTAAAGAAAGTAAAAACATTAAAACACATGTTAATACAAAACAGCTTATAACAAGACCTATCACTGCATTGTACAGTAAAGGACAATGTTGAACAAATAAACAATATCATTATGTCTGTATTAAATCAATAAAGAATATCATAATTAGTGGACTCAATAAATAAAAACAAATTTAACATCATACCTTTTTTATATGAAGACACACCAGCCCTGCCTCCTACCGTGTGCTGAAGTGAGGTGTAATAATAATAATAATTCTTTGCATTTATATAGCGCTTTTCTCACTACTCAAAGCGCTCAGCAGTTGCAGGTTAAGGCCTTGCTCAAGTGCCCAACAGAGCAGAGTCCCTTTTTGGCATTTACGGGATTTGAACCAGCAACCCTCCAATTGCCAGTGCAGATCCCTAGCCTCACAGCCACCACTCTGCCAGGCATTTTACTGTTTTGTTGTCAAGAGCAGCTGTCAAATGAGTAAAAGAAAAAAATATCATAAAATGTACAAGATGAAGTAACCAGTCTCAAGGTTAAACTGACCCAGTATAATAATTTTCAATGGGAGATTTTGAAATTTCAAAAATGTGTAGAGTGCACCGTAGTCAATAAAACCTGAACTGCCCTAACAAATTTCCTGACCGAATATGTGTTGCAATTACAACAAAATCAGTCCACTGGGAGCCGAATTATTTCATGCCGACAGACAGACAGACATGGCTATTACATTTGGTGCTTTTCCCATTATATTCAGACGTACCTAAAATGGATGCATAACCGATTGCTTGTTTGATACATTAGCCCTGTCACCCTGAACTCTAACTAAGCAGGCTGAGAATTGATAATTAATTGATATTGTGATTGATTCATTAAATAACTGATTGATATTGTGAGGAAAGTTTTCTGTTTAATATATTTAAACATTACATTTCTTGTCCACCATATCCAAGATGGAGATGATGATATCAGGTTTTTTTTTTTTTCTTTATTTCGCCTTATACAATTTCTTGTATTAGGAATTTGTTAGTTTTTGCATACCCCTTGGGGTCAGAGCGCAGGGTCAGCCATTGTACAGCACCCCTGGAGCAATTACAGGTTAAGGGTCTTGTTCAAGGGCCCAGCAGAGTAGGATCTCTTTTGGCAGTGACAGGGATTTGAACCAGCAACCCTCTGGATACCAGCACAGATCCTTAGCCTCAGAGCCACCACTCCGCCAAAATGGATGCTATTTAACAGAAAGATATGGAAGAAGATGATCCACTGTGGTGACCCCTAACGGGAGTAGCCGAAAGAAGAAGAAGAAAATTAACTGTAGTATCTACATAAGTAGAATCTATTCAATGACAAGATGTTTTGCCACTTTCAAACTGTTAAAATATTATACAACTGTGTTATTTAAATTATCTCAGACATCATCAGCCCAAATAGTTATCCACTTTCATATTGGTTAGCATGTGTCATACAGAACTCAAGCTCCGTATGGCAGATCTGTTCAATAAAGGATGTGCATTGAAACCATTGCCATGGTGTTCTCACTTATTATTTAAAACCAAATTTCTTATGTTCTTATAGGAAATTAAGAGGCAGTGCATTTAAGACTGAAGACAGGAAACTTCTTATGCAAAAAATTATGGGAGTTGGGAACAAACTGGAAAGACATGTAGTTGAAGCTGAAACATTGAAGACCTTTAGGAAGTAGATGAGATATTGGGACAGCTTAGCTATTGACTAAAAAAGCAAGTTTGATGGACTGAATGGTCTCCTCTCATCTTACGTTGTTATCGTCTTAATTCCCATACAACATGCAATGGATATCTATGCTTTCCTCATTGTTCCCCCATATTCATACAACACTTTCACTATAACTCTCTAACAAAGTGATATTTAAAATCTAAACCCGGGACTTAAATATAAAGGGTCAGCCAGTCCAAAAGCAATATCTAGAGGGGAGTCGGTAGGCTTCAAGTGTTTGGAAGCTGTACCCCAGGCTACTCAAGACCCTAGTAACTGACCTTAGCAGACAGAAACAACAGAGTGGAAGTCCAGTGAGAAGTAGGTGGGACCAGACAACCTTTAAGAAGTATTTGGATGAGCGATTAGAATGACTTAGCTATAAGCTAAACAAATGACCTTGATCAACAGAATGGTGTCCTCTTGTTTGTCAAATTTCTTATGTTCTTATGACTTCAGAAACAATGAGATAATGTCTAGTGGTGCAGTCATTAGTGTTGCTGCTGGTTCAAAATTCCAATAGACTGTGCTCACTTCCAGACATGGGCACTGTCTGTGTGGAGTTTACACATGGGACTGAGTCTGTGTCGTGCCCTGAATTAGAATTAGCAGGTCTCAAAAAATGAAACGATCGATGCAATGGTGCCAGTGGTCCACAGATGGCAGTGTGGCCTGGAGGTCATGAGAGTTTTTAGATGTACATACTTATACTGCCTAAGATGACAAGGCCCTGGTGGAAGAGATGGCAGCCTAAAGGTTGGAAGTTGTGCAGTAGAGCGATAACACAGTACAATGCTTGGCAGATTAACCACTGCCATTTAAAAAACTGAAGATCACCTGAACTTTGGCTAAATATTGTTATGAACATCTGGCAATGATGGGTGGTCAAAATTATTACTTTGTGTCCAAGAAAGATGAGATGGCAAATGGAGCTCTCAAATACATAGACTTAAAAGAGGTCGGGGTCATTAATCCATAAGAAACAAACAAAATCAATCATCTGGATCCAAAAAACTACAGAGAAGCCAAAGTCAAAATTAAAAAAATCGAAAGCAATAGTAATTAATGAGGCCACAGCCATGCGATGATAGTCACTAAATGGATGAAACTAAACAAAAATCAGAATACGGAATGGCTTCACAAGAATAATGATAAAATTAATAAACCAACTGAAATAGACATACAGACATTCCAAAAATTTAACAAATTGGATAAGCAAAGTCAAAATCATGGATTCATCAAAATAATTTGCTGTAGTTAGCAGCTCGAAGATTGTGAGTAGGCCTCCAAATACCACCAGTCAGACCAGAACATCACTGAGTATGACCCTGAAATAGGCCTCATCCCAGGCAGCCTGACCTCAAACTCAAACGGCAGGCTTCATAGGCCTGCCCTGCACAGGCCCAAACAAGGGCAGGGGTTTTAAAAAGTTGAAGAACTCCAAAATGCATTAAAATTGACCTCTATGGGAGAGTATAAATCATAAGACCTCAGGCAAGTATTTTCTAAATAAAAAATTCATCAGTAGTGATGAGTGAAAGAGCAGAATTTCTTTTCGCATAGTATCACAATATCCCTCCTAAAATGTACTTGGCATGTGATTTTTGCAATTGCAAAACATGAAACTCACTAAAAAGAGATTTTATGGAGTGGAAAGTAAGGAATATTGTTCCCTTAGGGTTCTACTGCAGCCGCAATCACTTGCTTTTCTTAGCTGCCCTACAGTGCCGCCCACATACTCCGCAGCTCCTTCCATGTGGCTCCACACAATATCATCACACTGCTTGACTGCACATTCACGCTGCCAGGTCTACCTTGCACAATTTATTTGGGTCAGAGGTAGCATCATCTGCACTCATTTCCCCAACTCCATAAGCCATCTGGCCAATGGACTTGATCAGGTGTGAAGATCTCTCTAGCCGTGCTCCATCTCCTTTCCACTCTCTGCAAGAAAATAAACTGTTCTATGCTTTCGGAGAGAGAGAGGTTGCAGAGAAGATTAGAATATATAGCATGTGCTAATGGCGCATATTTCACTTGTGACAAAACACAATTTGTTTCACAAAATTTTTTGAGAAGTGCAACACTAGGATTAGTTGGAATTGCGGTGCTCACTAGCAGATCCCTACCTGTCACTTTCCCTTGTTGTCAGGAGATAAATGACATGGAAGAACAATTTTGATCCAAAGCTGCCTCTGCTTCCAGCACATAGGAAGGTCCAATAAAGTCCTCAGTATCATCTGAAATACAGCCAAAGACACATCACTGGATGATCTTTTTTCACCGCCTTCCCATGTACACCTCGTTATAGCTAGTGGAACAAAACACTTCATGTTTGAAATGGGACTGGATGTTTGAGGTGGGACTAAATATTTGAGATATGACTGGATGTTTGAGGTGGGACTGGATGTTGCTGATGCACAATCACAGTTTCAGCCATTCTCACAATTAATGCTGCATTCACATTCTAGCGACGCTACTGGGTAAAGACACTTCAACTCCCAGCAGCCCCTGCACCCCCTGCTGGGGACAAGGAGGCTGGTGCAATATTTAACAGTGTGTCAGTTAAACAGAGAAAGAGAGAAGTCTTTTGTTGTTTCATGTCTAGAGTTGCCTGTCTGTCCCGTTTTACTACCTGCGGATTCTTGTTTTCTCCAGGATTATCTCCTATGCGTGTGTATGGAGTGCCTGGTGTCTGTCTGCTGAGTGAGGACTGATTTGGATTCTGTGTCGACCATTGAAGAAAGGTCATTGTCATCTTCAGGAATTACCGGTATTACATTCACATAATAATAATTATTTATTGCATTTATATAGCGCTTTTCTCACTACTCAAAGCGCTCAGCAATTGCAGGTTAAGGGCCTTGCTCAAGGGCCCACCAGAGCAGAGTCCCTTTTGGCATTGACGGGATTCAAACCGGCAACCTTCCGATTGCCAGTGCAGATCCCTAGCCTCAGAGCCACCACTCCGCCTACAGCGAGCTGATCTCCGAACTAGCTATATGCATCATTCCGTCAGTTGCCGTTTCTCATGGACTTCATTGTGTGTGGTATATTTTAGTAATTTGTGGTTGCTTCATTTGTGTTTATTGTATAATTGCTGGAAGGAAACTGGGGTGGGATTGTTGTAGTTTGTGTAGTCATATTTCGTTATTTATTGATTAATACATTCTGCCATTTCTGTTTTACTACTGTTTGCTTATTGTCTCTGTGAAGGAGCGTGCGTGGGTCGGGCCAAGGCTGGGTGTGTTCCTGGGATCCCCTCCAAAAACATAAATAAATCGCCATCCAAGGCGGTGTGAATCTTAGCTGGGATTTTTAGTCCGCTACAAAATGCTGTGGTTCAGTTATGAGTTATGTGTGGCACAGACACAAACACAGACAGACGGAGAAACATCATAGTCTAAGATTGTTTAGGAATTCTTTAGAAGTGTTAAAAGAACTAATTAAAAGAATTAAACCTAGGAGTTGGCGTGGCAGATACACTAAGCATTGTGTCACTCTGGTGTTTGTCAGTAACCCACTTGGTTAACCACAGAGGTCAGAGCCTATCCCGGCTACCTCCTGATACAAGTTTGAGCCAATTCTGGGCACATCAGCACTTGTACTGGGCAAGCATAGAGTCACCAGTTACTTCTAATTTCTTTTGGAGTGTACACCAGAGCCAGCACAGACATGGGTAGAGTGTCCATACTCCACTCAGAAAGGAACTGGTGCAGATTAACATTATTGCGGCACCACGGTGCATTTATGACATAATGTTTCTCAGTTTACAAAGCGCAAATTGTCAGTATGATGGCCCATTAGAGTTTTTGTTCATCTACTTCAGTATTCCTTCGTAATTTCTGGTTGGGTGGATAAGCAACTCTTGGAAGATTCAGAGTGGTTGTGTGAGTGTGCCAAGGAAAAGACAAGCATCATTTCCAGGGTTAGAACTCAGTGCTACTGTGGCCCCCATGACCATAAACTGGATTGAGAGATGGCCAGAGAATGGTTGGAACAGATCGCATATTAAAGCCAACCCATTCCCAGAAGACAGCCTTTGATGCACACTGGTCCATTCACCTGTTTTATGTTGTGATCATTTATTGAGGAAGATTTTCTAATGAATGAAAAGAAGATAGATAGATAGATAGATAGATAGATAGATAGATAGATAGATAGATAGATAGATAGATAGATAGATAGATAGATAGATAGATAGATAGATAGATAGATACTTTATTAATCCCAGGGGGAAATTCACAAAGACTTCTTATCTGAGCCTAAGTTCTTCGGTAAAGAGCCATCGTAAATGTACTCAACAGTCTTCACTGTGCTTTTGAGACAAGAGATCCACATTTCGTCATTTTCGAGTAATTCTAATGTTTTTCCCAGACAATAGCCCATCCAATTGAAACAACTGAACAGTCAAAGTTTTTTCTAATTATTTGGATTTGACTAAAGAGTGAAGTATTTCACATATTCTTAGTATTTAACTCCAAGGTACTGTAATACACTCATTCTAAATCTGATTGACAGAAGTGGAACACCGACCTGTCTAACCAGTGTGGGATGTCAAGGGTGGCACTGTCAAGTCATATCTTGGTCCCTACAGGTTGGATTAACCTTGGCCAAGACTTTTAGTAGAAGCATGTGAAGGTAGTGGATTACAACTAAAAGCAGCTCTGAGTGCATTGAAAATTAAACTTCTAGTGTGAGAAGAAAGTGGTGAAACAGATAGCTCTGAAATTTTAATAAGTGTAAACCTGAAGAAGGCCAAAGACTTGTGAGAGCAAAAGTGTGTCATGTTATTGACTATCAGCCTAATGTCAGAAGAAAATAAATACAAAAGGAGGGTTCAGAAGAATTAGGGACACCATTGTCTTCTTACTTTCTACAAGGAGCCAAATGCCCCACAGAAATACACACAAAATGGCTTCATCCAAAGAAGCAGAGAGTTGCATACACTCCTCTGGCTGTGGCCATTAAGCAGTCTCATGCCAGGAAACTGGTGTGGTTAGAAACAACACTTTAAAATAAAGTCTTGTAGTGGTTACATGACACTAAGATTCACACTATCCGAAAACGGTGACTTGTTTGTTTTATTATGGGGACCCCCAGAAACACACCCAGCCTTGATCCGGCTTATACACTCACACACAGAAACATGAAAAGCAGCCCAAAATGAGTAAATTATAAAGAATATATTAAGCAAATAAAGAAGAAAAAATATTAAAAGTTGTTTGCATAAGCCCTCCCCAATACCCTGATGGCGAAAATTAATTAACTAACACGAAATAAAACCTGACAAAACATTAAACACCAAGCGGTTAATGATAAACACTCACAATACTGTCCACAAAAAGTCCAGTTCCACAGATGCAGCAGTGGAGAAAATGGATCGAGATGCCAAGTGAATAACTTCCAAAATGTTCTGTAAGTTTTCTTCTACCATGTTCCAGTTGTTGAGTGAAGCACTGTAGAAGCTGGGAGTGCTCCCCGGACAAAGACATTTAGATGAAATCACACAAACAATCAGGCACAGGGCAAGCACATGAATCCAAAATGAAACTGCAATCCAGTGGTTGACCTGTAATCCAGACCTGAGATGAAGCATAGAAACACATAACTCAGACAAATGTCCTTTTTTTTGTTGGCTCCTTTGAAGTCAGCGCCATACTTTATTTCCCCCAGCAACCCCAGCGGCAACACCTGAAGCTAGCATATGGTGAAGTACTACTGGGGCTGCTGGAATTTGTAGTTAATTTAAGTAGTGCTGCCATAGTGTTACATAATTGCAAATTATACAAAGGCTAACAATCCCAGCAATGCTACTGGGCTGCCTCACACAAAGTCATTGGTGAATGAGAGAACATGCAAATGGGCAGACTTAAACTAACAGAGAGGCTACAAACAATCAAATAAAAGCTCTTTATAACAGTGGTGCGCAGGTGGGCATCTCTGAGCGTACAGTGTATCGCACCTTGATGTGGGTGGGCTACTCCAGATACTGGGATCCAGTCCTGTCTACTAAGGAATGGAAAGATGAGGCTACAGTAGTAGTGAAATGATTCACACAAAATTAAATTCACAGTGAAACTCAGCTTTTCACTTTGCTAAATAAATGTGAAACAAATGGCATTTCACTTTCAGCAGAATCTGTCATAGTCGCAAAAACAAAGGTGTTTAGTAATTGTCTGGAAGTGTTTTTCTGCAATAATTCTTCATGAGTCTGCCTGTCATTTTGCATTTAAATAAAGACTCTAAAAAAAAATATCACCAGGCTGATTTTCTGTTACGTGTAGACATTTTGTTCAGTCAACAGATGTGTTCTAGTAGTACGATGTTCACTTAACCAATTATGTTGAGTAGTAATTTTCTCAAACTAAATAAGGAGAAAACAGAAATCTTAATGACTGGCAAAAATTGATATAATGAGGGGATTAGAAATAAATTAAATCCATTAGGCGTAAAAGTCAAGACAGAGGTAAAAAAGTTAGGGGTGATTATCGACTCTGACCTAAATTTTAAATTACATATTGATCAGATTTACCAGTACAGCATTTTTTCACTTAAGAAATATAGCAAAAATTAGACCCCTTATAACATTGCAAAATGCTGAAAAATTAGTTCACGCTTTTGTTTTCAGTCGGCTAGATTACTGTAACGCACTCCTCTCAGGACTACCCAAAAAAGACATCAATCGATTGCAACGAGTGCAGAATGTAGCAGCTAGAATCTTAACTAGGAAAAGAAAATCCGAGCACATCTCTCCAGTTCTGATGTCACTACACTGGTTACCTGTGCCTGGTCTTCACCAACATAGTGCTTGGAGGTCTGCCCAGAAAGTTCAGTTTGTGTCTCATCTGGCCAGAGAATTCTTTTTTCATGCTCTCAGTGTCCTTTAAATATTTTCATCTGTCTAACCACCCTACCATATGGAAAACTGCATGCTGAGATGGTTGCTCTTTTGCACAGTTGTGGTCACTTCCTTGACTGAGGCCCTTTTTGCTTGGTTACTCCGTGAAGTGTCCTGGTGGTTTTAAACATCTTCCATTTCACAATTATTGAGACTGCTGTGCTCCTGGGAACACACAAAGCTTTGGAAATTGTTTTAACCCCTTTCCCTGAGCTATGTCTCATCAACATTTGATTACAGAGGTTTGCAGCAAGCTTTTTGGACTTCATGGGCTTGATTTTTCATCCTGATATGTACTCTGAATTGTGGGACCTTCTGTTCACAGGTGTGTGGCTTTCTAAATGATGTCCACTCAGTTCAGTTTGTCACAGGAGAAGTTCTTCAGACATCTAAAGGAGAATGAAAGCAACCAGGATGAACCTGAGCACAGTATGGAGAGCCACACCAAAACGGTCTGTATACTGTACATACAGTATACACTGACATGAATGAGAAATTTGATTTTATATAATTTTGCAAAACGTCTTTGCACTTTGTCATTATGGGTTATTGAGTGTAGATTGAAGAGCGAAAATGGCAAATTTATCCACTTGGAATTAAATCTACAACATAATAAAGTATGCAAAAAGTGAAGGGGTCTGAATACTTTCTGAATTCACTCTATCTATCTATCTATCTATCTATCTATCTATCTATCTATCTATCTATCTATCTATCTATCTATCTATTTAGAATATAGTGCCTTTCCTATCTATCTATCTATCTATCTATCTATCTATCTATCTATCTATCTATCTATCTATCTATCTATCTATCTATCTATCTATCTATCTATCTATCTATAATATAGTGCCTTTCTTATCTATCTATCTATCTATCTATCTATCTATCTATCTATCTATCTATCTATCTATCTATCTATTTAGAATATAGTGCCTTTCTTATCTATCTATCTATCTATCTATCTATCTATCTATCTATCTATCTATCTATCTATCTATCTATCTATCTATCTATCTATCTATAATATAGTGCCTTTCTTATCTATCTATCTATCTATCTATCTATCTATCTATCTATCTATCTATCTATCTATCTATCTATCTATCTATCTATCTATCCATAATATAGTGCCTTTCTTATCTATCTATCTATCTATCTATCTATCTATCTATCTATCTATCTATCTATCTATCTATCTATCTATCTATCTATCTATCTATTTAGAATATAGTGCCTTTCTTATGCATCTATCTATCTATCTATCTATCTATCTATCTATCTATCTATCTATCTATCTATCTATCTATCTATCTATCTATCTATTTAGAATATAGTGCCTTTCTTATCTATCTATCTATCTATCTATCTATCTATCTATCTATCTATCTATCTATCTATCTATCTATCTATCTATCTATCTATAATATAGTGCCTTTCTTATCTATCTATCTATCTAATATAGCACCTTTTGTACGTATATCTTTTTTTATCTATCAGATCTTTCAGAGATCGCTCTAAGACTCGGTGATATTTGCTGCATATCCAGTAGGGAGTACTGAGTGAGTGCTTCCAGAAGATTGCTCTTTATCCAGATGTGGACACAGTTTTGCAGGCAGTCCACTTCTGAGTCGGTTATTCTTGCATTGCTCTCGGTTCCTGGGCACACAATGGAGTTACTCACTGAAAGGTGATTTTTGTGTGTGTCCTGAAGTAAGCGGAGCTGCTGTATATCTTTCAAGTCTCTGCCCTTAGAAATGGAGAGCATAGAGAAGGTGATGAAAACTAAAGTGTTTATAACTGGACTAGAAATAACTTGTAAGTGTTGTTTTGCAGTGATCTGATTCTCCTGACCAGCAGCCTCATTTGAACAAATCCGAGAGCCGTTGACACTGTGACGGCCACCCTCTGAGGTGTCACTAGAGCAGGAGCAGGGCTCTTAGGCTTCATTTCTCATCTTTTCACAGGTTTTCTAGTCTTAACTTGGCAGCCCCTTTATTTGCTAAATACACTTTATAAGAGAGTGATGACTGAAGTGCCCCCAATTCTGGCTGTGTTGTAGGTTTTTTTTAGGTTGACAGGAGTTTGCACTCTTCATTTGGAAGCCAAAACACTCTTTAGTTAAAAAAAAAAAAAAAAGCAAAGCAAATCCTTCCTGATGACGGCCTTTCAGTAGGTGGAACTGGCGGAATCTGTCAGCAGACAAGTGACAACTTTTTGTTGAGTGGAGGTTTTCAGTTCGTTGGCTCAGTGACCCCAGCCACTGTGCTTTATGTTGCCCATCTGCAATTAATAAGTGCATCTGTTTTTATATTGTCTTGTATCTTTTTATTTTGTCTTAATCTGCCTTTCATTGCCAGCTCAATCACTCGCAGCTCATCCAACGGCACCACAAGGTTATAACATTCGATAAAAAGGCTTTGATGACCCAAGCAATGGACTGAGGAAGGCTGAACATCAAGAAGCAGACATGTCACATTACAATGAAGTGACCAATTGGGGGGGGGGGGACAATTAGATGGTCTGCTCAGTTTGAAGTTTCTAAACCAATCCAACTCCTCATTAAAGCAGAGTTCAGAGAAGAGCAATGGTTTAAACAGCAAAGGGCAATGTGCTTCTGTTAACCTGGTCCGTCTGATAGACGTCCTGTGGTCACGATGAATAATCATCTGTGTGTCGTGTGTGCAGAGAACTCTTTACATGTGTTAAAAATAAACAAAACCTGTTGCAAAGAAAAAATTTTCCTGTTAACACCAAATTACTCATACTTTGGCATTCAAAGCCGTCACTGGGCTAGTAGTAAAAGTGAACTGCCGCCGGCTGTATGTGGAGTCTGTCACTCTCAGCAACGACCGTACTGCCGCAGTCAAAGAAATGGCAGCTACGTCAGGGAAAAGAAAAACTGTAAAATACGCATTCGACTAGTTCTAGCTAACAAGCAGTGCACAACCACGGACCCCTAACTGTCCATCATCATGACAAATCATAACAGTGATTAAAAATCATCTCTTAAAACTGTAACTTTTGCTGTTATTTATGAGTTGATGGTGGCGTTTATAACACCAGATGACCAAGGTGGCCCAGTGAGCAGTACTGCTGCCTTACAGATCCAGTGTCATGGATGCGAGACTCATGCCTGGTTGTTGTCTTAGTGGAGTGTACATGTTACATAAGGAACTTGACAAATGAGAGCAGACCATTAGTTTGCTAACAGCTAAGCCGTCCCAGCATCTCCTCGACTTACTTTTTATAAGTTTTTAGTGTTTCCACTTCAACACAATGACTCCACCATTTATTTCAAACTACCATGACTCTGGGTTTGAAGAAGTGCTTCCTGGCTTCAGGCTTAAATGCACTTCCCATTCATTTGGAACCCCATCCTCCAGTATGCGATTCAGTATTTAAATTCAACTATTTTTCTGGATCAAACTTATCAATACTATTAAGAGTTTGCAAGACCTGGAGTAGGACCCCCATCCAGTAGCCTCCTCTGCTCCTGGCCCACGATGTTTACTACATGAGTGCCAGTCAGGGTGTTCATGTCAAACTAAAAGAAATGGAAATTCAGAGTGCAGTCCACAGGCGAGTACTTAAACACAGGAAGCAGAGGGTTATGGGGAGGGGAGCGGAATCAGAATTAGGTGACCTTAAAAGTGGCTTCCAGCAGGGGTCAGTGCTGGGGCTGCTGCTAATAATAATACAGTGGGGAAAATAAGTATTGAACGCGTCAATGTTTTTCTCAGTAAATATATTTCTAATGGGACTATTGACATCAAATTTACACCAGATGTCGGTAACAACCCAAGTAATTCACACATACAAAGAAATTAAAACAAATTAAGTTATGTGTAATAAAGTGGAATGACACAGGGAATAAGTATTAAACACGATTACTGAAATGTATTTAATGCTTAGTAGAAAAGCCATTGTTGGTAATGACAGCTTCAAGACGCCTCCTATATGGAGAAACTAGTCACATGCATTGCTCAGGTGTAATTCTGGCCCATTCTTCCACACAAACTGTCTTCAAATCTTGAAGGTTCTGGGGACCTCTTCTATGAACTCGGATCTTCAGTTCTTTCCAGTGATTTTCAATTGGATTCCAGTCGGGTGATTGACTGCACCATTTTAGCAGCTTTATTTTCTTTCTCTGAAACCAGTTGAGAGTTTCCTTGGCTGTGTGTTTGGAATCATTGTCTTGCTGAAATGTCCGCCCTCATTTCATCTTCAGCATCCTGGTAGATGGCAGCAGATTCTTATTAAGAGTGTCCTGGTACATTTCTCCATTCATCCTTCCTTCAATTATATGAAATGTGCCAGTATTTTGGGGTGATGTGCAGTGCCATTTCTCCTCCAAGCGTGGTGTGTGCAATGACATCCAAAGAGTCCAATTTTGGTCTCCTCTGACCAGACTCTATTCTCCCAAAATTTCATTGGCTTATCCAAATGTTGTGCAGCAAACTTTAAATGAGTTTCAACGTGTTTTTTCTTTAGCAGTGGACTCTTGCGCGGTGAGTGTGCATAGTAGCCGTGATGGTTGAGTGCATTATTTATTGTTTTCTTTGAAACAACTGGACCTGCTAATTCCAGGTCTTTCTGAAGCTCTCTGTGAGTGGTCCTTGGCTCTTGGACAACTCTTCTGATTATTCTTTTGACTCCTCTGTCAGAAATCTTGTGAGGAGCACCTGGTTGTGACCAGTTTATGGTGAAATGATGTTCTTTCCACTTGCAGATTATGGGCCCAACGGTGCTCACAGGAACATTCAGAAGTTTAGAAATACAGTACATCTGTAGTAACCAATGCTATCATGTTTTGCAACAATAAGGTTGCGAAGGTCTTGAGAGAGCTCTTTGCTTTTACACCCAAACCCTACCTTTAACCCTAACCCTAACCCTAACGCTTGATAATGAGAAACCTTTTCATAGGCCATCAATTAGGACCAAACCAGCTGATATTCATTTGCACTAATAAAGGACAGGAATGATTTCTAGTTGGTTTCTTGGCTTTCCATGCCTTTTTGCACCTCCTTTTCTTCATGTGCTCAATACTTATTCCGTGTGTCATTTCACTTTTTTACACATAACTTAATTTATGGACTTATTTGTTTGGATTTCTTTGTATGTGTGGATTACTTGAGTTGTTACCTACATCTGGTATAAATTTCATGTCAATAGCCCCATTAGAAATATATTTACTGAGAAAAACATTGACGTGTTGAAAACTTATTTTCCCTTCTCTATACGTAAACGATCTGGACAGAAATATAATCGATAAGGTGGTTATGTTTATATAGATGATACCACCTGCAAGCATTTTTTAAGCAAACGGAGATTAAGAGGTGACACGATTGAAGTGTTTGAAATTCTGAAATTAATTTGTACAGTAGATTTTGGTTGTTAAAAAACATTTGGTTTGTTGAAAAAAACATTTGCAAAAAGAAACAGGGACAAATTCGGAAACTTGTTAAGTGCAGATTTCACACAAATGTTAGAAAAGTTTTCTTCAAACAAAGAATCCTAGACATAAGGAATAAAGTACAAAGTTGTGTGGTGGAGAGTAGGACTTTAGGGATCTTCAAATTTCGACTTGATGTTATTTTGAAAAATCGAGGTGAATAGGATTGACAAGCTCTTTAGGAAGAATGGCCTTCACATCACAGTTTGTCTAATGTTCTAAAGTTATAATGATTCCAAACAAGGCAGAATAGTAGAGAATCAGTTAAATCATCACAAAGGGACAACATTCAGCCTTGGGCAGATTTGTGACAGATGGAATCTAGTGTAAGTAAATGTAAGATATCATGCATGGAAATAGAATTATTTGATTTAAATACACAATAGGAGGTCTCAAACTTTAAAGTGCACATTTATAAGAAGAAGTGAGGAGTCGTAGTGGACTCATCACTATCTACATCAAGGCAGTGTACAGAAGTGATTAGGAAAGCAAATAAGAGGTGAAGCTAGATATCATGGAAGTGTGGAGTACAAGTCAAATGAGGTTATGCTTAAGTTATATAACGTACTAGTCAGGCCTCACCTGGAGTACTGTGTGCAGTTTTGGTCTCCACATCACAAAAAAGACACGGCAGCACTGGAGAAAGGCCAGAGAAGAGTGACCCAGCTGATCCAGGACTGAGAGGTATGAGCTATGAAGATAACTGAAGAAGTTGGGCCTTTTCAGTTTAAGCAAACAGAGATTAAGAGGGGACATGACCAAAGTGTTTAAAATTGTGAAAGGAATTAGTGCAGTGGATCCCTTTGATGACTTTAAAATAAATTCCTCAACAAAAACACAGTTGGTAACTTCTTAAGGGCAAATTTCACAGAATATTTTTCTAAACACAAAGAACCATGGACAGATAGAATAAAATACCAAGTATTATGTTAAAGAGCAGGACTTCAAAAAAATAAATTAAAATCCCAACTTGATGTTATTTTGGACAATCAAGGTGAATAGAAACGACCACCCTGTAGGGCTAAATGGCCTGTTCTTGTCACAAGTCTAATGTTTTAAGGTTCTAACATGCTTTAGTCCTGAAATGCGCTTGATTGCTCTCCTCTGCACAGCTTCAAGTACTGCTGTGTCTTTTTGTTGTGTGGTGGGTTCAGATGTCGTCTCACTAGTGACTCCCACTTCTGTGTGGGGTTTTCTCTAAATGTAGATAGATAGATAGATAGATAGATAGATAGATAGATAGATAGATAGATAGATAGATAGATAGATAGATAGATAGATAGATAGATAGATAGATAGATAGATAGATAGATAGATAGATAGAGCACTTTTCTAGACACTCAAAACACTCAAAATTGACAGCAGGTAGCCACTTCAACCACCACCACTTGGTTGATGCGACGGCAGCCATTTTGCACCAATATGCTCACCACACATTAGCTATTAGTTAGTGAAGTTAGAACCAATTAGAGACAGTGGATGATGAGGGGACTAGAATGACTAGGCCTTCATGGGCATTTAAGCCAGGACATCAGGGTACACTCTACTGTTTTCGAAAGATGCCCAGGTATCTCTCATGACCACAAAGAGTCAGGACCTTGGTTTTACATCTCCTTTGAGGGACAGCATCACTTTTACAGCACAGTGTCCTTGTCACTGCAATGTGGTAAGTGGCCCCTGATGGCCTCACCAACACCTCCTGCCCGTAAGTGGACCCTTCAATAGCGTGGCGCCCCATTCAGGGTTGCCTTGCACTAAGTGCTGCTAGGAATGACTCTGGCCTCTGAACTGGATTAGGTGGACTCCAGAATGAATGTTTGCTTACAGAATAAAATGTAGTGTCATAAAAATCACGCCACTGTATGAAATAATATTGTTTGATTGATTAATTCATTTATCATGGAGTAATCAAAAGCCTGCAAGCATTCAGATATTTAAAAACAGGTTACAAGAAACATAAACCCTCTGCTGAACTTTAGTTTGTATTATTTTTATTTATTCATAAAGTACATCATCCAGAATCCAAAAAATAAAGACCTGGAAAGCAAAAGTTTACAAGTCAGGGCCCACCTGAGTAGCTGCGTGCCTTAATTGTGCATATTTATTTGTTATAATAAATATAAATGAGAAGTGCTCTACAGTTCATGAAAAGCACTCAGCCATGCAGGGGTCACCATTAAAGGTGCTATATAAAAGTCTGATTCATTTTCTTTCTAATCATAACTGAGCTGGACCCTCTGCAGTCTGGGGGTCTCTTCTATCAGGCCGTTGCGTGCGACGCTCCCAGCTGGCTGATGGCTCAGTCTGTCATTTATGTGCCTCACAATTACAGCACATGCCATTTCACTTTACATGTGTGTTATTTCAATGGAATCTTTGCACACATCTGTGGCAGTAGTTGGTTGAGGTTGTAATCACCGCTCCTTAAACAGAAATAAAAAGAAAGAAAAAAAAAAGGAAAAAGCTGCAGCATAAAAGTAAAATGTTTAACTCGGGTTAAACAGAAAGAAAAAAAAAAACATTGTGTCCGAGCCAAGAAAAGCTTTTAGTCTTAATCGCTGTAATTATGACCATCTGGTGGCACACAGCACTGCGCATTCAGACCTAACAGAGAAGAAAAGATGGTGGAAAGAGAAGCACTGCTTACATAAGTCCATGTGAAAGTATAAATAAATATGTCTGAGGGCGGCCCGCTGGCACAGTGGGTACCACCGGAGACTTGCCATCGTGGCCTTCTTGTTCATTCATTGTGCGCGGTTTGCATCTTCTCTCATTTTTATGTGATAGATGGATAGATAGATGTGAAAGGCACTATATAATAGATAGATAGATAGATAGATGTGAAAGGCACTATATAATAGATAGATAGATAGATAGATAGATAGATAGATAGATAGATAGATAGATAGATAGATAGATAGATAGATAGATAGATGTGAAAGGCACTATATAATAGATAGATAGATAGATAGATAGATAGATAGATAGATAGATAGATAGATAGATAGATAGATAGATGTGAAAGGCACTATATAATAGATAGATAGATAGATAGATAGATAGATAGATAGATAGATAGATAGATAGATAGATAGATAGATAGATAGATAGATAGATAGATAGATAGATAGATAGATGTGAAAGGCACTATATAATAGATAGATAGATAGATAGATAGATAGATAGATAGATAGATAGATAGATAGATAGATAGATAGATAGATAGATAGATAGATAGATAGATAGATAGATAGATAGATAGATAGATAGATAGATAAGGCACTACTGTGCTAAGATACTGTATCTTCCAAGGGAAAAATGACGGGAATTTGAAAATGTTACATACATGGTACCCTTGCTACAAATTAAACCAGGGCTCAGATCGTGCGTACACCATTTTGCTACTCTGATCACTATGATTTATCCATCCATCCATTATTCAACCCGCTATAACCTAACTACAGGGTCATGGGGGTCTGCTGGAGCCAATCCCAGCCAGCACAGGGCGCAAGGCAGGAAACAAACCCCGGGCAGGGCGCCAGGCCACCGCAGGGCACACACACACACACACACACATACCAAGCACACACTAGGGACAATTTAGGATCGCCAATGCATCTAACCTGCATGTCTTTGGACTGTGAGAGGAAACCCACGCAGACACGGGGAGAACATACAAACTCCACACAGGGAGGACCCGGAAGGAGAACCCAGTCTCCTTACTGCGAGGCAGCAGCTCTACTACTGCGCCACCGTGCTGCCCCCATGATTATGTTGAAGAATTTATTTTTAAGAGAAAACACTGGGATCCACTGTATTAACTTCCTTCATGATTTTGAACACTTTGATTGTGTCACCTCTTAATCTCTGTTTGCGTAAACTAAAAAATCAAACTGTTTCACTCATCTTCACAGCTCACACCTCTCAGTGCTGGAATGAGCCCAGTTGCTGTCTTCTGGACTTGCTCTACCACTGCTGTGTCTTTGTTGTCATATGAAGAACAAAACTGCACACAGTACACCAGGTAAGTCCTCACTGGTGTGTTTTAGAACTTAATGCTTCAAACTTAGTTTTGTTAAACTCGACTTGCTTGTATGGAATGTTATTTGATTTTACTGAATTCAATAAAATGCTAAAAAAAGAACTTAATAATAATAATAATTCTTTACATTTTGTCAAGGATAAGACAAATAAAGGAGCCAAAAAAAAAAGTTTGGGGCAGCCATCCATATGATATTCCTGGCTGCAAAAGGATGAATTGGTTGTACAGATGTGTACAGGTTTGAGTCCAACACAGAACTGATTTGCTTGTAAAAAGGCTTTAAAGGAGAGCAGCGGAAGTGATGTCATCAACAGGGGGGCCAGAACCGGAAGTGATGTCATTGAGGCTAGATGGAATTTCCCATAACAGGACTGCAGAGAAGTGAGAGAAAGAGTTAACGCACTCGGCCACCCCCTGGTCTGGCCTGGTATTGCTCTTATTCAGGCCCTTTAGCTGCCTCCCATGAGCATGTGTACAGTATATAACACTTTTCTCAGTACTCAGTAACCTCCTTTGACTTGTACTCTACATATCGTGATATCAAACCTCACATCCTATTCGTCTTGTTGATCACCTCTGTACAATGTCTTGATGTAGATGATGATTGATGATGATGATGAGTCCACTATGACTCCTCGCTCCTTCTCACAAGGTGCACTTTCAAGTTTGAGACCTCCCATTGTGTATTCAAATCAAACAATTCTATGTCCCACATGTCTTCTTCTTCCTCTTTCAGCTTCTCCCGTTATGGGTTGCCACAGCGGAGTCCGCATATTGATTTGGCAAAATTTAACACCGGATGCCCTTCCTGACGTAACCCTCCCCATTTATCCGGGCTTGGGACCGGCACGAAGAAACACACTGGTTTGTGCATTCCCATATGTAATACTTTACATTTACATGCGTTATCTAGTAACTTCATCAGCATATGCACTTTAGCTGCATATTGAAGTCAACAGTTTATTTTTATATTGTGTATTTTTATTTTTAAACCAAGAATGTCATGCCAAGGCCCTTTAAACAGTGGATATCAGTGCAGTGGCTCCACACACCTTCTACACTGTGGGCTCAGGCTGGTCAGATGATTTCGTATCCTTGTGGTTTCAGTCTAACGCCATGACTATCAGACCACACTTTCTGCCTTTCTGCCACTGCAGGGCCTTTCTTTGCATGGCACTGTATAAGCCTTCCCATCTTTTGCAGCTCGGGATTTTTTTGCTGTCAGAAATGTGTTTATCACAACTCCTGCATTTCTCTTTGTCTTCAAGGCTACAAGACTCTCTGATAAGGAGGGTAGGCACATGGGGGCAACTCCTGTCAGACCAGTTCAAGCAGACCAGACGAAGACTTAAAGAGCCGAGGTGCTCGCAGCCTCATTAGAGCGCGGTGGTCCTGTGATTCTTCTGGCGCTGTTTATAATGAGAGTCTGTAGTACACAAGGAGCAGAAAACAGCATAAAAGAAAAATACTCGGGATAGAACTTTGGATTTGTTAGTTGAAGGGTAATGTTTATTATTATTACTCTTCTGAATATGCTAACTGCAACTATGAGACACAGAGCCAAAGCCCAGCCTGTCAGCACTGAGACCAAAGCAGGGTGCTGTCATGGTACAGCTATGGCTTCTTTTTCTCTTCTTCATTTAGTGTTTGTGTTATTTTTTTTTTATTTAATTCCTTATATTATGTTATTACATCTGATTTTGTCTCTGTATTTTGGTACTTTTATGATTTTGCCTGTTATTGTGTTTCCTTGTAGTGTTGTTTGTTGTATGTGGAGCCTAGGGGGGTCGGGCCACCTGGTCTCACAGCTGAGGCGCTGACTCCAGCAGCACTTAAGCCAAAGCTTTAGAGTCGTCTAATGATTCAGTATAATTGTAGTGCTTATCCATTTTGTTTTTGTGTGTTGGAATCTTTGGCTTTGGACCCCAGTTTTCTCGCAATGTTTCTGCTTCTAGCTGGAGTTTATTGGATTGGTTTGCTTTTTTTTGCTCCACTTCTTCTTCTTCTTCTTTTTCTTCTTCTTCTTCTTCCTTCGGCTGCTCCCATTACGGCTTGCCACAACGAATCATCTTCTTCCATATCTTTCTGTCCACAACATCTTGTTCTGTTACACCCATCACCTGCATGTCCTCTCTCACCACATCCATAAACCTTCTCTTAGGCCTTCCTCTTTCCCTCTTGCCTGGCAGCTCTATCCTTAGCATCCTTCTCCCAATATACTCAGCATCTCTCCTCTGCACATGTCCAAACCAACACAATCTTGTCTCTCTGACTTTGTCTCCCAACCGTCCAACTTGAGCTGACACTCTAATGTCCTCATTTCTAATCCTGTCCATCCTTGTCACACCCAATGCAGATCTTAACATCTTTAACTGTGCTACCTCCAGCTCTGTCTCCTGCTTTCTGGTCAGTGCCACCGTCCCCAATCCATATAACATAGCTGGTCTCATTACCGTCCTGTAGACCTTCCCTTTCACTCTTGTTGATATCCGTCTGTCACAAATCACTCCTGACACTCTTCTCCACCCATTCCACACTGCCTGCACTCTCTTTTTCACCTCTCTTCCACAATCCCCATTACTCTGGACTGTTGATACCAAGTATTTAAACACATCCACCTTCGCCAACTCTACTCCTTGCATCCTCACCATTCCACTGACCTTCCTCTCATTTACACACATGTATTCTGTCTTGTTCCTATTGACCTTCATTCCTCTCCTCTCCTCTCTAGAGCATATCTCCACCTCTCCAGGGTCTCCTCAACCTGCTCCCTACTATCGCTACAGATCTTAATGTCATCAGCAAACATCGTAGTCCATGGGGACTCCTGTCTAATCTCATCTGTCAACCTGTCCATCACCATTGCAAATAAGAAAAGGCTCAGAGCCAATCCCTGATGTAATCCCACCTCCACCTTGAATGCATCCATCACTCCTACCGCAGATCTCACCACTATCACACTTCCCTCGTACATATCCTGTACAACTCTTGCGTACTTCTCTGCCACTCCCGACTTCTTCATACAATACCACAACTCCTCTCGAGGCACCCTGTCATATGCTTTCTCCAGGTCCACAGTGACACAATGCAACTCCTTCTGGCCTTCTCTATACTTCTCCATCAACACCCTCAGAGCAAACATTTTTAAAAGATATAAACGATTTAGATAGGAATATAAATAACAAAATGGTTAAGATTGCAGATGATACCAGACTAGGTGGAATGGTAGATAATCTGGAATCCACTGAATCGTTATAGAGGGATTTGGACGGCACAGAGGCTTGGGCAGATTTATGGTAGATGACATTTAATGTCAGTAAATGTAAAGTGCTACACTTAGGAATTAAAAACGTTAGGTTTGATTACACAATAGGCAGTCAGAAAATCAAGAGTACACCTTATGAGAAGGATATAGGAGTCATAGTGGACTCTAAGCTATCGACTTCCCAACAGTGTTCAGAAGCCATTAAGAAGGCTAACAGAATGTGAGGTTATATAGCACCTTGATGTGTGGAGTACAAGTCACAGGAGGTTCTGCTCAACCTTTATAACACACTGGAGAGGCCTCATCTGGAGTACTGTGTGCAGTTTTGGTCTCCAGGCTACAAAAAGGACATAGCAACACTAGAAAAGGTCCAGAGAAGAGCAACTAGGCTGATTCCAGGACTACAGGGGATGAGTTATGAGGAAAGATTAATAGAGCTGAGCCTTTTCAGTTTAAGCAAAAGAAGATTAAGAGGAGACATTACTGAAGTGTTTTAAATTATGAAGGGAATTAGTACAGTGGATCAGACTGTTTTTTAAAAATGAGTTCATCAAGAACACGGGGACACCGTTGGAAACTTGTTAAGGGTAAATTTTGCACAAACATTAGGAAGTTTTTCTTCACACACGGAGAACCATTGACACTTGGAATAAGTTACCAAGTAGTGTGGTAGACAGTAGGACTTTAAGGACTTTCATAACTCGACGTGATGTTATTTTAGAAGAATTAAGGTGTCATCCTCTGCACTCAGGTCCCAAGCCAGGTGCTTTGTAGTGTGGTGGGTGCGTCAACGCTCTATCCAACCCTGGATAGTTGAGCATAATAATAAGAAGAAGAAGAATACATGTTATTTATATCACATTTAATGTACAGAATGGTGTTAAATATGCGCTACACAAGAAAAATACATAATCAATTACCATTTATGTATTTAAGCATTAAACATTTACATTTACAATGTACAGTCTCCATTTTACCAAACATGTGCAGAGGAGAGGAAAAAAGCCAAAGCATCCACAGAGCCGCAGGGAGAACATGCTGACTCCACACAGTCACATGGTGGGTCAGGACTTGGACCCAGGACTCTGAAGCTGAGATGCAGCAGTACTGGGGGTTAAATGAAGTTGTTCTTGGCTGATTTTTTTAATGAAGACATGAAGATGCCTACATTTAGGAGTCAATTAAACAGAAGTAAAATATATTCTTCCTGTACCTTGAGGACCTGCAAGTCACAACTTGGCATTATATTGACAGAGGAGACAGAATCAAAAATAATAAAATGTGACAAAGGCTAAGTGAAGGATGATGTCTGGGGAGTCCCTGATGTTGAAGTGACACATGGGACGGGCCACCCTGTCAACACCCATCACAACCAGAAATACGAAAACCTGACCTTGGATATAAAAAATTCTGCTCTTGGTAGCAACTGAATTGAATCTTTTTGTTCATGTTTTATTTTTACATTTAATCCCCTAAAAATGTATTTAATAAACTAGAAGTGCTACCCATTTAAGATGGGTTGAAATATCAGTAATCAATATAGACCTCAGCTCTAAAGTGTGTAGTGCACCATCTACTAGATTGTAATTTGTAAAACATGTAGTAAAAAATGTACTGCATTTTTCATTCCGACAGATGGTGCTTCATAAACATTTGTAGCAATAGAATGCATTGCATTCATCACTCCAACAGATGGCACATCACAAACATTTATAGTAATAAAATGGATTGCATTTGCAATTCCAACAGATGGCACATCACAAACATTTGTAGTAAGAAAATACATTTCATTCGTCATTCCAACAGGTGGCGCTTCACAAACATTTATAGTAATAAAATGGATTGCATTTGCAATTCCAACAGATGGCACATCACAAACAATTGTAGTAAGAAAATACATTACATTTTTCATTCTAAGAGATGGCGCATCACAAACATTAACATTGCTTTGATGAATCCCATGCCAAATAGCATATAACAGAAACATAGTCATTGCATTTGTCATTCCAACAGATGGCACATCACAAACATTTGTAGTAATGCTTTCACGAATCCCATACCAAATAGCATCTAACAGAAACATAGTCATTGCATTTGTCATTCCAACAGATGGCACGTCACAAAACATTTGTAGTAATGCTTTCACAAATCCCATACCAAATAGCATATAACAGAAACATAGTCATCCAATTTGTCGTTCCAAAAGATGGCACATCACAAACATTTGTAGTAATGCATTTCATTACTGCACATGTTTGTGATGCACCATCTGTTAGAATGACAAATGCAATGCATGTTATTATTTCAAATGTTTTATGCATGCACCATCTGCTGGAAGGACAAATGCAAAGCATATGTCTCTGTTATATGTCATTTGGTATGGGATTTATAACACCAGTGTTAATGTTTGTGATGCGCCATCTATTGGATTGACAAATGCAATGCATTTTATTACTATAAATCTTTGTGATGTGCCAACTGTTGGAATAATAAATGCAATGCATTTCATTATTACAAATGTTTGCGATGCGCCATGTGTTGGAATGACAGAAACATAGCAATTGGACACACACAGACACTTCTTTAATGAAAGTGGTTCAATTTGAAGACTCTCATATTCTGTGACTATCTGTCTAACTGACAAATGCTTTTGATGCTCAGTTCGTAGAAGCTAAGGTATGAGTAACAAGTCCTGAGTTTTGTTCTGAGCTCTTTACTGGTGGTGGTCAATATTGTAACTGTCACACCTGTCCCTAAACAGTTCCTCAGAGTGATGTTTACTTCAATATGTTGACCTCCTTTGTAAGTTGTTTTGGATAAAACCATCTGCTAAATGGTAAATGAAAATGCCAGTAAAACTAGGTGGCAATCCAGTGGACTCCAGTTTACTTTGTGACCGGGCAGCATCATCACCATCATCACTTATTATTTGGCTGACTTGCAAGCCACACTTGGTTACATTATGGTTGCTTTTCCCATCAGGGCACAGGCAGATGAAGTGACTTGCTCAGGGTCACATAGTGACTCACCACCTCAGTGGTTGAAGTCCAAGTCCTTAACTGCTATGCCACACTACCACACTGGACTTTGCTCAGGTGATTTTCCTCCATTTTTCTTCCAAAGGTGGGCCATCTGCTGAACAGAGCACTCTGAAAGGCCTCATTGTTATCCCTTCCAGTGATGTCTGCTGCCTTTACACCCACAGTTACCAAGAAAGGCTCCACCAGCCTCCTGAGATCTTAACTGATGAGAATCAGGTAAGAAAACACGTGAACTGAAAACACAAATGATGAGTATTCAAATCAGGAAGCGTGCAGAAAGCAGAAACTGGAAAAACAAGAAGTCTGAGTGAAGCCCCGAGAAGTCCAAGGGCCTGCTGTAACACGTCCGCTGTTGCTCCTGAGCCCTTATGGCGAGCTCATTTACACGCCTCTGACTGACTGACTGGGTGGTGTGAAAAGCACTCAATCCACGGGGCGCCACTCACCAGGTAGTGGGCACAGCGTCCATACCACAAGCACTTCAGAACAAGTCATCCACCTGAAACTAAGCATGTTTGGGCCTGGCCAATTTTGGATGGGAGACCCCCCCAAGGAAGAGGTGTTGGTGAGGCCAGCAGGGGGTGCTTACCCCGTGGACTGTAAAAATGATGCTGTCCTTTAGATGAGATGTTAAACTGAAGTCCTGATGCTCTGTGGTCAGAAAAGATCCATGGGCATATTTCAAAAAAGAGTGGGGTGTCCCTGGATATCCTGGCTAAATTGCCCTCCACAATCTGGTCATTCTGCCCCCCTAAACATCCCCTGATCCCTTATTGGCTAACTATCTCTCACCCCTTCACCACCTAACAGCTAATGTGTGGTGAGGAGCACACGGGCGCAATAATGGCTGTCATCACATCATTCAGGTGGATGCTGCCCTTTGGTGGAGCTTCAGGTTCTCCACATAAATTACTTTTAGTAGTTTACAAAAGCACTATATAAATGTAAGTAATAATAACTATTATTACTAAGGAGTTCACAGTGGAAAACCACACCTGTGAGAACATGCAAATCCCACATAAGCAGAGGATTTGAACCAAGAACAGCTGTCAGCCTATTCTAGAACTTACGGACAAAAATACATGTAACTGTTTTCATTTTCTTTTCATTATGTGTTTCATAGTATTTCTATTTTAATTGAAATAATTGGAGTTATTTTTATATGAAATCTGAAAAAGTCAGGAGTTTTTAAACAAAAGCAGCGCCCCTGCCGTTTTATTCTAATGTATTTGTTTTTATTCTCCTACTTTTCGTCCCTTTCTCGTTAAATGCCTGACTGACTTCTTGCTGTTTTCTTATCTCTGCCTGCGGCCGATCGCCGCCTTTAGAAAGTTTTCCCGCACTTTTCTCGAGTGCGCAGCAGCTTTTCAAAGTGCCTTAAAGAATCCTCCATGACGCTGGAGCTCCGCAGCGACTGCGGGGTTATGTCAGGCTACTGTGTCTGCTCAGCCCACCGCACTGCGATCCGGTAAATTTCCATCCTTACCAGCTGTTTCCACTTTCGAGCGGCTTCTCTCCTTTCATGGTGAGACTAGCGAGCACGCGGCCAGCTGCGCAAATAAAAAGGCCGGAGTGACGCAGCACGCGCGCCCCCTGCTGTTCGTCTACTTCAAGCGCAAGCGCAGATCACAACAGCTCGCTTATGGCAGCATGCTCCGTAAAACGTTTCACTTTTTTGTGTGTTTTTGCTTTTTCTTTCTATGAAATACCCAATCAATCGACCAATGTTTATGCTATGTGTGATATCCTCCACAAAGCCAAACGATGAAGAGACACCAGCAGGATTTCAGCAAATTTATTTTTTATCATTAACACAGCAGCACTCCCAAGCAATACTCAACCACACAAGAACTTTTACTGCACGTCCCCCACCCCCCAAAATAAAACGGACAAACCCCGAATAATAAAGAGCAAATCCAGATAATGGTCTGTTATTACACCTACACTTCAATCCCCCTAGTGACAATCCTCCTTAATAATACTACACTGCTCACCCCTTAGGCCAGGGGTCCCAAACTTCAGTCCTGGAGGGCTGCAGTGGCTGCAGGTTTTCATTCTAACTCTATTCTTAATTGGTGATCAGTGTTTGTTGCTAATTATCTCCTTTTCCTTTTATTTTAATTGACTTTTTTAAGAGAAAAGTGCTATATAAATGTAGTGAATTATTATTATTATTAAGATTTGTTCCCCTGATTTGCTTATTTGTTTTTTTCCTTAAATGGCACCTAAACAGAAATGAAATGTGAAGTGAGTGAGCCAACAGAAGACCACCTTAATCAGGGCCTTCAACTTCAACCATTTACTAATTAGGTGCCGATTCTTGTTGTTAATTAAACCCGTTCTTTAGTTTCATTGCTCTCATTGTGTAATAGCAGACTTTTCCAAAATTGTTCATTTTCTCTTTTCTAAGATCACTGCTAAAATGTTTTGTGGACCTGAGCAGATGAACATTGCTGAGACCTTCATCTTTCTTTATTTTCAGATATTGTATGATGGACACATGTTGTTTTGGCTCATTTTGTATCTCATTATTGTCTGGCTGCTAAACAAGGACAAAGAAACAATTAAGTGGTCGAAGTCTTCAAGAGCAAAGCAATTAAAATTAATTCAAAAGACTTCATTAGCACCAAAAACAGGTCACTAATTAAGGAAAGAGTTAGAATGAAAACCTGCAGACACCGGGGGCCTTCAGAAATGGAGTTTGAGACCACTGCCTTAAGCAAGGGGTGTCCAACTCCGGGCCTGGTGGGCCGCAGTGGCTACAGGTTTTCATTCTCACCGTCTTTTTAATTAGTGAGCCGTTTTTGCTGCTGATTAACTTATTTTGCCTTCGTTTTAATTGACGTGACTCAGACTCCTTAGTTGTTTCTTTTTCCTTAAAGAGCAGCCAAACAATAATGAGACACAAAACAAACCACCACATGACCAGCTAAAACCTGAAAATACAGAAAGGTGAAGGTCTCGGTCATGTTGGTCTGCTCAGGTCACCAAAACATCTTGACGGTGGTCTTAGAAAAAACAGAAAATCAACAGTCTGCTGTTGCAGAATGAGAGCAGCAACAAGTCCTGATATTCAATAACGGCTTTAACAGCAAGAATTGGCTTCTCATTAAGAAACTGGTTGGAGTGAAACTGGCTGGAGTTTGAAGACCCAATTTAGCTGGTCATCTGTTGGCTCGTGTCACATCTCATTTCTGTTTGGCTGCCATTTAATGAAGAAATGAATCAATTCAGAGGACTGAATCCTTAAAAACAGGGCTAATAAAATGAAGGGAAAAGGAGTTCATTAGCAGTGAAAACTGGTCACTGATTAGGAAAAGGGTTAGAATGAAAACCTGCAGCCCACCAGGCCCAGAGTTGGAAACCCCTGCCATAAGCAATACACTTCTTATGTTAAACTTCGTATGTAGTAACCGCTTGATATGATTTCACTAAGAAAACTCAATAATATATATATATATATATATATATATATATATATATATATATATATATATATGTGAAATCCAACATCTGTCTGTCTGTATGTCTGTCCTCTTTTCACGAGAAAACTACTTAACGGATTTAAATCAGGTTTTTTTCTATAATTTGCTTGAACATTCTGGTTGACTTTGTGACTTCTCTCATCACACTAAGAATCATAGTTCGCTTGCAGGAGTGATATATTCACACTAATCTGAGACAGAGGCTGCGGGCCGAGGGGAGGGGGAAGCGTGACGTCAGGAGTGGGGAGCCGGGCGGGGCCTTCCTCACCGTCCTGTTTCACTAATACGCGGGTGGAGCCACAGGAGATATATTTATATATATTTCAATGTATACTTAACTAAGCAAAAATAAACAAGAACTGCATCCCTTATATAAATAGATAAATCTGTGTGATACCACTTTGGCCCGAAGTCCCTAAGGCAGCTTGCTTTCTTAACAGTCCTTTGGGACCAACAAGTAAGTATAGCTGTGCTCCACGTCACTTGTTCCCATCACACCAGGTCCCTCCACATCCAAGACCACTGGGTCCATCACCATATCTGTAGAGTCTGGAGAAATGCCTTTAGGTATATTAGCAGCCTCTGCTGCTTGGCATATGCCTACAGACACATCTTCCCCAATGTCCTCCAACCTAATGATCTCAAGAAGCTGATCTCCGTGTCTCCTCACAATTTTGCCATCCCCAAGTTTGATCTTGTATGATACAGGACCAGTCCCCTTTACTTATAACCCTTTTCACCCACTTCTGATGTTTCTTGTCATCACCCAGTCTCCTTCAGAGAACCCTCGACCCTTCAAGTGATTGTCATGATTTCCTTTTTGCTTTCTTTGTCTGTGTTCCACCTTTTTCCTAAGGTCAGGACATGCCCAGTGAAGTGCTGACCTCAGCTGTATCTTCTCTGCCGCAGAGAACCCACTAGTGGATTGACGTGTAATCCTATAGCTGAACAGCACTCTGGCCACTTTAGTAGATAGATAGACAGATAGACAGATAGATAGATAGATAGATAGATAGATAGATAGATAGATAGATAGATAGATAGATAGATAGATAGATAGATAGATAGATAGATAGATAGATAGATAGATAGATAGATAGATAGATACTTTATTAATCCCAAGGGGAAATTCACATACTCCAGCAGCAGCATACTGAAACAAAAAAATATATATATTAAATTAAAGAGTAATAAAAATGCAGGTAAAACAGACAATAACTTTGCATAATGTTAACATTCTGTGCCATTCCCAGGGATGCAGAGAGGAGCTGTGGCCGGAGCATTGCTGTGTTTTAGACACTCGGCCCATGACTGAACTTGTGCTTCAACATCCCTGTCCAGGTTTGGCCACCAAAACTAAATCTCGCCAAGCCAGGGCCTTCACTCGCGATATAACTGGATGACACTGGGGTAACATTGCTAGCACTGCCTCATGGCTCTTTTTTTGGAATAAGGATGCGAGACCCCCCATAAAATGCAACCATCTTGTACACTCAGTTCAGACTTCCTATTGATATATGGTGCAAATTTGGGCTGTGACCAACCCTTTCAAATAAACCCCCTTACCTTTGCCAACACTAAATCTTTGCCTGGCCATCTGTACAACTCTGCTGCCGATATCAGCAGAATGTCTTCTATCATCAGGACCCTGTCGTCCTGGTCTTTGAGTGGACCTGCGGCCAGCAAGGGTAAATGACTTAGTGCTTCTGCATTTCCATGATCCTTACCAGGCCACTGTATGATCTCATATTCGTCAGCTCGTAAGGTTGCTGCTCACCTCATTTCATGAAAAAGGGCTAGAAGAGGTGTATGGTCTGTGCAAATGGTCAATTTCCTACCATAGATGTACTCGTGGAAACATCAAACCTCACTGCCAGGTCGTATATGTCAAGCTGAGGATGGATAGTTCCATTCAGTTGGTGTTCGAGTTCCGGACATGAAACTTATGGGTCTTTCTTGTCCATCAGGCATCCTGCGTGACAGGACTGCACCCACCACATAAGGTGATGTGTCACAAGCCAGAAGGAGATCTTTCTGACTGTCATAATGTACCAGGACCTCAGAGGGGGACTGAAGGAGCTTCCTGCTTTTTCCCCCAAAAACAATTTAACTTCTTTCTTCAACAGCTTATGTAATGGGGCTAATAAAGTTGAAAGGTTTGGCAGAAATCTGTTGTGGCAGTTCAGTAATCCTAAATATGAGTTCAGCTCAGTTACACTAGTTGGTGCAGCTGGTTCTGTGATTAGCTTCTACTTTACTTGGAAATGAAGAGGTGACGCCCTGTAGAATCCACTTGATGTCCCAGAAACTCAACGGCTCTCCCTTTAGAAACGCACATTTACTTCTCTTTAGCCATAAGCCCACTCCTTCTAGCCTCCTAAATACTTGGCTCCATGTTAGCAGACGCTCCTGATCATTACAGCCTGTCACCAGGATATCGTCCAGATTAAGGGCTACGTGTTCAAGTCCCTATATGATTCTTTGAATAATTGCAAGACTGGAGGAAGCCTCAAATAATAATAACATCTGGTCAACAAGCCTTTCGCTGCTGGATTCTTTCACCTTTACTTTTACAAACTTCACTTGCTGACTCCAAATCTGAAAACCGTTTTCGTCCAGCACGTCCTGTTTTTTAGTTATGATGTTCCAGGTCTTGGACAACTAGGGTGACTGGACAGTAAAGGCGGATAACCATTTTGACAAATACCGGTAATTCCACTAGGGGTGCCATTGAGAAACGAATTCGCCACACGTTACTAACAGCTGTGAGTTGTTGTAAGAAACGTAAATTTTTAGTTATCAGAAAAAATATTTCTTACTGATTGCCAAGTTTTATATGACTCTAAAGCAAAATGACACAACTGACATGACGGTGCAGTAAGTAGTTTTCCTTAACATAACATCACATGTCAGGACAGTCAGATTCACCACACAGCGATGCGTTTGAGCATTTAAGAAATAAGTTTGGTCTTGAGAAAAGTGAAGCCAAAATTATGGAAGGTGTTTAAATTCATGTACTAACGCTTGAGGATGAGTCCAAAAGGAAATGGAAGCCAACTGAATGAGCAGCATGGGAAGCAATCGTGCAGGTTGTCCACAGAGCAGAGAATAATACTGAGCTTGAGGAGAACACGCCGAGAGCGTATCAACTCATGGGCGCCAGAAGATCACTGAAGATGCATTTTGTACATTCTCATCTCGACTTTTTTTCTCCACCAAATCTGGATGATGTCAGCGATGAGCTTGGGGGAAGATTTCATCAAGATATAAAGGTGATGGAAAACCGATATCGGGGAAAATTCACTCCGAGCATGATGGGTGACTACTGTTGGTTCTTGCAAAGAGAGACAGATGTGCAGTACAAGCGCAAAAGCGAGGGCCTCGAACATTTCTGAGCATGCGGACCTCGTTTTTATATTGAGGTAAATTGACCTAAATATGTGTTAATGTGTCTCTGGTATCGTCTTCTGGTCTGTTTTCAGAATAAACACATCAAAACAAGCTTGGTGGGACATAATCCAGACTCCAGATATTGTGTTGGGGTATTACAGTTGTGGCCAAAAGTTTGGAGAATGACCCAAGTGTTCGTTTTCACAAAGTTTGCTGCTTCAGTGTTTTTAGATCGTTTTGTCAAATGTTTCTGTGGTACACTGAAGTAGAATTAGAAGCATTTCATAAGTTTCAAATGCTTTTATTGACAACTAGACACTAAGCCCGTTACAATAACGGGTGCTAGAACAGTAGTGCATAAACATTAGTAGGAACAGTCTATATTAAATGGCAAGGGACCTTGACCTCATTCTGTTTCTTGTCTTAATTTTTTTTTGTCAAAAATATTTTTGCAAGAAGCCTTAAGATAAATTAATAATAAAAATAAAATAGAAACGTATATGACAATACAGTAAGTATAATTAATATTACATTTATCCTCTCCTCTGTGGCTGTTGATTGATAAGTTGTTTCCATTTGAAGATCTCCTATCCTGCCTCTCTTTATTTTAGCTTGCTGTGGCGTCTCCCCAGCAAGTATTTTAATCTGTGCTGGCGTGCAGCTGATTATTTTATGTGTGGCGTTTCACCAGCAACGGATTTTATGTGCGCGAAAATAAATCTACTTTTAAAAGTCATCCTATTGTAATATCATGAAAATTCGTATATTTAGGAAAACCCCTTCAACGACTGACACTTTACGCTTTACCGGGCCAAGCTTCTTAATCGCAAATCTGACATCCTCAGAGTGAACACTTGCACAACAACACACACTAATCCCACCACTTTGGGGAAGCTGGTCTCCGCGTCTCAGTACCCGATTGGATTTTTCGTGCCTTATGTTTTAGGTGTTACCTCATTTACCGCAATCCGATTGGATCGGCCGTGCAATATTTTATGGGTCCCGCCCACTCTGTCTTGTGTGATGCGTCAGGCGGCCTTTGAAGCATCTGCTTTGAAGCGTCGCACCGCGCCCCGTGCATGCGCACTTCACCAGAAGACACACATACACGGACACATGGACGCACACAGGGATTTTATTAAAGAGGATTACATTACGTTTACGGAAAGAGTCAATATCTGCAGTGTTGGCCCTCCCTAGACCTCTGTAATTCACCCTGGCATGCTGTCAATCAACTTCTGGGCCAAATCCTGACTGATGGCAACCCATTCTTGCATAATCAATGCTTGGAGTGTGTCAGAATTTGTGGGTGTTTTGTTTCAGGAGTTCTCAGTGGGTTTAAGGTCTGGGGAGTTTCCTGGCCATGGACCCCAAATTTCGATGTTTTTTTCCCCAAGCCACTTAGTTCTCACTTTTGCCTTAAGGCCCGGTGCTCCATCATGCTGGAAAAGGCATTGTTGGTCACCAAACTGTTCATGGATGGTTGGGAGAAGTTGCTCTCGCAGGATGTTTTGCTCCCATTCTTTATTTGTTCCCAGTAGCAAACAAAGCATATTATTTTGTAGACCAGTGTAATCCTTTATGTGTGCTGATGGCGACATATTTGTTTAGAATTTTCATTCGGAGTTATCTGTTGGTAGACAATCACTTAAGTCCAGCTTACTAAATTTCTCACCACTAGAAATATATCTATTCAGAATTGGATTCTGCTCTAGTCTGGACACCAAATTGATGGTAACTTAGTAGTCTCCGCGGATCCTCATCATGCTTTAAAAGAGGGATCATTGGCACTGCCCGTTCACAGAATTTTACAGGCTCAATGATATTTCCCTTAAGGAGTCCATCCAACTCAGCCTGTCATTCCTGGGCTATACAAGAGAAAAGCCAAGCAAAATGACCCCTTTTATTGGCTAACTAAAAAGATTACAATATGCAAGCTTTCAAGGCAACTCAGGCCCCTTCGTCAGGCAAGATGTAATCAAGAAATGCTTTGTTGTTGCTGCTGTTGTCAAGAGTAAGCACAGGGGTATCCCAAGAACCTCTGCTGGGTCCTCCGCACTTGTTTTTCTGCACCTCATCACTAGCCCCTAACCTCATGTCCTATATTTTTTCTTCTCTGTGCCATGCTGTCTATACACAGCTGTATGTGTCGTTCACCCCATAAGGCCCCACAGTATCAGCGAGAATCTCTGCATGTCTGACTGATGTTACAACCCAGATGAAGGAGCACCATCTCCAGTTCAACCTGGCCAAGACAGACCTTCTTGTTATCCCAGCTCATCTATCTATTCAGCACCCCATCTCTGTTCAGCAAGGCTCATACTCGCTAACACCCGCCAATTAAGCCAGTAAGCAACTTTGGGGCGTTCATCGATGACCAGCTGTCCTTCACTGACTACTGTATGTACTAACAGTCTCTTAGTCTTGAAGATTCACTCTAAACAAGACCATACCTGACAACTCCTGGTCCAGGCTTTGGCCTTGTCATGTCTGGACTACTGCAACTCTACTGGCAGGAGCAAATGGCATGTGTCACCAAGCCATTACAGATGACTCAAAATGCAGCCGCACGTCTGGCGTTCAACACCATGCCACTCCTCATTTCAGGTCACACATTGGCACCTGAAGCGGCACATATTAAGTTCAATTCCTTGCCACTTGCCTATAGAGCAGTGAATGGATGAGCCCCCACATACAGAATATAAGGAGACCCTTGTGAGGTCCACATAGGTCTGTGATGAACAGCATTCCATGATGACACCTTTGTGTGGCATCAAATCCCAGTCCAGATTCTTTTCATGTGTAGCTCCTAGCTGCCCAACTCCATTCATAATTCTGACTCCTTCAATGTGTTTTTCAGAAGATTTTGGAAACAATCGTTTGGTGAATTTCTGTTGCTAAGTGTCTGCTAAGCAAATAAATGTAAAAATTTAAACATCAAAAGAGGAAGAGCTGGCTATGCAGATGAAGACCAGCCAACTGCACTAACCGCTGTGCCACTCTGGTAGCTGCACAAAATAAAACTTAAAACCAGTGGTCTGCTCTTTTGAAAAAGTCTAAAAGTGGAAACCGAAAGTGCAAAGTCAGGGCAGGCTGTGGGCACTGCCACCTAGCCTGGGGATTGGGTGGGTTCTCTTCATTCAGTCTCACTGCTAGGTGGGCAGCTGCTATGCGATTTTGGAAAATCTGACTCTTTTTGGGGGTCTAAATGAAGGAAAGCTGACTTTCAAACCATTGAAATAAATCTGATGTATTTAAAGCATGTAATGTTGCTGAGCAATTCCATCTTTTTCCACAGATTTAAATCCAGAGCTGGGGATTAACTGTGAGACTGCAACTCATCAGGGTGCGACTGAGAGCCATGAGTTGTTTAATTAGTTTGAATCATTTGTGGGCGACGCATGGAACTCCCTAAACCGCGACTTTGATCCCCATTGGGCCACTCGCTGTGAGGAATCAGTTATTTCATTTCATTTTATTTTTTTGTTCCATCTGGTACTGTTGGTTCCTCCCAGACCTTAAAGACTGGCAGGATTGCCTTCTCGGTGACGCAGAATTGGCGCAGGGTGCCATCCGGTGGATTGGAGTCCCGTCTAGGGCTGGTTCTTGACTTGGTCCAAATGACATTGGCTTAAATGCATAAATGCACTTTTTGAATATGAAGGTGCGGGGAGCCTGTACCTAACCTGACAGCTGTGGACATTAGGCAGGACCCAAGCCTGGACTGGGCATTGGTCTACTCACACACACACACACACACACACACACACACACACACACGCATACACACACCCTGAAGTGAACTGGGATGATTTATAATTTTGTTTTCATGGTGGTGCAGTGGTTAGCGCTGCTGCCTCATGGATCCATGGCCTCCAAATCTCTCTTCTAGTCTTCTGTGTGGGACTTGCATGATCTCCCTTTGGAATAATCTCCTAATTCATAATTAAAAATTATGAATCCATCCATTTTTCAACCCACTGAATCCGAACACAGGGTCACGAGGCTCTGCTGGAGCCAATCTCAGTGAACACGGGGTGCAAGGCAGAAACCAATCCCGGGCAGGGCGCCAACCCACCGCAGGACACACACACACACACACACACGAGGGACAATTTAGGATCGCCAATCCACCTAACCTGCATGTCTTTGGACTGTGGGAGGAAACCCACACAGAAACGGGGAGAACATCCAAACTCCACGCAGGGAGGACCCAGGAAGCAAACCCAGGTCTCCTTACTGCGAGGCAACAACGCTACCACTGCGCCACCGTGCCGCCCAAAAATTACGAATAATAATTAATCTTAATACATAATTCACCAGCCTCCTCACTCACTCACTCACTCACGTCTGCCCGAAGACGAATGCGCAGTCGCCTTCTGTGCAGCTGCCCGAAAAACCTTACGAGACCGACATCACAGAAGACAGCAGATTTACGGCCGCGAAAATTCAAAGAGAAAGGCGACTTCGATTAAAGCTCTAGAGGCCTGAAAGGTGATTTCGACTACAGCTCGAGGCCTAATTATGCATTCATTGAATACACCTATATCAGGTTTGTGGTGCTTATACTTATTACTATTTCACTCATGCCCGTTTCATCTTACGTTGTCGAAACAGGCTCTTTGTCTAGTAATATATAATTAATAATGAATAATAATTCATGGTCCATAGCAATGTGCCTGTTTTACTTAACAACAGTGTTGTAGATAAAAACAGTGCTGTAGCGACTGTGAAGATGCTCAGATCGTCACTGTTTTTAAACAGTAATTTGTTAATTTTATTCCACAGACCCCAAGATTGCACTCAGCCTTGACCCTCACAAACACAGCCAAGTGACAAAGCAGCTCAAAATGAATAGATAAGGAATATATTAACTAAATGAAGAAAACAAAAAACAAGCAATAAACAACATGTATGCAAAATCCCACCCAAATTTCCCTGTCGGTGAAAATGATTTACCAAACAAAACACTAGGCACTACACGATAACCGATTACACTTACGGCACAATCCAAACACGGCCCAGTCCGTAGAATGAAAAGCCCCTGTGAACAGCCCTTGGAATCACATGTACAGTGGTGACCAATCAGGTTCCAGTTGTTGCATGAAGATTTGGCGTCATTGGGCGCGCTCCCCAGACAAAGATGTATCCAACAAAGATGGACAAGCAAATACATCCAGAAAAAAACTGCAATCCCCGGTGGTTGTATTTATAATCCAACAGAGTGTGAAGTGGATAACATAACAGACACAGATGATCTCAATTCCCCTTCGACGTCTTTCAGGTCCTTTTTAAAGATCCTTCTTCCCAGCAACCCCTACGCTACTCTGAAGGTGCCCAATGGTGTAATACTACCGAGGCTGCTGGGATTTGTGGGGCAAGTGGCGCTGCTATGGTAAGCTCAGGGTCAGAGGGGCGTAGAGGTGCACACGGCAGCCTGGCAGAGTAGTCTCGGGGTGATGATGAGGGAAACGGTGAGCTCGCATTCACATGTAGACATGTGCGGTTCAGCCGATGTCCTCATCAGGACTCTGGGGTGTGCAATTAGGCACCAGAGGCACTCAAGCATTAAAAGAAAAGATAGAAAAATAGATTGGAAAGTGAAAAGAGAGAGAAGAGACTGGAGGCTAAATGGAGACTAAATGAATAAGATACAGAGTCAGGCTTGAGGCAGAGCTGATGCTATAGTGAGGAGGAAAGCAGTTCCATGGTTGGAGTGAGCGGATGGCGGTTATGAAGTAAGGTCATTCCTGCTAAGTGTCCAAGGAACAGGAGCAGCCAACCACACCATGTGGGCTCACACTGTAGGCCTAGGGATGAGCAGGGCTCAAGGGGTGCCATGACAGCCAGGGACACGAGACAGATATACGGAATAAATGCACCTGTCGGTGGGCATCTCCTCATGCTGTACGGGTTAAGCAGAGGAGACATCATCTGGAGAAAGAGGCATTGTGTCTCATGAGGAATTTTAAAAAACTGATCCTGACTGTATTTTTTTAACCGTTCATGGATTGTTTATTAATTTATTGTGATTTTTAACCTCCATTTTCATCACTGAGTTCATGAAGTTAGTGAAGAAAAGACTGCACTGCATTTTTGTACCTTGTGGACGATAAAATCACTTTGCACATTTGCACCAGCCCTTGCTTGTCATGTGTCCATCGTTGATTATGTCGATTGATGTCCCAGCTTCAAGGAACTGATGCCAGCTGCAGCCACCCTGGACATCACACTCCCTAATATGAACTGTCTTAGGGCTCGTTTATACTTCACACTCAGAACGCGTACGCGCATACATCATGGCTGCCATGTGTTCCCAGCGTTTATTTGACACGTTTAACATGGCTTTCTCATAACTTTGTTTTAGTTTAATCTTGACGCTCTGTATATTCAATTAATTATAATTACTATTCACGGTGGCTCCAAAATCCATACTAACCCCTACTTTCTCTTCTGTTCTTTTTCCGGTTTTCTGTGGTGGCGACCTGCGCCACCACCACCTGATCAAAGCACCGTGATGTCCCTACATTGATAGATTAAAGGCCAGAAGTCCACATGACTGCCATCATCAAGTCCTTCCATGAGAACCCTGAAAACAATGAGGACTGATCATTTATGTTGGGTAGAATGCCCAGAGGGGGCTGGGTGGTCTCGTGGCCTCAGAACCCCTGCAGATTTTATTTTTTTTCTCCAGCCATCTGGAGTTTTTTGGTTTTTTCTGTCCTCCCTGGCCATCAGACCTTACTCTTATTCTATGTTAATTAGTGTTCCCTAATTTTAATTCTTATTTTGTCTTTTTTTTTCTCTTTCTTCATCATGTAAAGCACTTTGAGGTACATTATTTGTATGAAAATGTGCTATATAAATAAATGTTGTTGTTGTTGGTGTTGTCATCTGAGCAAGTACTTAGAAATTAACAAGACGCTTGAGCGAATTTCAGTCCCAGCAAAAAGTCGGGGGGCGCAGTGTGATAAAAGTCAGAATGTGATATCGGAGTCTCTGGTTACTTTCTACCTGTGACAGAAAGCTGCTTTGAGGATCCTACGTGATGGATGTGCGCGCTTCGATGTTCGATGAATGGTTCGATGTGGTGAAACGAAATGCCGACATACAAATACATTTGTGGTGCTTTTATATTGAAGCGTCGCATATTCCCCAATGTAAAAGTCTCACATACCATCTTCTGTGCCATATATTTTTTTTTTTGCACCTTCACAACAGGATCAGAATGTACGGACGCTTATCTGAGCCATAAAGAAAAAAATTAAGGACATGGTGAAAAGGTCTATTTTGTGAATAAAGTTTAAATTTCAACTTTAATCTGGAAATGTCCACGTTAACCTCGTAGTTTACTTTATCATTAAAGTAAACCGTCATAAATGTCATCTTAAAACCGACCCAGTTGTTAATCGCTACGTGCTTCTGGAGCTTCCTCTTGACCTGACATTAGCAATCGCCACACACAGAACACGTTAGATTTATGATATTCCAGCTCTCTGCACATTTAGAATCCTTAGATTTATACTTGATATCACTTTCATGATGAAATACATTAAAGTATGTATGTTACATTTTACTTCATTTCAATAATGAAGCAGTAACGCTGTTGCCTCTCAGGGAGTCACGTCCCTGGTGGTCCCGGCTAGAGCCTGCATGTTTTCCTGCTGGGTTTCCACAATGTGCTCCGGTTTCCTTCCAAAGATATGCAGATTTGAGGATTTGCTGTGGCTAAAATGACGCTAGGGTGTGTGTGTATGTGTGTGTTTGTATTCAGCTTGCAATGAGTTGATGCCCCGTCCAGGGATTGTTTCTGCCTTGCGCCCGATGTTTGCTGGAATAGGTGCACCCCTGGATTGATGGATTTAATCATTAAACATCCTTTTCAGAGATTTTGCAGTATGGTGTCCTCAGAATTAACTGATGTTTCAGGCAATTCACAACATAGTGAAGCCAAACCTGTTCTCACCATGATGTCATCTCGCACTGCCACCTGGTGGAATCTTCCAGATTTACATAAAGTACACACGCAAGTATAAACAGTACAACACTGTCATAGCAGTAGAATCCGGAGGAGCACACGTCACGTCAGGTGAAGTATAAACCCGGCCTTAGAATGATTGGTGACGCTAAACCGGCTAAGCGGGAGTGTGAGTGGGCCGTGGAAGCAACAACTTCTGCTTTGTACCCAACTGAGCTGCAACATCTGCCAGAGCTCCATGAGCCAGAATTGCATTACATGGTTTTAAGAGTCATTGTCTTATTTAATTCAGTTTTATTTTTGTGTAGTGTTCTTCAATGAGTGCAGGCACAGAGTGATCTGGCAAGTTCTCAGATAAAATGCAAGAACAGATTTTACAAATAACTAATTACAGAATTAGTACACATAAAAGGCACAGACTTTTGAAAACAAAGTAGAAACTGACTAACATCAATGGAAAGCATCAATACCACTCCATTAATAAATCGTTGAAATGTGTGGCCAGTTGGCATGTCATGATTTGTGTCTGTTGAAGGGTAAATGCAGAGAAGTGCCAGAGATACCACACAAGGACCAACAGAAGAGCTGCTTTTGTGATCTAACGGTCCAGCCCGTTGTGATGATCGCTTTTGCTCGCCTGCACCTTCTGAGGCTCATGTGTCATGCGGTTGTGACCACGGCAGGTGCACAGGAAGCCGAGGGCTGCCCGTTTCCACACACTGTTCTGCTACACGGCGTCTCTTTAGTAGACGGCAGGCACATTCTGGGTGGCAGCATCAGATAAGGTGGAGACAGGTGTTCAGCAGGCAGGAACGGCGAGGCGTGAGCGCCAACAAGAAGGAGGGGATGTCTGTGTAGAACATTGGTATGTGTGCACATTCAGGACATGGCAACTGTGGCATCTTTGTTGGTTTGAAACAGGGCTGGTAAAGATAGCAGGATACTAAGATTGAAGTATCCACAATGAAGGTGTTCATCATGATATTGGAGAGTGCTGCATGTTGGTCAGACACGCACGTCAGAGATTCTCAGCACTCTTTACGCATCACGTTGCTGCTGCTACTGCTGTAAACATCCGTGCCAAACAACAAAGCACAAGCATTCAAACAACCAAACATGTCACAGATCTGTGGCCACCAATGTACTCGTAAGTAAAAGACCCATGAATTCAACAACTTCTTCTTCTTCTTCTTCTTCTCCTCCTCCTCTTTTCTTAGCTAAGAAGTAGTGGGTAGACAGCCCACCTCTGAGACACCCAAGGGGATTGTTCCACTCCTGCATGCACTTTATCTTTCAGCTGTTTGAGTGCATTCCTATTGTAACAGACTTGCTAACAACCTGAATGGAAGTCGTCCCAGACACAGCACAGCTGTAAATCTTAAACTACAGTACCGGATAGAAAGAAGCTTCATGAGCCTCATCGACCAAACTTAATCCTCATCCATCTGTTCTTTGTGCATACGGCCAAGCCGGATCCAGAAGTTTTAGGAATTTACTGTAACTTCCGAGGTGTGATCAAAAAATCCGGTGAATGTTTTATTGCAGTAAAAGATTTACAACTACTCAAAATCCTCTCCTCCACTTCGAATGCACTTATCCCAATGCTCCTGCCACTTTGTGAAGCAGTTCTGGAAGTTTCCTTTCAAGAGTGTCTTTAGTTGGGCTGTCGTGCCTGCCTGGATGTTCACAATGAATTGAAGTCGTTTGCCTTTCATGGTCATTTTCAATTTAGAGAACAGCCAAAATTCGCACGGTGCCAGATTCCGGCGAATAACGTGGATGCGGACACCTCGTAAGGTTTTTATTCAACAGAAATTGTCGTACTAGAAGGGATATGTGACAAGGAGCGTTGTCATGATGAAGAATGAAACCGTTTCCACATTTTCCTCAATTATTGATGTTGAAGGACGTCCTGATCTTTTTTTCGTCTTCTACCGAGTCAGATCCATTACGAAATCGATCAAACAACTTGTAAACAGTCTTAATTGTCAGTGCAGTGTCAGCATAAACCGATATTAACACCTGATGGGTTTCATGAGCTTTTTGCAATTCGAAACAAAATTTCATCTTAATGCATTGCTTGATATCCATTATTAATGACAAACTTGAAAAACACACTGGAACTCAACGGTGGCTCACAAACGACTGACAGGATCAAACCAGTTGAAACTTGTCACAAACTTGGCTCTAGGATGGACCTGTCAGAACCTGCATTGAATCGTTTTGCGTTGCTCTTGGATGGTGCTCTGCATCAACGTTCACCATACTTCTTGATCACACCTCGGATTATCAGTATTCAATGAAGTTATTCTGTCACATGAATTACAGGACACATATACACTCCATGGCCAGAGGTATGTGGACAGCCCTCTAGATGATTGAGTTCAGTTGTTTTGATGTTAACAGGTGCATAAACTCAACGACATGGCCGAGGAATCTCATTGGGTCACACTGAACAGGTCAGTGACTTTAAGCGTGACTCTGTCATAAGATGCCACCTTTGCTGCAAGTCAGAATGGAAAAGTTCTGCTATGCCCCATCAACTGTAAGTGCTCGCATTGCGAAGAGGAGCAACAAGAGCTCAGACATGCAGTTGTGTGGTAGACCATGCAAACTCACAAATTGGGGAAGTGTGTAGAAATCCCCTATCCTATGTTGCATCACTCATGACAGATCTACAAACTGTCCCTGGAAGCAACATCAGTGCAAGAACTGGGCATCAGGAGTTTCGAGAAACAGGTTTCCATGGCACTCAAGCCTAAGATCACTATGTACAATGCCAAGTGTCGGCTGAAGTGATGGATCATTATCTGGCAATCTGATGGGTGAATCCGAGTTTGGAGGATGCCAGGAGAACCCTACTTTCTGGACTGCATGGTGCCTACTGCAAAGTTTGGTGGAGGAGGGATAATGGTCTGGAGCCATTTTTCAGGGTTGGGATAGATCATCCTGGTTCCACTGAAGGGTAGAGCTATTGCTACAACATACAAGGACATTTTTGAAATTTTTGCAAATCCAACTTTATGGCAACAGATTGAGGAAGTCCCTTTTATGTTCCATCATGACTAGGCTCCTGTGCCCAAAGCTAGGCCCACAAAGACATGAAAGAACTGGAGTGGTCTGTACAGACCTCTGACCTCAGCCCTGCTGAACACCTTTGTGATAAATTGGAATGCCGATTGTGAGCCAGGTCTTCTCATCCAACATCAGTACCTGACCTCACTAATGTTCTTTTGGTGGAATGGGCACAACTTCCCACAGATACAGAGGAGTGGAGGTGGTTATAGCTGCAAAGGGAGATCCAGCTTCATAGTAGCTCCCAAGGTTTTGGAATGGGGCAGCCATCAAGCTCATATAGGTTAGTTGGTCAGGTGTCCACAAACGTTTGGCCAAATAGTGTGTAACAAAGGCAAAAGACAAACATAAAGGGTTGAGACAAAAAGGGGAGCCTTGTTTAAGTGGACGATCAGTCACCAGTGGAAGAAAGAAGGCGTTTGTCAACAACAGTTGAAGTGATGAGTCTCAAAATGAATGACTTCTTCCATTGGTGGTTCTTATAGAAGACCCTGGTAGGAAGAAGTGGGACTTTGAGGGCAAAAGGCAGAAGTGACATCAGAGCTCCTCCTGTCAACAATCCAATAATGTAAGTGACAATGCCAACCATTGGTAGTCCAGGGGTCATACAAAAGCCCTGAAGATGTCCCTCAGTCACACATGTCTAACAAGTACATGAAAAAACAATTTAGAATCTTAAGACAACATGGTTCAGTACTACAGTTAATGATCTTCTACGGTTTAGTTTAGAGCAAACAACTGTCCATTTAAAGCCCTACTAGGTGTCATCTTCTTCCTCTGCTGGTCAAATTTATCCCAAAACGGTGGTGGTGACATATTGAGGTCTTCCAGCAAAGTCTCCAACTACAGGTGAATAGCTTCAAATGAAGATCTCCTTCCAAAATCCCCCTGGAGGTGATTTGTTACGTTTTTAAATGTGGTGGGCTATTCCCAAACCAAGTTCCACCCATTCCTGCTTCCCATTTCCATCCTTTGTATTCCTATCATATTGAACTTCTTAATTCATTTTCACCCTCATTTGATTTACGTAGCTTCTCAAAGCTCCAGATTATTTACAAATGCTTACACTTGCATTACCCATCCATACAATTCCATCATTACACAAAACCTTAAGAAAGACCCCTGGATTAAAGATACTTGTCTGTAATCGCCATTACACACCCTCTAACAGGACAGTGCTGATCTGCTTTAGCAACAGGGAAGTTGTCTTCAGAATGTTCTGTCTTGATTGTTTCCCTGGTATATCGTCACGAGCACCGTGAAAACTATAAACAAAAATATAAACGTAAATTTTTTTAACATTCTACAAAGTAACAGAACAAATGAACAAACGAAACAACATACAATTAATTGTGTACCTTGCTCTGCTTACCAAGGGGTGCAACAAATCTAAAGGTCACCGTTTCAGAGATAGCGTTAGTCCTCACTGTTTCTTCACACTTCCGGTATTTTACGTTGTCATGTTCCCTACGTGCAGAATGATTTTGCGGTCATTTACAGTAGGTGTGTTAAAAATTATACCATTTGGCAATCTATAAATAAAATGTATTATTATTATTATTATTATTATTATTATTATTATTATTATTATTATTATTATTATTATCTGGGGCTTAGCTCTTCACTGTGCAACTGAGTACTGGACTTCCTCACCAGCAGACCTCAGCAAGTGCATATTGGTGGAAAAACCTCCTCCATCATCACCATCAACACTGGCACCCCACTGGGCAGCGTGCTGATCCCCCTGTTTACTCTCTTCTATACCCATGACTGCGTAGCTAAGTACAGCTCTAACACCATCCTCAAGTTTGCTGATGATACCTCTGTAATAGGTCTGATCAGTGAGGACGATGAGACGGCCTACAGGGAGGAGGTCAGACTCCTGGCAGAATGGTGTCAGGACAAAAACCTCACCCTCAACGTTAGCAAAACTAAGGAGATGATTGTGGATTTCCGCAAACAGGCAACAGAGCACAGCCCCTTGTACATCGGAGGTGAGGCTCTGGAGCAGGTCAGGAGCTTAAGGTTCCTCGGAGTCACCCTCACTGATGACCTTAAATGGTCAAGTCACACTGCGGCAGTAGTCAAGAAAGCCCAACAACGCCTCTACTTCATCAGGAGACTGAGTAAATCCCGGATGTCCCCTACAACCCTGCGCAAATTCTACAGGTGTACCGTGGAATCCATTCTGACAGGATGCATCACATCCTGGTACAGCAACTGCTCAGTTCTGTAGCGTGTGGTGAACACAGCACAGCAGATCATGGGCAAACAGCTCCCTGCAATCCATGACATCCACACTACATGCTGTCTCAGGAAAGTGAACCGTATCAGGTGGGACCCCAGCCACCCTGTACTGTCACTTGTCACCCTCCTCCCATCTGGGAAGCGACTAAAGTCCATTCGGACGTGCACCTCCAGGTTCAGGAACAGTTTCTACCCAACTGCAATCAGACTCATGAACAATCGGTAACCTTGTGTCACCTCCAGTGCTACCTGCACATATACTTCTGCCACTGTCTCTATTTATTCCTAGGATTTTGGGTTTATTTATTTACTTATTTATATTCATTTATTTATTGTGTGTTTTTGTCTATGTTCACTGTCTGCGGGGGCACATGCAAGCAAGCATTTCATTGTACATGGTACCTGTAGTTGTACACGTGACAATAAAGAATTGAATTGAATATTATTATTGATCTGCATTCTGATTGGAGCAAACTGGATGTACTTCGTACCCAATTATGCAAATGAACCTCACGTATTTGAGAGTGTTGTGTTGTTTTATTCTCCAGTTTTGTCACACAGAACTCAACTAATTAAATACTGGGGCTCCTTCAAGGCTCTTGTAATAAAGGATGACCAGCTACTGGTGGAGCTACTGGTAACTGTGGTCTCAGGTTTTCTTTATTATAGACATTCATCTCCCTGACAACAATCTGTTAGTTTTCTAGTTACGATCCCCTGTTTGTTAACCACCTCTTCTCCAGGGGCCTCATGCATAACGTTGTGCGTAGAATTCGCACTATAACATGATGTAAGCACAAAAGCTGAAATGTACTTATGCACAGAAAAATCCAGATGCAGGAATCTGTGCGTTCGCCAACTTTCGCGTTCTTCCGCTACAAAAATCCCGCTCAACATGGAAATAAACACACGTGCATACGCTTGCTGTTCTGCCCCAACTCCTCCCAGAATTACGCCTCTTTGAATATGCAAAGCAATATAAATAGCCCTTAAGCTCAGCGTTCTGTGAAAAGGCAATGGCAAAAGAACGAGGAAACATAGAAGAATTTCAGCGAATACCAAATGGAGGCAAAGAAAAACGTACTATTTGTTGGTTTAAACAGTTATATAAGCAACAAAAGGAAGTTGATCGAGTGACATAGCGTGTCGGAGAAACTCGAAAGCTCAAGTTCACAAAGTCGCACAGTGCCCAAAATAAAAAAGAAGTCATCACATATCAAAGTCGGCGTGAAAAGGCGACTCGTAGCCCACCATCTGAGTGTCATATGAAAGCTTATTAGGGTACAGTGAAAAAAAAGGCACACAATTTGAAAAAAGCACAAAATGTCAACTTTTAATCACGTAGTTTATTTTGTCATTAAAGTAGAAAATCACAAACTTCATCTTAAAATTGTTTAATTTACTAGTTTCTCAAATCCCATCGTAACTAAGGTAGCACGTTAAATGCTTTGTTGTGTATTTGATCTTATATGTGCGCTATGTGCCTGAATCACTACGTGCTCTTCCTCTGACAGGACACAGAATCCATTACGTTCATAATATTACAGCTCTCTGAATAATTCAAATACTGAGAAGTATACATGATATTATTTTCATGATGATATGAGTTAAAGCATGTTATTAAACATGGGAACACGGTGGCACAGTGATTGCTCATGTCTTACACAAGATGATTACTGCGCCATGCGCGACCTTCAATGAAATACTTTATTACAGAAGTACTGTCTTTTTCAAATGTACTAACCCCCAATTCCTGTCCTTACTTTTCTTTCTCCAAATACCCAATCGCCACACAATCAGCTCTGTAATTGACGTTAAGCCATCTGTAAGCTTTATTTATTAAAAACTTTTAAGGAACATCAAAATATCTTCGTAATGTTTAATTATTCTATCCATCTATCCTTCCAGTGTCGCGCCAGCCACAGCATGAATACAGCGCGAGGCAGAAACAATCTGTGAATGAAGCTCAAGCTCGCTAGCGCTGCGGCACCGTGTAGTTAAAGTGTTATCTGTATAATATAATCAACATATTTTGCTGCATTTCATCTTAAAAATGATCTTGTCATCATATGTAAATACGCGCTTTATAAAGTGGCTCAGGTTGTGCAATATTATAACTGTATCATAAGTACAATTACCTCATGGTAACTTGCAAGTACAAACAGTTCTACAAGGAGCACTTGATGGACTGATTGAGTGCGTGTATAGTACTTGGGATGAAACTGTTTGTGAACCGCGAGGTCCGAACAGGAAAGGCTGTGAAGCGTTGGTCGGATGAGAGCAGTTCAAATAGCGAATGGCTGAGGCAGCGAGTGCTTGATGCTGTATATCGATAATTCTCTTTCCAATCGCTGTAGATCTGTGATTCACACTCAGATACAGTGATATAAATACTCCGAGTGGTGCAGTGCGAGTTATATGGAAATAGATGATCCGCTGTGGCAACCCCTAACAGGAGCAGCTGACAGAAGAAGAAGAAGGTGCAGTGAGAGTAACAACGCTAAAGTAGCTATGGTATTTAGAATAGTTTGACCATTCTGTGGACCACTATATTGTTACAGGTTAATTACAATCAGATGCATTAAATTTATGAACGATATGCGGTTAATTTCAGTGAAAGAAAGGGTAACCACACAGGAACAGTAGCACTGCTTTGACGCTGGGTGCCGCCAGTCTGCAAAACCGAACGGAGAACTTGCCTACGACAGGGTATGAGGTACCGTGGAAAAGTGTGTGGCTTTACGCCAAGTGTAGGTTTTATACATCGCGATTTGAACATGGAAACATTCTTACGCAACATTTCTGTCTGTACGCACCATTTATACATGAGGCCCCTGGTCACCTCATTACTTTCAGTTGCATTTTGGTGTCAACCCTAATATACTTCCTGTGTCCTTAACAGCTCGTCAACACTAACAAAAACATGAAGTCACATGTTTGTTTTGGCTTTCCATTCATATTGAAAGGGAATTTTCAACCACCAAAAATGAATCTTAATCGAAAACACAAATTTGAAAATATTACATCTTGTGTAGCAGTGCAGATGGGAAAAATGGAGCTTTTCAAAAACGATGACTTGATTGTCATAAGTTCAGGCACCGACTTCTGTTTTGTTGTGATGGTTCTCAGTGTTTGGAGTGAGCCGCATCACCGTTCTGGCCTTATGAGTACCGGACGTTAATGTATGCATTCTGATGCGTACTGAGACTTCACTCCACGTGTTCAGCCTGTACTGAGAAACACACTTTCTCCTCTCACCGAGCTTTTTGCACTTCTAAAGGGAGCCCATACTTAGCACTCTCCAACGCAGTTTCTGAGTATCAGTGCACTTTCGGACCTCCAGGGACAATCACAGCTCTCATACTGTTTATGTAGATCAGACCCGGAATCTGAAAGAGTTTCAATATTTATCAGCCAGACAACCAGGAGTACCACAAGTTCTTTTTTTTCAGCCGCTGATGATGCCTTTGGTGATATTCAGACAATGAATTTGGTTGAGGATTGTTGAACAAATATAAAGAAACCAGGAGATGGTTATGAAAAATAGAGTCTTGCTCAGAAAAACCACAAATCAAAGCCAATGGAACAAACTTAGTAATGGCAACCACAAATCAAAGGGGCAAAGAGGTAGGTCGAAACCCAAAATCGAAACCTACTTGAATCAGAAACTAACTACGCTAATGAAAGTTGGAGAGAGTTGTGTATCCTCTTGGTCCATGTACTTTTTGGTATTTGAAATTTCATTTTGGAAGCAAAAACGAAAAAACGAAAATGAAAAGAATTTTCAGATTTTGATTTTTGATTAAAAGAATAAAATGAGGGAAAATAAGGTATTTTTTAATTCTATGGTAACAAATAGCAGTGACAAACTTAAAATTACACACATTTTTCTGGATTTATTTGTGATTCAAATAATGAATGTATAATAGCTCAAAGACAACAAAACAGACGCATTTTTGTTGTCTGAAACCAGAACTACTTCTTCTGTGCAACCGACGGCCTTGAAGTTACACTGCATGGCATCAGCAGAGGATGGACCGGTATGTTGTTTTTCGGAACAGTAAAAGAGTGACACTCCGGGACGAGGACATGACATGACTGCAGAAAAAATGAGTCACATCTTTCAGGTAAAAATACAAGCTTTGTAAACTTTGCTTCATTGATGTAGCTGATCTTTTATGAACGCTATTGTTGTTACTTACTGCAAAATAAATAAAGGGCATATTCTTGTTTTCGTTTCTTGCATTTTTCTTTTCTGATGTCCGAAAGAACAAAAGGAAAAAAGTTATTGTTTTGCATTTTTCATCTTCCCCTTTTAAGTTGAAAATTAAATAAGTGTCTCTTTTTCTTTTTTAAATTATATTTTCTTAAACGAAATTTCAAATACCAAAACGTACACGGACCATCCGCTGGGGGATAATGCAGACTGTAACAGTCAGGTTGATTTCTGTGACATCATCTGTACGACAATTGTGGTCATGTGACATCATCCAACAGTTTCATGTAAACAGCAAAAACAAGACGTGAGTCAAAACAAACCTGTATGAAAATAAAAAATATAAACCACAGAAATGGAATGTGGTATAGCGGGTCCACGGCTCTCGCAAGAAAAGCCCAGTTTTAAATAGATAATCACCACACTCGCGGCTTATAGAAGGGGCGTGGTAGTGTGGCCGAGTGGTTCCCGGGCGCTTCATGATGCAGGGGGGTCCTCACTTAAGTGCACAGGTGAGGAGTCGACCGCATCCGTAATTGACGCCAGGAGCTGCTAATCGCCACACCTGAGCCACGTCCCCATTATATATACAGTGGAATCTCGGGTCACGAACGTCTCTGTCCACGTACAAATCAGGTTATGACCAAAAAGTTCACCAAACTTTTGCATCTGTTCATGACCACACACTCGGGTGACGAACAAGCCAGTTTCCTTCCGGTTCGTACGCACCGATGATTTCCACACGTGTTCAGTCTCTCCCTGTGCATTCGCTGTGCAGCGAGCGAGAGAGAGAGAGCGAGCCAGAGAGAGAGAGAAAGCGAGTGAGAGAGAGAGAGACAGAGAGAGAGAGAGAGACAGAGAGAGAGAGCAAGTGAGAGAGAGACAGAGAGCGAGTGAGCGAGAGAGAGAGACAGAGAGAGAGAGTGAGTGAGAGAGAGACAGAGAGCGAGTGAGTGAGAGAGAGACAGAGAGAGAGAGTGAGTGAGAGAGAGACAGAGAGAGAGAGAGAGACAGAGAGAGAGAGCAAGTGAGAGAGAGACAGAGAGCGAGTGAGCGAGAGAGAGAGACAGAGAGAGAGAGTGAGTGAGAGAGAGACAGAGAGCGAGTGAGTGAGAGAGAGCGAGTGAGAGAGAGAGAGAGAGCGAGTGAGAGAGAGAGCCCAAGCAGGGGTGTTTTGGCCGACACTCGGTGGGGCAGAAGGAAGCGGTCGCTCCAGTTGAGTGATCAAGGAGCTGGAGTGACCAGAAGAAGGACGGCTGGCCGCGTAAGGCCGAGAAGGCAGTTAAAGAATGCACCGGGCTTGTTTTTAAAGAGACATTGTTTAAATCTCGTTGTATTTAATGAAGACTTTTTTCTATTGGATTTTAACCTCCACTTCACTTCTGTTTTTATGGGATCATTTATTTATTGAAGGATTATGAAAGCACTGCACTTTATTTAATTTGGACTTTGTTTTTGATTGTTGTTTTGTTGATTTTAATAAAAGCACTTGGCACTTTTGGCACCATCCCCTTGCTCCATTGTAGTGCCTCACTGTTGTGCTCATCGGTAACATTACAGACGGTGACGGGTTTAAGGGACCCCGGAAGCGAGATGGGAGGATGCAGCGAACCCGCATCGTCACAGACTTTACCTCAAAACTGTAATCTCCTCTCCACCCAGTTCCTCCTCACTTCCTTCATGCCAGAATTTGACTCATGAAAGGTTAGTTTTCTTGGTTGTTTATGGTTAGTTTTTGTATAAATTACGGATTTTTCAAATGTTCCTTTTTTTCCTTGTGCTTAAAACTCATTTAAAAATGGTGTTTACAGCGAGTGGTTCGTAGTGTGCATTTTTGCAATGTTACTTTACTTGATTGTTTATTAAATTACGGATTTTTCAAATGTTCATTTTTTTGCCTGTGCTTAAAACTCATTTAAAAAAAAGTGTTTTTAGCGAGCGGTTCGTAAGGCTGTAGCGTGAATTCTTGCAATGTTACTTTCTCAAGGTTTTCTCAGTGTTATTCAATGTTTTCACATTTAGTTTACAATTACGCTGTGCATTCTATGGTATAATTAACTATATACTGTATGTGCTTTAAAATCTTTAAAAATATATATTTACATACAGTTTGTACGTTCTGGAACGGATTAATTGTATTTACATACAATCCTATGGGGAAATTACTTCGGTTCACGACCAAATCAGGTTGCGACCAGAGTTTTGGAATGAATTATGGTGGTGACCCGAGGTTCTACTGTAGTAGGAGTGCGAGTGCGGAGGGGGGAGAAAAAGGAGAAAAGAAAGTAGCGGGAGGTTATGGGAGAAGAAGGCGGCAGGAAGCTGAAAGCCGGTGTGTGCGTGAGAGCGAGTGAAGGCAGGCTCGCTAGAGAGGTCAAGGAGAGGCCCCTGGGAGTGTTAGGCCGACACTCGGGGGCAGTTAGAAGGGGTCATTCCTGCTGAGTGCTTTGGAGGAGCAGCAGTGACCGGAAGGTAGTGGGCCTGCCGCATAACGTCGCGGGAGTTTGGGACTAGGGAGGTGAAAGCCCCAGTGTGAGGAGCCCACTAGAGCCAGGGTCTGGAAGGAGAACAGACCAGCAGGAACAGAAGGACAGCTGCAGGTAGGTGCAACACCTGGATGGGAGAAGCAGGGGAGCCACTTTGATTTTAAAAGGACTGCTTCCAGCCAGCTATATTTTAACCTCATTCTTTACTGGAATTATTTTAACTCCACGTTTTTCACTTGGTTTTTAATGGATTATTTATTTAAAGACTTTTTGATACACTGCACTATTTATTTGGAACCCTGTTGTTGTTTTTGCTGTTTTAAATTAAAGCACCTTTGCACCATCCCCTTGCTTCATTGTGTCTTCACTGATCAGCTCATCCGGTGACATTACCAACGGTGTCGGGTTCAAAAGCTCCCAAAAGGTAATGGAACCCATAACGTCACATGGAATCCTTGTGTGAAAATAAAATTAAATACACACAAGTACACATATAGCAATGTGTTAATATGGCAGGTGGTCAAATCCTTATTTTACCTTGCTAGCTTCTCTGCATCAGCCAACAGGTACTATGCCTTGAAACACTTCCCAGTTTATCTGAACTGTCCGCTTTCTCTCCCAACAGTCCAAGTAAAGGGTTTATGATTTCTCACAACATGTCCCGGGCAGGTCCTTGTGCTGTCTCTTAAGGCAGATGATGTTTTCATGGAGTCTCTTCCTGTGCTTGTCACTGATCCTCATGTGTGTCTAATTGGGGTTTCTGAGTCACCTACAGTAGGCATAGGTAGGACAAAATTGCCCCAATCCTGCATGGTGAAGCCTCACATGGCAAAAGAAGTGTTATCAAAGCCTCAAAACCTTCCTCTTCAGCCTTGTCTCATTTCCAAGTAGCCCTCTTCCTCAAAGCACATGTATACTTTACAAAATAGTGGAGATATTTGGTAAGAATCTTTGATAGTAATGTGGCACACCTAATAAAGCTCTCAGCTGTGTTTGACCGGTGGGCCTACAGGCATTTCTGACAGTCATTACTTTACCTAAAGTCTGAATGAATCCCTTTATGATCCATTTTGTAGGGCAAGTAAGTGAATAAGGGCACTATGACTGCACATTTACCTCACCTGTAAAGGTTCCCAACTGCCCTGAGTACTGAAGATGACTGGCATCATTACTTCCTGTCACTAAAACATCGTTCATTTTCACCACTGCTGGTGGGATAGCTTGTAATAAATTATCCATAGTGTGCTGAAATACACCAGGAGCTTAGAAAACCCCAAAATGCAGCCTATTATAGCAGTACAGACCTCTACCATTGTGATAGGATGATAGGCTTTAAGCGTCTCTAGTTTTGTTGACTTCTCCCCTCAACTTAAAACCTCTACAAAATCAACATTTCTTATAGATAGATAGATAGATAGATAGATAGATAGATAGATAGATAGATAGATAGATAGATAGATAGATAGATAGATAGATAGATAGATAGATAGATAGATAGATAGATCAGCACTGCTGCATCATGGATTTACTTTGTCCTCTGCGTCCTGTTATTATCCTTGTGACGCTTGAATGTCTCCCATGTCTTATTGGGTTTTCCTTGGTCTGAACAAAAAGTTAGTATTACTATTATTATTATGAGTATTTTCCTCCTGCAGAGGAGTAGAGTAGTAGATAGATAGATAGATAGATAGATAGATAGATAGATAGATAGATAGATAGATAGATAGATAGATAGATAGATAGAACCTTCTCTGTAGGTCCTGACATTTTTGGTATCCGTCAATAAGGGCACGCACAAAAAGGCGACCTTCAAAAGGGCGACCTCAATTGGGCGCGGCGAATAAAAGCGCACATAAATAAAAGCGATCTTCAAAAGGGCGACCTCAATTGAGCGCCAAATAACTGCACACATAAATAAAGGAGTGCTTCAAAAGGGTGACGTCAATTGGGTGCAGCGAATAAAGGCAAACGCAACAAAATTATTACAGAAAATTTATTAGATAAAGGCAATGATTGAACGTATAAAAAGGTGAAAGCAAGAATATTAAAACATCCAATTAATTAATGCATGAACTTCTAACGAACTACTTCTAAAGCTCTCTATATTTCGTTGTTTTCAAAATTACAGAAAATTAGATTAAGGCAATGACTGAATGTATAAAAAGGTGAAAGCAAGTTACACTTGAAACTGTAGATTATGTGCAATGCCACGTAGATATTTGAGATGTGGTCTATTAGCATAATCAAGGACAATTAATTTAATTCGCTCCGAAGTGTCTCTGTAGGTCTTCCTTGGCTTTGGAATAGGCTGACCTGCGCGCACATTTATTCGGCGCTCAATTGAGGTCGCCCTTTTGAAGGTCGCCTTTTTGTGCGCGCCCTTATTGAATAGAACCCTTTTTCACCAGCGTGGCCAGTTCGTCGATCTTATTTGGTAGCGAGTTCACATTTCCCAGGATCACAGAAGGCACCGAAGGTTTGTAACGCCACTTTCTCACAAGCCGCCTCGCCTTTTATCTTAGCACCGGCTCTGCTGCCATGACACCGCCTTCTTACCTCGTCAGGTAAATAGCAAACCACACCGGTGCGGGCATTTGTTCTCAGCGCTTGAAATTGACTACTTGAATAGACGAGTCTCTGCGTGTAAAAATCCATCTCCAAGTAGTAAAACAGTAGTACAAAGTGTCCAGGGAACGAGTCCGCATAAAAGAAAGTGGTAGGAATGATCAGTTAAATCAGCGAAAGGCAACCTTTTTCGAGTCCAAAAATTTTCTTTCGCGGCGCACCTGAGGGACTGCCCATAAATAAAGTCGTGACGACACAATCTATGGACAATCGCCAAGAAAAACAGTCCATTTTACAAGTTTGAAAGACATTTTATTAATAAAGGAATCAAAGGATAAATCTTAAACTTAATTAATGTGAACGTTGAGATAGTTTTTCAGCACATATGAGATTGATACGAGGATACAATTTTCGAAAGACGACGTGCATTTCCTTGTCGATCATTTGAAGTCTCTCGCGTTTCTTAGACTTCATTTCCGTAAGTGTTGAAAAACCTTGCTCACAGAGATAAGAGCTTCCAAAAGTTCAAAAACACTAACAATTTTAAATATTTTACAAAAGTTTTCGCGGCGCCCATAGAAAATTCGGGCGCACCGGTTGCCCGACAGTGAGCTAAATAGATATAAAGGTAGAAAGGTAAAGCTGCTGGAAAGACTGCCACTCACGGTGGCGCCTGAGTCATAGTCCCAGTCATTGTCCAATTTGGAAATTTGCTTTATTGTGACTATGTTGTCCCCACATATCCTTATTTATTGGCTCTCGATTTGAGCAGCCCATGCTGAGTGAGCTGAATAAGTCAAGTCAAGTCAAGTTGGGGGCATGCACTGGTACAGCACGTTGCCACACCCACCACATGATGAAACAGATCGGGATCCCGGTTGGCAACCCCCCAGGCAGACACACAGTCCAGTCACACACTCTGGAAATGACCCTCTAGCTGCCGCAGCCGGGTGTGACGTGGGCGACCCCTTGGCCTGGTCCAGCTATTTTAGTCCCCAACAATGAGGATCTTACGAGCCAGATCACCCTCGGGGAAACGCGCCACATGGCCGTAGTGCCGTAACTGACTCTCTCTCACAATACAGCTAATGTGCCTCATTTGGGACTCCATAAGCAACCGCGTACCCAAGGATTTTCACGAAAGAAAAAAATCCTCCTTTGGAGCTGAATAAGGCGTTTTGAATTCCATTTACTGTAAATCTGACCGTCAAAGCTTATGGAAGGTGTGGCTTTGATATATCATGGCTTAGCATTTGCCTTCACATACAGTATATGTTTGCAGTTGCTCCCACTGGGGTGCCTAATCCCTTCAGAATATGTTTTTCCAATAATAAAATAAATTTACTGTATTTACAGTGGATTTGTAAAGTATTCATACCCCCTTGCGTTTTGCACACTTTATTATACGTATAGACTAGCTGTACCCCGTGGTAGTAATGAAACAGGACAAACTTTAAAAACCAATAGACGTTGGCACTGTATCTGATCGTGTTCAGCTCTGACGGGAGAGCTGTCCCCACGTGGGGAGAAAAGCACATGGCCGTGATATCTCTGGCAATCAGCAGCTACCCTCTGAAACACATGGGGCTCTGATCTCTCTCTCAAAAACGTAAAACGTTACTCCCCCCTTAACAATCTGTAGATGATTGAACAAACAGGTATCGCTAGCTAAGCGGAGGCAAGGTGCACTCCAACACATGGCGAGACATAGACCAACTCGAACAGAGGCTGGCGAGTGAATGAGGAAGGCCCCGCCCCCCGTCACTCTCTTGGATTTGTATAAATACATCGGGTACCGCAAGCAAACTGTGGTACTTAGCGCGATGAGAGAAGTTGCAAAATCAACCGGAAAGTTCAAGCAAATTATAGAAAACAACCAGATCTAAATCCATTAAGTAATTCTCTCGTGAAAAGCGGACAGACATACAGACAGAACGGGCTTGGATCATAGCATTTTTAAAACCGTTTCTTTTTTGAGAGCACCTATAGGCCAAGGGTAACCTACATTCCAAAATTCAAGTCCCAAGTCCTCATGGTTCGGGAGATTTCGTGACGAGTGAGTCAGTGGTATTTGGCTTATATATATATATATATATATATATATAGAGAGAGAGAGAGAGAGAGAAAAGCCAAGCAAAATGACACCTTTTATTGGCTAACTAGAAAGATTACAATATGCAAGCTTTCGAGGCAACTCAGGCCCCTTCTTCAGGCAAGATGTAATATATATATATATATATACTATGTAATGTATATATATATATATACAGTGGGTACGGAAAGTATTCAGACCCCCTTCAATTTTTCACTCTTTGTTATATTGCAGCCATTTGCTAAAATCATTTAAATTAATTTTTTCCCTCATTAATGTACACACAGCACCCCATATTGACAGACAAAAAAAAGAATTTTTGAAATTGTTGCAGATTTATTAAAAAAGAAAAACTGAAATATCACATGGTCCTAAGTATTCAGACCCTTTGCTCAGTATTTAGTAGAAGCACCCTTTTGAGCTAATACAGCCATATGTCTTCTTGGGAAAGATGCAACAAGTTTTTCACACCTGGATTTGGGGATCCTCTGCCATTCCTCCTTGCAGATCCTCTCCTGTTCTGTCAGGTTGGATGGTAAACGTTGGTGGACAGCCATTTTTAGGTCTCTCCAGAGATGCTCAATTGGGTTTAAGTCAGGGCTCTGGCTGGGCCATTCAAGAACAGTCACAGAGTTGTTGTGAAGCCACTCCTTCGTTATTTTAGCTGTGTGCTTAGGGTCACTGTCTTGTTGGAAGGTAAACCTTCGGCCCAGTCTGAGGTCCTTAGCACTCTGGAGAAGGTTTTTGTCCAGGATATCCCTGTACTTGGCCGCATTCATCTTTCCCTCGATTGCAACCAGTCGTCCTGTCCCTGCAGCTTAAAAACACCCGAACAGCATGATGTTGCCACCGCCATGCTTCACTGTGGGGACTGTATTGGAAAAGTGATGAGCAGTGCCTGGTTGTCTCCACACATACCGCTTAGAATTAAGGCCAAAAAGTTCTATCTTGGTCTCATCAGACCAGAGAATCTTATTTCTCACCATCTCAGAGTCCTTCAGGTGTCTTTTAGCAAACTCCATGCGGGCTGTCATGTGTCTTGCACTGAGGTATGTGTGGAAATTGAAGGGGGTCTGAATACTTTCCGTACCCACTGTAGATTCCCATCCCAAGAGTTTGAATACTTACATGAAAGAGAGATTTTGGCTTTTAATTTTTAAAAAATGTGCAAATCTTTCTGAAAATATGTTTTCACTTTGACATTATGGGATATAAAGTGTGGATTGATGGGCAAAAAAAATGGCAAATCTACCCATTAGTGTACTGCAGCCAGCTTTCTGGCTTCTCTCCTGCACACCTCTTCCAGTATCTGATGCTGAGCTCCAGTAGTATTCTACACTTATATGTTATCAGATTTATTGTGCTGTCCTGAGGTTTTCCTCATTCAGTAAAGTTACTCTTCCATCCCCATTTTCTGCACTTGTGTCCACTTTGTAACGCCTCACTTTAAGTCCCTGACCTTTACAGAGTAGTTGTGTTCCATCTCCCCTTCCTTCCCCTTCTCAAGTTAATGGACTCCACTCACCTTTTGTCTCTGAATTGCTGTTTCCCTGGGAGTTCTGCCGCAGCACTGTCACATTCAGCATGAATGGCTAACTGCACCTTAACTTCGAGTAGCTGTGACATGATTTAGTTCACAGCAATAACTTTTTTCCATTACCAGGCACTGCTGGCTAACAGAAGGTAATGGAGTTTTTGCACATGATTTTCTGTTTCTGACTGCAACTGGAGTTCTGTCATACCCATAGTCGCCATTGACCTCGGTAAGTCTGTTGCACCTTTTAGAGATCAGGCATGATTCAGAAAGTGGCCATCTTTCAACATGCTCATTATTTATTCTACACATCTATCTGAAGTCAACCAACACTGTTGCCAAACTCACTAAATTCTCTCAGCCTCGGCAGCTCACTTACACATAATGAAAGTGTCTGCTCAAAAGAACACACCTTCAAATGAAATTAAAAGCTCTGAATTACGAGTTGGCATCAAGGTTATTCCAATTATCTAAAAGTTCAGACAGACAAAACTCTGATGGACTTTTTGAAAAAAAAAGAAAAACGTGAGCTCTTTTGTTTGTCTTTACCAATATCATTAGCTTCAAACTCAGCTTTCAGATGTTCTACATACTGCAACTAATTGTGCATATCTTGAGTACTGAGAAAAGCGCTATATAAATGTAATGAATTAATTATTATTATTATTATTATTATTATATCTAGGTCAGATGTGTTTTAGTTTTCCATTTGTTACCATCCTCATCGCCAGTGTGATGTCTCCTAAAAAGTTACTTTCCAGGTGCTTGACAAGTTTTATATTTGCAAATTTATGGTTAATGAATCACACATACACACTCAGAGCTTCCCAATCACTTATCACTTATTTGACTCGCTCTGATTTCAGCACAGTTTGCAGGTTTTCAGCCGGCCTCGTAACACCTTCCCTTTTGTTTTTCACCAGACAAATGTCTGCATCAAGTAACGCAACACAAACATTGTAATAATACTTATGCATCATCTACTGTAATTACTTATTATATTGAGAACACTTGAACCATACTTACAAGGGCAGAAGTCTGCATCTCCGTATTCAACACATGCACGTCCAAGTCGTGGTCACGGTAGCCAGAACCTGTCCTGACTGTGCTAAGTATAGGCAGAGACACCTCTGGACGGGTCCACCGGTTCATTGTGGGGCACATTTAGAGCACTGAAGGCACATTTATCAGTAAAAAATGACCAATTGAATTACAGTGATATGGTTCAGACACACTTGTTTATCTATCTTTTATATAGTGCCTTTCATAATTATCTATCTATCTACAGTCATGGCAAAATTATCGGCACCTCTGGAAATTTCCCAGAAAATGCACCATTTCTCCCAGAAAATTATTGCAATTACAAATGTTTTGGTATACACCTGTTTATTTCCTTTATGTGCATTGGAACAACACAAAAAAACCAGAAAAAAAGGCCAAATCTGACATCATGTCACACTGAACTCCAAAACCGGGCTGGACAAAATTATTGGCACCTTTTCAAAATTGTGGGTACCAGTAAATTGTTTTATTTCAAGCATATGATGCTCGTTTGAACTCACCTGTGGCAAGAAACAGGTGCTGGCAATATAGCAATCACACCTGAAGTCAGTTAAAATGAAGAAAACTTGACTCTACCTTTCTGTTGTGTGTCTGAGTGTGCCACACTAAGCATGGAGAACAGAAAGAAGAGCAGAGAATTGTCTGAGGACTTGAGAACAAAAATTGTGGAAAAATATCAACACTCTCAAGGCTACAAGTCCATCTCCAGAGATCTTCATGTGCCTTTGTCCACTGTGTGCAACATAATCAAGAAGTTCACAACACATGGCACTGTAGCTAATCTCCCTGGACGTGGACGGAAGCAAAAAATTCATAAAAGACTGCAATGAAGGATAGTCCGAACGGTGGATAAACAACCCCAATCAACTTCAAAACATATTCAAGCTGTTCTGAAGACTCAGGGTGCAACAGTGTCAGCTCGAACTATCCGTCAACATCTGAATGAAATGAAACGCTATGGCAGGAGAGCCAGGAGGACCCCACTGCTGACACAGAAACATAAAAAAGCCACACTGCAGTTTGCCAAAATGTACTTGAGGAAGCCAAAATCCTTCTGGGCGAACGTCTTGTGGACAGATGAGACCAAGGCAGAGCTTTTTGGTAAAGCTCATCATTCTACTTTTTACAGAAAATGGAATGAGGCCTACGAAGAAAAGAACACAGTACCTACAGTCAAACATGGTGGAGGTTCTAAGATGTTTTGGGGATGTTTTGCTGCCTCTGCCACTTGATGCCATGATTGTGTGCAAGGCATCATGAAATCTGAAGACTACCAAAAGATATTGGGGCGCAATGTAGGGCCCAGTGTCAGAAAGCTGGGTCTGCGTCAGAGGTCATGGGTGTTGCAACAGGACAATGACTCCAAACATACCTCTAAAAGCACCCAGAAATGGTTGAAGACAAAGCGCTGGAGAGTTCTGAAGTGGCCAGCAATGAGTCCGAATCTAAATCCGATTGAACACTTATGGAGAGATCTCAAAATTGCTGTTTGGAGAAGGCGCCCTTCAAATCTGAGAGACTTTGAGAAGTTTGCAAAAGAAGAGTGGTTGGAAGTTCCAGTCGAGAGGTGTAACAAGCTTGTTGATGGTTATAGGAAGCACTTGATTTCAGTTATTTTTTCCAAAGGGCGTACAACCAAATATTAAGTTGAGGGTGCCAATAATTTTGTCCAGCCCGGTTTTGGAGTTCTGTGTGACATGATGTCAGATTTGGCTTTTTTTCTCTGTTTTTTTGTGTTGTTCCAATGCACATAAAGGAAATAAATACGTGTATACCAAAACATTTGGAATTGCAACAATTTTCTGGGAGAAATGGTGCATTTTCTGGGAAAATTCCAGGGGTGCAGATAATTTCGGCCATGACTGTAGATAGATAGATAATTATGAAAGGCCATGACTCTATCTATCTATCTATCTATCTATCTATCTATCTATCTATCTATCTATCTATCTATCTATTTTATAGTGCCCTTCATATTTACAGTATCTATCAAATCAATGTATTCATTCAATTCAATTTTTAAAGTAATGTTTATTGAAGACTTTAAAATTTGGCAGTTCATACTCAGGTAAAAGAAAGTCCATCCTTCATATACTCGTTTGCTTCTCACTAAACACCGACTTTTGTAAATCTAATTTTGCAATAATTTACAATTCAAGCAATTTTCAACTTTATCATATACCGTGACACAAAAAATGTAATTTTCATATAAAACATTTAAACCTATATATACAATGCTCAAAAATGTTGGTAGAAACAGTTTGTTACTCACATTAAGTACCGAAAATAATTTTGTAACACACATAAAGATTTGCGAATTTTTGAAACTTGTGTTTTCATGGATCACACAGAAAATATTTTATTTGGCACTATATTAAAAAAAACAATGATGGTCAGCATGATTATTCTTTGATATTTTTTTTAGAAAGAAAAGCTTTTAAAATGTGCAAAAACAGGAAAAAAAAATAGTTTGTTACAAAGGAAGCACGTTTGGGAAGTGCAAAAAAGTTACCTGAAAGAAAATGTCCCATGCCATGCCATTCCATACCTAACCCTTCCCAGTTGTGATGTGTGGCTCATAAGTGGAACTGGACGATGGCACAGATCACACAGATTACAATACATTCACACCCTCGCTCAGCATCTGCTACTGGCTGCTCCAAGGGTAGAGTTGTTCAGAGAATTGCAGCCCAAACATGCTGGTGCACTGTGTGCACGTGAATTTGAATTGTCAGATCACTGAGCTTCTGAGGTTACGGTGGGGCCATTGGCTGGGTTTTCGGTTTCTTTGGGAGCGTCATCCTTGGGAGGTGGTGATGCTGAAGGATGGGCATTGGATTGATTTAAAGCAGGCTCGTTGTTTGATTGCTTTTTTTCTAAATTGGTTTTATTTTCAGGTTTTTCTTGTTTTTGCTCATTGACCACTTCAACTTTGTCCTCTGCGTTGCAAGGGCTTGCTTTAATATCTCCATTCTGGGGAGCAGGGAATGTCTGAGCCATTATATCATAGAGAAAGCTGTACTGTTCCTATAAAAGGAAAAAAGGGATACAAACAATCAATAATTTTATTACAAGATTCCTAAACTTTAGAGTGCAAAGTATGCACTCCATTGCAGACAAGATATAACATATAATCAGTAATACTTTCGTAAAGATTATAATGGTGCTTTTTTGCATGACAATTTCTGTAATTAATGCAAACTTTGGCCACACCAAAGGGCATTAGGTTGAGGACATACACTTTAAAAGCAACAATTAGTGAATTAAATATTAATCTTTCATGCCAAGATTTAACAGTTCGAATCAACACACACAGGAAAGGGGAATATATGAGGTTTAGGGTGTCTGATAGAAGGGTTTTTATGTATTAAAAGCGGATGTCCATGTTCTTTTAACTACTATTATTATGTTTTTATGAAAATGCATGCAGTTTAATGTCTTATTCCTTCATGAAATCATGGCATAGAACAAATAAACAATGGCAAGTAAAAATTAAGTCAAAGAATCATTAAAAAGCCTGCAGCGGGTTGGCACCCTGCCCAGGATTGGTTCCTGCCTTGTGCCCTGTGTTGGCTGGGATTGGCTCCAGCAGACCCCTGTGACCTTGTGTTCAGATTCAGCGGGTTGGAAAATGGATGGATGGAATTATCAAAGCAGTTTCCATACATGAAAGCCTACACTGCTAAGGGAAACAACACTCCGTCTCATTTCATTTGGCAATTGTCATGTTCTTGCCATTGTCACTGGGATTTACAAATGTCTAGGGTGTAAAGTGTGTAGTAACACAGTCTGTTCCAACTCTGCTTTAAGACAGAAAGAGGGTTTTAAGTAATCAACAGATGTTGGGACACCTGTTCAAATTGTTTGCTTCAACTTGCAAGGCTTAATTTACTTTAATTGCTGCAGAATATATGTAGGTTGTAAAATATTAGTTGTTCCCTGAAGAAGGCCTATTTGTAATATTCTGTTATCTCTTTTTCAGTTTTCGTTAAAGAAAACTATAAATTGAAACCTTTGCCAGTTTACTGCCTACCTTTTCACCTTTTTCAGGTCATTCACTACATTTTAGCTGATTAAATATGAAGAAAAATTGAGGTATTGCAAACCCTTTATTTATATTAGTGTATATGCAGTAGAGAGAGTGCTAAATGTTCCTTATTGACTCACTGATTGACTTGGCTAATTGCAGACATCTTAAGAAAAGGGGCTGTGGACCACTGTTACGTATGGAGAAGACACAGGCAACAGTGCAATGTGAACAGCATTAATGGGGGCCAAAATTAAAAATCTCTAGTGGTAACAACTCCAGAAATATTCCACAAATTGAACACTTTGTACATTATGTATTTAGGGTGGGGTGGTGGCTCTGAGGCTAAGGATCTGTGCTGGTATCTGGAAGGTTGCTGGTTCGAATCCCCGTCACAGCCAAAAAGAGATATTACTCTGCTGGGCCCTTAACCTGCAATTTTTCCAGTGTCTGTTTTACAATGGCTGACCCTACGCTTCAACCCCAAGGGGTATGTGAACACCAACAAATTCCTAATATAAAAATTGTATAAAGAGCTAAAAGAAAAAAATAACGTGCATTTAAAAAAGGTGATTTTTGACATGCAGGCATAATGAACAGGAACGTCATGGACTTGAATATACTGGTGTCATATTCTGTGAGGGGCGGCATGGTGGCGCTGTGGGTAGCACTGCTGCCTCGCAGTTAGGAGACCCAGGTTTGCTTCCTGGGTCCTCCCTGCGTGGAGTTTGCATGTTCTCCCCGTGTCTGTGTGGGTTTCCTCCCACAGTCCAAAGACATGCACGTTAGGTGCATTGGCAATCCTAAATTGTCCCTAGTGTGTGCTTGGTGTGTGTGTGCCCTGCGGTGGGCTGGCGTCTTGCCCGGGGTTTGTTCTCTGCCTTGCACCCTGTGTTGGCTGGGATTGGCTCCAGCAGACCCCCGTGACCCTGTAGTTAGTGGGTTGGATAATGGATGGGTGGATATTCTGTGTGAGTGTTCATTTATCTGCTAAATTCATGGTAGTCAGCAATGCCATACACAGAGGAGCTGGAACAAGATTTCTTTTCCATAGCTAACCAAGCTGGTATAGTTTATATCTTTTTAATATTAACTCACCCATCCATCCATTTTCAAACTCACTTATCCTGAGCAGAGTTGCGGTGGATGCTGGAGCCTATCCCAGCAAGCTTTGCAAGAATAATCCCTGGACAAATTGTGAGTCCATCGCAGGGTGAACACACTCTACACACACACACACCAGTTTAACATCGCCACTCCACCTATCCTGCACGTTTTTGCATTTTGGGTGGAAATCAACACAGACGTCAATAGAACATGCAAACACCATGCAGAAAGCACCTGGGACCTAAACTCCTTGTTACGGGACAGCACTATAGGCCTTTGGACAATTTAAATGTTAAACTGAATATTTCAGCAACCCATCTCACTTATTACATACAAGTCAGAAGCATTTTTAAAAGAGATCAGCCAGGCTTCAAGAATCTTCCTTCAGTATTGGTGATAGAAACTAACACGACAATATACGATTTTCTTTCAAAAAGTTCAACCTTAGATATCTTGAGACAGAATTAGAAAAGCGAGTTTTCAGTCAGAGTTTAAAAAGATGGAGGATTGTATAGATGCATTTGTTCAAATTTTCCATGATAGTACAGATACCGGCATAGCAAAGGTGCATTAAATATGATACAAGCAACTTCATTTTCAAACTATTAATAAAATTCAAACTAAAACAAATCACAAGAAATGAAGGGGAAACTTAATAACAAAAAAAGAAAAGACTACTCTGTGAAGTCTCAGTTTCAGGCTTTTATATCTATGTCATATTTATTATGTTAAATCTGTTATATTCATAATGAACAGATGTACTGTATGGCCTTATATCTTGCCATTCATAAACAAGCTGAGCCTATTTTACTGTAGAATTTAGTGTAAAATTAGGTGACAGGCTGGGGTGAGCTATTGAAAGCTATCAGTAATAACAGTTGTGCTTACCTATATTAACTATATATAATCAAATATCTATCTGTGTACAGTACATAGCATGAGCATTAGAGTACTAAGAATACATCCTTACAGATAAAAATTAGTCACTGAGAATATAAACTCCTCATCAATTTGTGCAAAGAGGTATTTCAACCAAAAATCATGAACTGACCTCACTTATCTCGACTCAAGTGCACCTTAATACCCTAATTGTTAGTGATGTCATCAGATACCTGCCCTGCCTAGCCACATGTTTTGGGGCCTTATCATCCTCAGACCACACTAGGAAAGAACTTGCATAACTGTTGGACACTAATGGACTCATTTAACAGCAGTGTTCACAGGAAAAATATTGCATCGTAAAAACCTGTTATAATGCATTACTCATTCATCATCTTACCTTATTCATGTTAAAAAGGACAACTTAGTGACCTTTCTCTAATAGTAGAAATGACATGAATAGCTGGTCTACCATTGACTGTTAAATACATATGCAAAGAAGCACAAAAGGTGGCAAATTCTTTATTCACAGAACGATGCAAGATTGTTACTTCCAGTTGCACTGCTATATAAGAAACTATCAATAGGAAAAGAATGAAGAGGTACTCCAAGTATCGTAATATTTGAATAAGTAAACCTACACAGGCTGAAGGATTTACATTCTCATAATATATACAGTTTGAAGTACCTTTTTGAAACAGAAGAAAAATATGAACAAGACATTTCTGTAACACAATGAATTTCCTTTGTCAGTGAAATGAATTCAAGCATTAACTGGGAAATAGAGATTTGCTGGCTTCTCTTTACTGACACATCAAAATGAATACTTAATTGAAAAGCTTCATCATCACACACTACTAATACTACTACTACTATTACTACTAATAATAATAATAACTTGATAACGTCACTCAATGTTAGTTCATTTTTCTTATTTTCTAAACACATAAGAAAGACTACTCCCAAGTGAGAGGTGTCTAAAGTGTGTGTTAGCTTCATATCAATAGATAAACATTCTGGGTTCTTTATTTGGACATTAGGAAAGGTGGATTTTTTATTTTGTAATGTTTAAATATGCTAGAATATCAAATCAACACATCACTTACAAGTCATATTTGACCCCAGTCTGTCATTTCAAACACATATTACATCACTCTCTAAACCTGCTTTTTTCAGCTTAAAATATAAAAAAATGAACATAGTTTCTCAATATGGAAGATACTTAGAAATCCGTTCATGCATTTACTCCTGCTGGAACTGACTGCTACCAATTTGTTATCCACTGACTGTTCAATTTACTCTATTTGAAGCTTTCAGTTAATTAATTAATTCAGTGAATTGTTACTAGAACTAGAAAGTATGACTACATAACTCCTGTCCTTAAGTCATTGCAATGGCTTCCAGTTAAGTTTAGGATTAATTTCAATATTCTTCCTCATACATATAAAGCCTTAAATGGTCTTCTGTAGGCCTTACTTGACTTATATGAACTTCTCTTTACTTACAAACTATACATTACAACGTTGAGATCCAAAAATGGAAGGATTTGGTCGTTTTATTAAACTACCCAACACAAATTTACATAATGTAAGAGATCCACAAGCAGGTGAGTCAATAAGTGCTCATTCATTCATCCATCCATCTTACAAACCCACTTATCTAGAGCAGGGTCATGAGGTTGCTAGAGTCTATCCCAACAAACATTAGGCACAAGGCAGGATGGGGCACCAGTCCATTGCAGAGTAAACACACTCCCACACCACTGAACACTAGGACCAATTTAACATCACCAGTCCACCTAACCTGCACATTTTTGGACTGTGGGAAGAAACCCACATGGACACGAAGAGAACATGCAAAATGGAGCTGAGAGCACCTGGGATGCGATACCTGGTCTTCCTGTTACAAGGCAGTAATGCAACCACCATGCCATCCTAAGTGTCCTGAGTTGGAATCAAATGCCAGGTCACAATCTACGTAGGCTTAGCACATTCTCTTTGTAACGTTATATGGTTTTCTCTCAGTACAGCCTGAACTCCATCATTAAACTCATTACTTTTGTGCCTGCTTCTTTTGTTCTTAATAGTGATCTATTCAAAGCTTTGAGTTATGGCTTAATGTGGAAAATTATGCATGAAAATAAAATTGTTATTTTGTTGACTTAAGTATGTTAATTAGAACAAATAAGATCAAACTGAAAATGAAATAGCTATGCATTTTCAAGTGCTAATCCAGTGATGAAATTACGCCGCACCTTTTTCATTTGAAATTCCCTGGGAGTGTACTTAATGATACAGTAGTATGCTGGTGTGCATTACATGTACATTTGCATCATTAATGTGTTAACCTTGGCTTTTTTATTCATTATTCAGGCCAGAGTGCCTGTGCTTGGCACCAATACAATACTGGGATTTTGAACAAACAAGATGCTACTTACAAAGGACATCAGCATTCCAGGCCTTTCTTTTCGCAAAGCTTTTGCAGTCTGGAAAATATCAATCACTTTTTCCGTATTGGCACAGTCTAGTACATTCCACAGGGCACAAAACACACCTGTCCTGCTTGCGCCATCACTAAGAAGAAGAGGAAAAGAGAAAAATAAATTAACTTAAATTCATCATAATATTTTGTTGATGGATGCTTATATGTACAGTAGTAGTCTAGACTTGTAGGTCTGTAGTAATTTCTTAACATAGAAATACTGTAGGTGTAAAAATAAATGGAGCCTCTTGTTCTCTTTACCTGATGTGAGCAAAGGGAGGCGGGGTGTACAGCAGACATTCAGTCAGATCAAGGCTTAGCAAAGCACACAAAGAGGGCCAGACTGGACATAGAGACACCAGCCAAACCACCCACTGTTTTTACACTATGGGAGGAAGTCAAAAAAAGACAAAATGCAGAAGAACTCTGGGAGAAAATGGACTTTGTAGACTTTGAAACTTTGAGGCAAAGGCAAGCACTGGGAAGCTTCAGTGGGATACTCAGCACCAGTCTGAAGCCCTGCTTATGAAGAACCTTTGGAAATAAAGTGATTTATTTCAAGTCTTCTGTTTTTTTGGAAAGATGTGTTAACAATTACATGATGAAAACAAAATGATTTGGTAGTGGAATGGATTTGATAAACTTTTGAATCATTATTGATTTCAGAGTTTAAATCTTGACTTTATGTACATTGTAAATAAAAACATCTAACAGTGGAGTTTCAAAAGCATCATGTCTACTTACTTGCAGTGGATTACTACTGGCCCACTGCTGCTCTGCTTGGAATTCTCATTAACACAGCTCTTTGGCATGGTCTCTTTCATTTTTCTTATCATGTCAACCAACTCCTCTGGCTTCTCTGGAAGATTCTGACCAGTCCATTTGTGAAAATGATACTGAGAAATTACTCGACTTTCTTTCCTCTGCAATGAAAAGATGCCAAAAAAGTGTCATAACCCTTAAAAATTCACAAAATAAAATATTATATGATTATTATTTAGACAACATGAAAATCAATTATTAGCACAACATTCTCAAACCAGTCCTGGGTCAAGGGGGGGGTGTAGTCTACCCTGGCCACACTGGGTGCAAAGCAGGAAACAGACCTGAAGAGGGTGACAGTCCAACACTGGACCCGCTAATGCAATCACTCACATTCACACAGGGCCAATTTAGTGTCACCAAAAAAAAAAATATTTAATAACAATAACAGTCATACTGATGATCTATGACAACATAATTAATTTATAATAATAATACCAGCAATTTGTATTCAATAATAATAATACATTCTAGTTATATAGCACCTATAACATCAGGAATGCTAACAATCTATGAATATTTAATGTATGAACAATAATAACAATAGTCTGACTTCAGTTACAATTTGTTGTAATATGCTCAGCATGCTATATGCCTTTACAAGCACAGTCAAGCTAAAATAAAGCATAAAACTGCAAAAACACAAAAATATTCATTGACATGTAACCTAATGATTTATAGATCTCAAATTGGCAAATGATAAAGATAGATAGATAGATAGATAGATAGATAGATAGATAGATAGATAGATAGATAGATAGATAGATAGATAGATAGATAGATAGATAGATAGATAGATAGATACTTTATTAATACCCAAGGGGAAATTCACATACTCCAGCAGCAGCATACTGATAAAAACAATATTAATTAAAGAGTGATAAAAATGCAGTGCAAGTTAAAAAATGTAAATGGGAGAGTGTGAGGCAGGTTAACGTAGTGTTAACGTTTTCCCCCGGGTGGAATTGAAGGGTTGCATAGTGTGGGGGTGGAACGAGTCTGTCACTGAAGCTGCTCCTCTGTCTGGAGATGATACTGTTCAGTGAATGCAGTGGATTCTCCATGATTAACAGGAGCCTGCTCAGCACCCATCGCTCTGCCACGGATGTCAAACTGTCCACCTCCGTGCCTACAATTGAGCCTGCCTTCCTCACCAGTTTGTCCAGGCGTGAGGCATCCCTCTTCTTTATGCTGCCTCCCCAGCACACCACCGTGTAGAAGAGGGCGCTCGCCACAACCGTCTGATAGAACATCTGCAGCATCTTAGTGCAGATGTTGAAGGACGCCAGCCTATTCAGTACAAGAATAGGTGGTAAAAAAAACTGATAAGGGTGCACACATCTCTAAACACATGACTGTTGGTTCAAATATTATTTAATAAATAAAAAAAATTAAAAAATGTGTTTGCTATTTCTCATTTGAATAAGAGGTGATGCGAGTATTGCTTAAAAATTGTATGTAACAAGATATCTGGAAACAATTGCATATTTCCCAGGAATCAGAAGCAGTAGAATCTGTTAGCTTTGAAAATCTGGTCTACCACTCTTAGCTTGTTATCGATTGAACCTTTTAAAGATATGCAATCAAGCAGATGAAGATATAAGCATGATGAGTAATCTACCTGTATCACAATTTATGCATATTCAGCACATCTGTTTGAATAAGGTCCGTATAATACACACACCCACACACACACACACACACACATATACACATTATACACAAGGGTTGCAAATGACTTTTATTTAAATGGGATCTAAAAAATCAGATATAAAACAAGAATATAAAAGAGCATTGTATTCCTATCTTGAGAGTTGTTTAAAAACACAAAACCAAAAATGTGAACAAAATAAACTTGTATGTATTTTAACATATTCTTCATGTTCAAATGTAATTAAATATATCAGAAGAAAACACAGGCATGAACTTCAGCTTTTTCCAAAATGTACTGAGATTTGGGTTTACGCACAATAAGAATATTAAGGATTTCACTGTAAAACATAATATTACTTATATAAATACAGGTACTTTGGGGGCTTACATGATAATAGAGAAAGTAGAACATGTTCCCTGTTTAAGGTGAAGAAGCTGCAACAATGTTTTTGAAAGGAACAACAGTGCTCCTAATTCACAGTTTTGTTAACATTCTCACACACACACAAGAATAGGAGACAACTTCAGGGCTTCTTATTGTGGTAATTCCACCCCGAGTCGAGGGATGGCACTGTTACTTACTGCCTCTTCTTTCTCCTTGCCCTCAGATTAGAAAAGAGATGGTGTGAGGAACTCCTAAATGTCACTTCCTGTTCTGGTGACCTTAAACCTGCTCCTTCCTACGAGACCACCTTAAATAGGACGCCACCACCTAACATGGCAGTCAAAACTTGGACTCACATTTGAAAAGATGTTACCAGACAGCACTAGTTGTTGTTACTTATTTTTGCTTCAACTCTTTTGTGCCTTTTGTATTCACAGCACGTTGGAAATGCAGTTCCAAAGGGGTCGTATATGTGCCTTTGCACAAACAGTATTTAGAGAAAATAAATGGTAAATTACACTCATAAATTAATGAGCATAAAAATAATAATATAATGGGGATTATTAAATATCCAGTAGCTAAATATTTCATAACGGGACATATGGTGGAAAAATTAAAATATTCAGGGTTGAAAAATGTCAGATTCCAATAAGTAAATCCTCCATCGTGAGGCAAGTTTAACTTATAACATGAGGACACTGGCCGCAATGTGGTTAATGAACTGGATTTTTAAAAAAAATAAATAGCACCAGCAGGTAACAGAATATCAACAATTCACCTTCATATATTGAGGTGGTTGCAACATGCAACAGTACTGTATGGATGTAAGCTACGCACTGGTTTTATGTAGTGGTAATACTGTTTATATGTACATATTCAAACAGTTCTTAATGTATGACTCCGAAGAAGATACTGAGGGTCTGGTAAGGCGTCAGAATGTGGGGCATCCAACCTTATTGTGGATGTCTATATAATCTGAAGGTGCGGATTTGGTTTAATGGACTGTTTTTATTGAACATTTGGGGACTGTAAATTGATGACTAAATAAATATCTTTATAAAGTCTTGAATATGCAGTATCTATATAAGAAGGATTTGCTTTCAATATTTAATTTACAAGTTTCAGGCAGATCATGCTGAGCTGTGTTTGTGATTTCTGATGATCTAGAAGGTTGCATGGGCCAATAAAGATCATTACTATATATTATATATTATTATTTGTGTTATGTTTTTGACAGTATTGGCTTATGTTCTCTACAAAAGAAAAGCTTCAACATCAACTGTTCTTGTGCTCTGATTAAATTAAATACTCATGTGTAGGCATACTGTGTGTCCTGTGCTGAATTCTATCAGGGCTTAAAAATGCATTCTCTTCCAATGTGTGTCCTTCCACCCAGGTAGACATTTTATTTACTAATGTATCTTTACATAAATGCTCAACAGTGATGTGTAACATATAACAATAAATTGCACATACATTTCCTATCTTTTGTTCTTATCACTATTAACTGCAGATTCAGATTCAGTTTAAAGAGCACAATCCATTACCTTTGAATGTCTAACTTCAATTGCACGGACTGTGAAGCCAGGGAATGTATTGCATCCTGTTTCTTTTACTTGCATACTCCCATACGTCGTCATTTCATCATTCCAGTATTTGGAGCAGAATTCCTACAAATGACAGAAGCATCAATTACAAGTTAGTTTAATCTGATGTTTTTATAACAGCTGCAATAATTTTTTTATCCTGTATTTAAATGCATGCTTATGCTAACAAAAATTTAAAATTTATTAACTTAATATGAGTTTGTTTTTCAAGTGAGTACCAGTAGAATACATACATACATACATGGAAAATAAATATTTTGCCAAAAACAGTCATTTGTTATTTAGAAAAGAAAATATGGAAAGGGAATCGTTAGATGTGCCACTAGAGGGCAGTGTACAGCAACATTAATGCTCTGTGTGTTGAATGGCCACTATGGCAGGTAAGCTTAAGCATAATAATTTGTGTCATTTTTTAACCTTTTCTCCCTCTTTGAATTCAGAAAGCATCACAATGATTTTTGTTTTGCGCTGGAAGACCATCAGCCAGAAATCTTCAGTGGTTTCAGGAAGGGGTCCCTGAGTTGCAATGAGGCTTCGCTTGCTCCAGTAACCCTGAAATAACAATAAGTGAAAAGTTTGAAAATTCACAAGCATTTTCATGAATTTAAATTGAGATCACATTTTTCATGATTACTGTACTTAAAGAATACATAATTGCAAATGGAATTGGAGAGCAGTGTTTTTTTTTTTCTTCTAATGTAAAACTGTGTTGCGTGTTTTAGTCCATTTGTTAAGAATGAACAGAAAAGAGTGGTTTTTAAACATTTACATATTTTCATCATTATATGTCTGTGTGATTTGTATCACATGTTGGGAAGATAATTCCAGGATATATCACGTTATTAAATATTTACATCCTGCTCTTTGCATTCATAAGAATTTATGCATTTTGCACACCTTTTATGTCCTTCCCTTATAATCCACTTACTCTACTACGTATAGATACAGACAGCCAGAATGTCTATAGCATAAAAGGCTATTAGTACTTTGAAAAATGAATATTAAACTGCTAGACTACAAATATGCATCTATCCATAACTTTCTTCATTACAGGGTTGCAAAAAACCAAAGACTAACCAGGTAGCTATAGATGCAAACAGGACCCATCTTAGAATGGGATGCTAGTCCATCACAAGACACGCTTGCACATTTTGGTTTAATTTGGTTTTACCAATTAACTTGCTCTGCACGTCTTCGGGATACCTGACAGCAAAACCCAAGCAAAGCTCATCACGTGCCGACTTCACACAAACAGTGGACACGGCCAGGAATCTAACTTGGGTCACTGGAGTGCTGATTTGCTGCTCCTCAAATAAGCTGTCTTCCTTAAATAATAATGAAAATGTATTCTGTGTAGTGGCTCCCATAATTCATCATGTTTATAGAACTAGCTAAAGTACTGGGCAATGTCCTGGTATATTTGTGCAATGGGTTAATGTAACAAAGCAAATGTTTAGGCATTTTTTTAATCTTGACCCCTTTGTCATTTCTGGCTGTCCCATCCATCATCTACATTGCCACTCTATCCATTTCTCTGCGCTTGTGAGTTTTGTCAATGATTGATTTTACAATTGCAGTATGGAAAATGACGTAAATATTTAAATGATTTGTTCACTATCGACAAGAATTCATCCAATTGTTTGTGTGATATTTGTTTAAGCAGACTGCGTTTTTCACAGTTGGTTTCCACATTGCAACTTATTACAGAGCCTCTAATGGAAGTTGAAATAACTTGTTAAAAGAAAGACTACATACATCTATGAATGAAGCATTGATATATTTGGTATCAGAATCATCATCACTCTCTTCATCAGAGGAATCATCAGAGTCTTCCTCTTGTTCACTCTCTTGGCTGCTATCCTCATTGATCTTAATGTGCACTCTATTAAAGTCATCTGAAAACAAAACGTGAAACAGTCAAGACAATATAAGCTAAGAATTATTAAGCATACGCCACATTTAACAGACATCTTTTCATTTGGCAAAAGATTTACTTTTCTTGTCTCATATTCCATTTACAGTACTTCTCTCATATAACATTATCCAATATGCAAGTATACACATTTTTTAGACATTTTGAAGAAAGAATATGAATTAAATTGCAAGTAACTGTCAAGAAAACATTTGAATGTTATCAGCAGTCATGCTAAGTGTGGCCCACTGGCTTGGGCACAAGGTGACATCTCAGGTTTCCTGTGAGTGTGCCAGCTAACCTCCAAGAGTAAAACAATGTTAATAATTTGGATAAAAAGTGTCACCTGCAGAAATACCAGAAAATGTAAAAAACAAAACTATTCAAAGCAGGACCAGTGCCTTAACCTATTTTACCAGGAGTATAATGTTGTGTGGAGTAGTGGGAGGTAGCAACCCAATTTATCACCATCATGGGGCTCTACTAATGCAGTCCTTGGCTGTCCTAGACCCAGAAATAAATAGAAAAACTTTTACTCGTTCTGTTTTGGGTCCTCAAGTCACTGCAGGGCAATATTCTGCAGCCTTGCAGGAATACTGAGAAGACAACCAGTCTGATGCTCCCCAGTACAACTTTGTGAGGAGAGCAACAGACAAGAACATCTACTACCACTAGGGGGAGTCCTATTCAGATAGGTCAGAGGAGGGCAGTGTCGGTCCTGAAGGGCCGGAGTGGCTAAAAGTTTTTGTTCCAACCCAGTTTCATAATGAGAAGTCAGTTACTGCTGATAAAGTGCTTATTGCTCAAGTGACATTTTGATGCTTCATTTTAGTGGTCTCACATGTTAAGGTTTCCCACACTTAATTGCGAATTTCAGTCTTAAACAGTTGCATTCACTGGTTTTAATGGCTCCTTATTAGCAATAAGTTGCAAATGACAAAGGAGCCAGTAGTTCTCCATCTAACTTGTTTCCATTTACACCTGTGTGGATTCATGAGGCCCTATTTGGTTTAATAAAACACTTAAGAGAAAAATGAGACAGACAAAAATGATCCATTTTAGGTTTCAAATCATTTGGATGAAATCCTTGGAAAGGAAAAAATCTACGATATAAGAACCTAACATTGCAGAGTAACAAGCCATAAAATGAAATAAGATCTGAGATTGGCAAAGATTGGTTTCTAATTAAGCAATTAGGTTGGAAAGAAAATGTGCAGCCACTGCAGCCCTCCAGGACGGACACTGCCCACCCCTGAGATAGGCTGACACATGATTTTGAGTGCTCACTGGATAACTTCAAAGTGTTTACCAGGAGTTATTGGGAAACGATTATGGTCCCAGACTTAAAATACTCTTCTAGATGCTTAGCCTTTGAGCTTGAAATTAGGAAGTGGTGGCAGACAAGGGATCAGCTGGTGAGTGGAGGGGGGGGGGGGGTCAGTGGTGAAAAAGGAGAATGGGGGTGTGGGCCAGCAACACAAAGGGGCAGTTAGGGTCCTCATTGTTTACTTATGTCCTGGGGTTATAGTCTTTGTTGTTTTTACTCTTTTGTGTATACATTTTGCTGTAATTATTCAATCATGTCTCAATAATCCAATTTCTTTTGTTACTTAGAACTTCTGTGTTATGGTTTGGGTTCACAGTCAGCTCTCCAGCACCCCCTAAAGTCTACCACTGCTAGACACTTTTGTGTTGTTTTGAAATGGAAAACAGAGTAAAGCAGAAAATAACCAAAAGAACAGACACAGTTAAAACAAAGCTGGGGTTGTAACTTAAATATCAAAGAAATTGTAGTCAAACACTCAGGGCTTGATAATCAATAACCAGAAATATTTCTTTGTTAAAAGGATTGCAAGCAAAGGTTGAGTTATCCGCAATCTCGGATGAAAAATATACAGTACTGGTGTCCTTTTAAACTCTCACATTAACAATGTAAAAGGTTAATTCTAAGATCACGTAGCACCCGTTTACAAAACAAGATAGCATCAAAAGCAGCACAAAATAGTTTCAACAAATGGAAATAATTGCTGAATACAAAAACTGTTATCAAAATTGAACTCTCCATCTCTCAAAACCCATAACAAGTAGTAAATGTCTAAGAATTATGTGTTTAACATTGTCAAATATTTAAAACAGAATTATCTGTGTATTTTTTAGAAATATAAGTGTCAGTCTTTATAATGTTCAAGCAATCTGTCAGATCAAATTGAAAGTATTTTACATAAAGTGGTGGTGGCGGACAGCCGGGGTCCTTACCCAGCTGAGACACCCCAACCATTGAAGGAGCGGGGGAGAGAGTATTTTCAAGACCATTTCTCCTCCAAACTGACAGAGGGCAGCCCCCCTGGCTTCCAGCGGTTATGAGCATGGAAGCTCAACCCTGCTAGAGCCTGTGGCCACCGCCAGGGGGCGTCTGGACATTTTTAGGGCCCTATTTGGCAGCACTTCTGCCACTTCTGAGGAGGATTGGAGGCAGAAGGACTGGTTGAGAGAAGGGACTGTGTTTTAATGGGCTATTGTGTTGCTGTGGGGAGCAGAGAGAAGCTGTGTGGTGAAACTTGTGTCCAGCCTGTCTGTGTCGGGGTTAGGGCGGCTGTACTCGTCCCTGGGCTTCACATTGTAAAACATTAGAATAGAGGCTACCTAGGTGCATCTATTAATCAATTAGTGCTGTGTAATAGAACTTTGATGAACACTTTGTTTGGTCTTAAGATTTGCAAAGCACCAATGCCAACACTTTAGAACTGGGACTTTGAATAGTGCCTCTATTAGTCAGTTACTGCTATGTGGTAAGAACTTACCAGACAATTTGTTTGGTCTTAATGAGACTTACAAAGCACCAATGACACATCAGAATAACAGCGACCTATGGTGCAGCAATTAGCCACTTGCTATGGAAGAAGACTTTAAGAAATGCCCTGTTTGACCGTAATAAGACACACAAAGCACTTGTGTCAGCACACTTAAAAATAGGGTCGCCCGACAGTGCATCTGTTATTCAGTTAGCAAAAAGACAGCTTCAAATAAGTCACTATAAGATACCCTTATGGCAAGCTCTTTGAACTTCTTATTCATAAGTACCCTTAAAATGTTATCAAATGACAAGGAGATATACTCACATGGAATCACGCTAGAGTCACGGTTTTTAGGCGCATTGTCTTCATGATTGCCGCTATTTTGTGACCTCCAATTTTTGTACTTTGGAAGTCTCTATAAAGAAAAAATATGTACATATTTAAAAAGGCAACTTATATGTAAATAACACATTGTTTGTTTGCCCCTAGATGGCTTTTTGAAAATAAAATATTTCAAAGTTATTATATCCAAATCGACAACATTTGGAATAACATGACAAGCTGATGTTACGTGACTACCACCCAAAATATATGATTTGTTTACATGCCGTGACCATAAGTGTCTTTAAATATCAGGCTAGTTTGACTGTAAATAAAAGAAGACAGTACATTGCAGCTTCTGATCTATGAAGATCATTAGATATTTGCTCAAATTGTTCTTGAACTTCTCGGCTCTTTCACTGACTTTTGCAAACCTCCAGTCCATAATCTTGGTGTCGTTTTTGACAGTAACCTCTCTTTTGAGAAACAGACCAACTCTGTAGTCAACAGTTGCTTTTTCCAGCTCTGTCTTTTAGCTAAGGTCAAACCTAATTTATCTCCTAGGGATCTTGAGAAAGCGACTCATGCTTTTATCTTTTCTCGGCTTGATTACTGTAACTCGTTGTATTCTGGGATCAGCAGATCCCTGATATGCAGGTTGCAGCTCGTTCAGAATGCTGCTGTTCGTTTTTTGGTTGGGGTGAGAAAGTTTGACCTTCACTGACACCGATGGTTTCCCTACTCTTGGTCATCTTATTTCTTTTTCTTTAACTCACCACTGGCTGTGTTTTATTTTACTGTACTTTATCCATCCATCCATCTATTATCCAACCCGCTATATCCTAACATAGGGTCATGGGGGTCTGCTGGAGTCAATACTGTACTTTATGTCTATTTATTTTATTTATGTTCATTGTATGTTTTAATGTTAAGCACTTTGGATACAGCATTACTGATGTTGTTTTAGATGTGCTCTATGAATAAACTGACATTGACATTGACATTTGGGGCAGAATGTGAATGGCCTCCTAAAAATCCAGCTCAGCTTCAGTTGAATTTATTTTTGTTGAGAGCTATCCTTACTATGTGCAGGGTAAGAACACTGAATAACAGATAATATGCAAATTACAAATATTACAAACTATACAATCTAATAAGAACACAGAATCCTTTACTTTTTGGATTATTTTTTTTCAATGTCAAGGCTCCCAAGCATTCCTGGTGTCTTTTCCCATGGACAAGTGAACAGCTTGGATGAATAGAAATTAACTTGTCCAGTCATTAAAGGCCTAGAAAATTCAAATATTTTCTACAATATAATATACAAGAATATAAGAGGACACTCAAGCCGACTAGTGGTGAATCAGACTGTGGTGTAACTTCTGTGCCAGCAGCATTTCACTATATATAAGCAAAACACATCTAATGATAATGAATGGAAGTGTACACATTTATTTTGGGGTATCCATAAATAAACAAAACTACATTGACAGAAATCTACCAAACAATTAGTAAAGCTCATTTATAGGTTTGATATAAGGAGGACAGACCTGAAATTCAATTTCGAGCAGGGAAGGCTCTGTTGAAGGCTCCCTCCTGCTTAGGTTGCTCAGTGAAGAATGAAGTTCTGACAGAGGAAGTTCAGTTTCTCCAAACTGGTTGTGCTCAATGAGTGCCTGGTGAATTAAGATGTACTGGGCCTAAAAAATAAATAGTAAAATGATGATGATAAAACATTCAATTGTGGAAAGATGTGATCTTGAATTTACCTGAAAAAGATGCTAAAAGTACAGAATTTGAATTCATTTTTACAAATTATCAGTTTGTTAAGTGCAAATCTTCTTTACATTTTGAAATTCCTTCCTGAAATCTGAAATAGCAAAAATGAAGAGGGAAATATAAAAATGGTATTGAAGTAAACTCAAATGATTAAGGAGAATCTTTTATTGCCACAAATATTGGAATAGTGTTGCTGGTGTTTATTCTTGATTGCAAATAAACTGTGTTAACTTTGAATTATCAGTTTTCTTTGTAAATCACCATTTAGAAAAGAAAAAATCCAGATGTTTTAAGTTAGGGTCTATAATTCTAGATAGTGGCAATGTGTTACATGTTAGTCCGATCTGCAAGTAAGAATATCTATCTGCTCTGTACATTTCATGGTAACTCTGTTTTGAAATATCCAACCACAGGAACTCACAACTTCTTCACAAGAAAGTAACTAAAAACTAATGAGAAATACAAATTCATTCAAATAAGACTGTTAAAATAGGAGGTTTTCAAAATAGTTCATACTTAATATCCTGATAAATTAGCTTTACAGCACATCTTCTACAACTCTGTGATGGCAAGTGTGATTTTCTACACTGTGATCCTGCACTAGTAACATCACTTCAAGAGAGGACCACCGATCAACAAACTGATTAAAAGGACAGGTCCAGTTTTGGGATGCACTCTGGACCCCCTGGAGGCAGTAGTGGAGGAGAGAATTAAAACAAAACTGAGTGCCATTACAGTATGGACAATGCTGCACATCAATGATGCACATCCTCTCTCTCTTAGAGCAACACTGAGGACTTTCAGCCAACGAATCATTCAGCAGAAGTGCGTAAAGAAACATTACAGGGGCTCATTTATACCAACAGCAACATGCCTGCATAAGGCCTTGCTTAGATTGTGACAGTCAAGTCAGAAGTGTTCTTTCTTTTTTTAGTCATTCTGGTGTGTGTTCAGATCACAGTGTGTGTGTATGTATATAATTAATTTTTTTTACCTATCTATCTATCTATCTATCTATCTATCTATCTATCTATCTATCTATCTATCTATCTATCTATCTATCTATCTATCTATCTATCTATCTATCTATCTATCTATCTATCTATCTATCTATCTATCTATCTATCTATCTATCTATCTAATGAGCTTCTAGGAAGAGCCAAATTTCCCCTGTCTATCTATTTACAAGATAATACATAACATAATATTCAAGGGACAGGCAGGTTACAAATGCTACAAAAAAATTTAACCTACCTCAACTTGAACCATGAGACAACGCTGACGACGAAGTTTGACCACATAGCCATAAACATCGACACGTCCTTCTGCCTCAAGGCCCTCCATCATGGCATCAATTCCAATGTAGGTGCCTGTTCTGCCAACGCCAGCACTGCAAAGATAAACAAACAAGTCAACTATGGCCGCTCCATCAGAAGCACATGTTCATTGAAAACAGTACTCAGCTTTGTGAATTCAGTGATTTCAGTAAATTTTATTTAAACCAATGGAAGATTTTGTTCTCTTTATTAAAACAAGTCCAAGTGGAGTGGACAAGATGCCTATGCAGTAGCATCTTACCAATAATATTGGTATCATTTGAAATAAGCACACTCATTAAATATTTTTAATGGTAGACAAAGACAAAATAATTAATTATATATTTTGCATAATGGATATATTTTTCCATTATTTTTATGTTAGAGTGATCATGTACCTGTATTTGTTTCACATGTTTTATTTGAATACAACTGAAAATAGCATACATGACAGACATGATTTTTTTTTTCAGAAAATTATGTTCAGAATGTTCCAAAACATCAACAAAGATGAAAAATTATGGGTAAAATATTCAAAAGTCCTTTCGTTACAAGACTCTGGTATTGGTAAAAGTTGAAGTCAACACCTTTACTGCACACATTTTATTATTCAGCACCTAAATGCACTCCCATTCCTATAATTCAATTTACTAGGAAAGACATGCTGTAATGTAAATCATGGAGTTGGCATTATATGAGCATAAGGAGAACATAAGAAGTTTGAGAAAGGAGAGGAGACCATTCAGACCATCAAACCTGTTTTGGTTAGCTAAATGCTAATATCTCATTTTTGTACTCTCCTGTCTTCTAGACAAACACAAAGCACATTATAGCAGTCTCATCAAGTCAACAAGAAAATGATACACTTGATAAATTGTAATGTGCTTATTTTGACATGAGGGGACACTCACAGGTTCCACCTTTTCATATTACAGTGATCCCTCGCTATATCGCGCTTCGTCTTTCGCGGCTTCACTCCATTGCGGATTTTAAATGTAAGCATATGTGAATATATATCGCGGATTTTTCACTGCTTCGCGGATGTCTGCGGTCTACAGTACGTGTGCTTCCTCAGTTGATTTGCCCATTTGAATTGAAACAAGGGACGCATTTGAATTGAAACAGGGGACGCTATTGGTGGATGGCTGAGAAGCTACCCAATCAGATCATGCGGTTAAGTTCCTGTGTGCTGCTGATTGGCTCAGCGACGGAGTGCTGCATTAACCAGGAAGTACTAATCTCACTCATTCAGAATTAACGTGCACAAGCGCCAACAGAAGATGCAAATGATTGCAGAAAAGGTAAAAGTTTTGAATATGTTGAAGGAAGGAAACAGCTACACTGCTGCAGGACACCATTACAGCATAAATGAGTCCACGATTCTTTTTATTTAAAAAGGAGAAAAATCATATAAGATCTACGGCCGCAGTGTCTTTTAACCAGGGCGCAAAACGAGTTGCAAGTGGATGTTGTAAGGCAGTAGTCTGGAAGAAGAACAACGGTGGTGCTAAACAGTCGCCTGAAGAGGCTCCTTTAGAAGAGCTGTAACGCTATCCTTTGTTGTGCAGTAAAATTAAACTCATCGTTATCGGACAAGTCGTCGTGTCATTGTTGGTGAGTAACCATAATTAATTATTTACGTACAGTACTTATTACATGTACATAGTTTAGTGTCACTGTACACACATTTTATTGTATACAATTTTTCTTGCATTGTACGTATTTATTGATGGTGGCCTGTCTGTCGTAATGGCTGTAACATATGTGATATCGGAGACGCTCGATATCTTTAAAATAATATTTAGGTTTTACTGTATGTAAACTGTGTTTACATACATAATTTCAACGAATCTTACCTAATATCTAAGAGAATACAAAGGGTTTATGCTGTATAATTGTGCGTGAAATGTTTATAATAGTGTGGGAGAGTTTATAAGGGCTTAAAATATATAAAAATAACCACATGAACATATGGTTTCTACTTCGCGGATTTTCTTATTTCGCGGGTGGCTCTGGAACGCAACCCCCGCAATGGAGGAGGGATTACTGTATACAATATGTATATATGGCATAAGTGATTGACCTTCTCAGCCTGTGGACCACACTGGTAAATACAGTGGACCAGATACTGAGAAGACAAGTCACACTACACTTGTAATCACAGAAGTATCAACTGGATAAAAAACAGTTACTACAATAAGCTTAATAAGATCTCTGGACATAGGGAAAAATCCGACACAGAAGAATGTGAGCATTTTGTGATACAACGATGGGGACTGAGAATTAGATGAGTCAGCAACATTGACTTCAAATACTTTGAATGTAACTTCTGTTTACTTTACACTTTAAACTTCACTTTAAACTTAACAGAGGAGCAGGAAAGGCAGGAGGAGCTTCAAGTTTCAGTATAGAAGAAAACACACGGCAACCCAGCAAAACTCTGAAAGGTACTGCACGGCAAAAGGTGCTTCCTCACTCAGGCAGGAGTCAAATTCAATCACGTTGTTCTCAGAGTTAGAGATGCCCAGTGGCTTGACACACTGAGTCTAGAAGGATGGTCCTATTCTTGAGCATCTTTAAGCTTTTATTTCTCAGGTGAACTGATAAAATTTAGCAACTCAATATTTCTGCCATTTTTCATCTATTTTTTACTTTTTCTGATACCTTCTTTTAATGGAGTTACAGTAGATGATTTAGCTGGACTGGTAGGGCAAACATAGGGATATGTGTTGTACTGTTTTAGATATATATATATATATATATATATATATATATATATATATACTAGGGGGCTCTGCTAGGCCCTACACACTACTCATTTCCCGGATCTGCCGCTTGCGACGAATCCTGCTGTGCTTTCTGTTAAACACGGATATCAACTCTGTCTTTGATAACTCTGTCTTTCGAAACTATTATCGCTGACAATTCGTCACATGTTGGTTTATTATAAATGCGACCATGATCTTTTGGATTCATATAGAAATCCAAGAAAACTTCTTTGTCTGTGTTATTCAGATAAATTTCGTCTAAAGTGCAATGCTTTTGGACATACAGATTTGTATCCATTATTGGCTGTAGAATTTCTAATACGTCCGATTGTTTCAATTCTATGTTGCATTGCTTCTCCGTAATCATAAATATAAACCTGACTGATGTGTGATTTCTTTGAAATTAAACTTGTCTTAGCTTTAATTGTTTGTGGGACCACAGATTCTCATAGCGTATGGTCCTGAATCGTGTAAATCTACGTTTTGAGCATTGAATGATGTGAACGCGAACAGATTATTGTAGATACGAATATTTTGCCTGTAGTGTTGTGACAATGCGGGTTCCACTCCATGCTCCCATCTGGCTTCTGGGAGCTCTGAACCCGATACCGTCGGTAATGTCACCGATGAGCTAGGCAGTGAGGCACAACAATGAAGCAAGCAGATGGTGCAAAAGGTGCAAAGTGCTTTTATTAAAATCAGCAAAATCAAAAGTGCTCAAATAAATAGTGCAGTTAGTCAAATAAATAATCCAATAAAAGCTGGTGAAAAGTGTGGAGGTTAAAAATCCAATAAATAAATCCTTTTAAAACACAAGGTTAAAACAATGGTTGGAAGCTGTCCTTTTTAACAAAAACCCAGTGCATTCTTCTACTGGTGACTCCCCTGCTTCTCCCATCCAGGTTATGCATCAGGGGAGCCACCCTACCTGCAGCTGAACTTCTTCAATTGACTGGTCTAGAAGCTTTTCGGTCCCTGGCTCCGTTCAGCTCTCACTAGACCGAGACTTGGGCACCCCAGTGACCAGGACGCTCACGCTGGGGCTTCCACTTCCCAAGTCCCTGACTTGCGCTGCCTTCGCTGCGGTGAGCCAACCTTCTCCCAGTCACTCCTGCTCCCAACAAATGCTCAGTAGGTATGACCACAATCATCGGCCCCAGGTGTTGGCCATACACCTGCTAGGGCTCGTCTCTCCCAGCTGCCTGCTTACATCCGCGAGACTGTGCTCACTCGCTCTTACCGGCTTTCTCCATCCTGCTTCCTGCCACCTTCCTCACCCTTAACCCTTTGCGGTCGTTAGGCCAGAAAACTGGCCTTAGTAAAAAGTGCGCTATAGGTCGTCAGGCCACCGCTGGTGGCCCTGCAAGTTTCTGACTGATTTGCACAGTCGCCTGGTCGAGAAAAGTGGCCTGTGTTATTCCTACGTGCTTGAAAAAAATAACTGCTGTAATTATTGGCGTTTTTTCAATAATTAATTACGACTAATGTAGCGTGACGTTGAAAATTAAATACGACTGCAAAGGGTTAACCTCCGTTCAGGTACTTTTCTTGTCTCTTCTCCCCTCTGTTTCCTCTTTTCTTCTCCCTTCCTAGCCGCCTCGTACTTCTATTTATTACTGGGACATGGATCAGAGCTGGCAATTAGCAGCTCCCGGCACCATTTACGGATGTGGACGACTCCTCACTTAAGTGAGGACCATCCGCATCATGTCTCACGCGGGAACCGCTCGGCCACACATACCATGCCCCAACTCTAAGCCGCGAGTGTGGCGATTATTTATTTAAAAAGTGGCCTGTTTGACTTGAGCTGTGGACCCGCTACACCACAAGTATTTGTGGATTTCACTTTCACCAAATAACAAGTTTTTTTTTCTCGCGGATACGCTTCTTCATTGGGAAGAAACACTACTCTTCCCTGATGGCAACACAAATTAGATGATCTACAAGTCTCCGAACTTTAAAGCCAAACAATATCTACATACTTCTGACATATGACCTATGTCAACAACAACAATATTTATTTATATAGCACATTTTCATACAAATGATGTAGCTCAAAGTGATTTACATGATGAAGAAAGAGAAAAAAGACAAAATAAATAAGAAAATAGAATTAAGGAACACTAATTAACATAGAATAAAAATAAGGTCCGAATATGTCCATATATTCAATCTCTTTTCGCTGTTCCGCTATCTCACCGAGTAATAATTTCCGTTCGTTAGAGCTAATGTGATCTTTACTATAATTTTTCTAAGACTTTTGAATTTTAGTACCTTCATAATCTCTAACCTGCTCTGCATGTGTACCGAGCCAACGTTTTCGGACTTCTTTACGATGTTTTACTTTGTCTTCTACTCTTTGTCTTTTATTTCCACTCCGCTTGCACCTTATAAGAACTGAGAGCACAGGAACTGTTTGTGACAATAACATTCATACAAATGAGAGGTGAGTGGACTGTGGGCATGGTTAAGTCTCCTGTCTCGCAGGACTTTAAATTATCTCTCTGAAAAACTATGGTCTCTGTCTCGTAGAACTTGGAAGTGTCTCTTCCCAAGATTTTTTTATTATAATATTTATATATATATATATATATATATATATATATATATATATATATATATATATATATATATATATATATATTTATAAACACTATCAAGAAATAGGACGTGTTTGCAAGGTTGCTCGAAAAGTAAGTATTTCAGAGGTAGCTAAAGAAGCAAAGATAGGTATAAGACTATGGAGACCTTTTAACCTACTAAATGATGATCCCCAGAGTTATATGTGGCATACAGGGAAATATGTCACAGTATGATCAGCTTCCTCTCTTGTATTATAATAACCAGGCTACTTAAAGGAAGCCTAGCCCTTCAAGATTATGCTGAGACTCAGTAGGAGAAGTTACAGAGTTTCTGACCCACGATGTTGTCCTTGACTGGTCAGGCCACCGGTGAAATTGAAGTCAGAAGATGAGCTGCAATAGCTGCATGTTCTGCTTGTTGCGCTGCGTGTCGATCATTTAAAAGCCTGTGCAGCAGCTGTTCTTTTGTCTCACTGCCTTGTCTCGCAGGACGTTAAAGTGTCTCAGAGAAAATCAAGATCTTTTTTTATAATAGATATATATATATTGCATTGTTACCAGAGATCAGCATCCATGCAAAGTTTGAAGGAAATAGTTTGGTAAAAGTGGGCAAAAAATTGATTGCAAAATTTGACTCAGACAAACAGAGAGGGCAAGTTGGATAAAATCGTGTAATAATAATAAAAACCACCCAAAATGTTGACTTTCAGCACAGAAATGTGAAGGTTTTAATGAAAATGCCTTAACTTTACACAAAGCAAAAAAGTTTCTAAATGTCACATTTTCTACAGCTTTTACACATTCTGAACACTGCCGTGTCAGTTTTGACCCACTATTGACTTTACTGGATTTTACTCATCAGACAGTATATGTTAGTTTGCTTGTTCACCACCTATAAAAATGTCCTGAAAGTAATCTTTTTAGCTCAGAAATGTGGAGACATCTGGTTAAGTGCCTTTAAAAAGATTACACATTTAATATTTTGTACAATTCCTACACATTGTGAATACTGCCATGTCCTTTGGGTCATTTTTGACCCAGCATATACTTTAGTGGATTTTACTCTTCATTTAAGATGGTTTCTTTGTTCACAACCCATAAAACCATCCTAAATGTCATCTTTTTGAAAACATGCAAGTTAAGATGGTCAATCAATATATGATAGGTTTGGGTTGAAAAACTGACTGACCAGGGAATCTAGAAAGGGGTCAAAAAGGCCTGTAGGGTACAGCATTAGGTCAGCAAATAAACACATTTTAAGAGTTAATATTACTACAGCCATCTAAGTAATCATTTTAGATTATGGTATGACTAAAGAGCACCCCTTATCATTCATTATATATTATTTCAAGTGAAAAACATACACACATAAAATATATTTCTTCAAATCCATTTTCTTGAATACGATTTTCAAATATGGTTCAGCAGAGTTCAAACTATGGCCATTACATTTAAAACCGAATTAAGCATTGAAAACGCACATAGGAATTTCTAAATCCTTACAAATCTGACTAAAAAGAAAAAAATTCTCCTACCTGCAGTGCACTACTATGGGACCACTGAAGATATTGGTAAAAGTGTTAACTCTCCGGCGTAACTTCAGAAGAAGGTGGGGATCTCCAGGCACACCATGATCTGGCCAGCTGGTAAACTGAATGTGGGTCACAGCTCTCTCTGAATTTTTCTCCTTTTTCTATCAATGTATATCAAATAGAAGTATGTTACTAAGTGTTTATTATTAAATGAAGAAAACAAATGCTTATTAACCCTTGACTTCCTTCCATCTGTTTATCACTGTGCCTGTCAGTTTTATAGTCACACAGAGCTGGAGGCCAGTTTGGTAGCATCAGGTGCAATTCAGCAACCAGCACTGGATGGGTTTCCATTTTGTTGCACTATACACACTCACACTCAGATATAATTAGTGTGTGTGTCAATCACTTCTTTGGGATACAGACGAAAACCCCTAGGAAAGCCCACACACAGGCATGAGGAATACTTGCAAATTTCATATAGTTAGCAACTAGACTGAGATTCAAAATAATGACTGTGGAGCTGTCAGATACCAGGACTAACCACAGTTATGACTATGACACCCAAATACGGGACAATATTCTTTTTGATAATTGCTAAGCAAGACTGTAAAGACAAAATCAGTATCTAACAATTATAAAATAGTCTTAATGAAATTGTTATTTTAAAGGAACTCAGAAGCAGCTTACATTTGTCACAGTCAGCTTCCGGATAATATAATCAGGACATATGTTTTCATCAGTGATTTTCACAGCAAAATCACCAAAAATTTCAGCTTCTCTTTCCATGGATGGCCAGTACTCAGCACATTTGTTCTAGAAAATGAAAAAGAACAATGCAACATATAAACATTCTTCATTATTTGATATAGTTCCTTTCGTAACTAACACTGTACAAACCATGAATTACACTGTAACCTAAAATATTAAATGAGTTCATCATGTTTTCTCTTAGGGGCGTTTTTATTGTCTTTGTAAGCATCACCAGGAACACAAACAGATTCCCAAGGCAGACTTTCAGTGAGAAACATAAGAAACGGACATAGCAAACATAGGAAACATGCAAAGTCTGACAAACTACAGGAATGCATTTTGTTCATTACGCTTGTCTGTTTTGCTAAGAGTTAAGTGTTCCCAATATATCACTTAGGCATTTTGAAGTTACTGAAGTTTCCACTTCAGCTGCATGACTCAGTGTTTTTTTCTTGATTAGCTCAACACTTTGAGTGTAGAGGTGCTTTCTGGTTTCTATTATTAAATGCACTTCCCCACAGTTTCTACAAGGTGTTTTGATTTTACTAAAGCCTATGAGATTTTAGAAGACTTGGGGAAAATGATCAAAAAATCAAATACCTGTAAGTGCTTGGACTTCACTGAGTAATTACACTACATAAATGTCACTGTTTAAGAAAGGTGATTCTAAATCTATGACAACATACTTTGTTAGCTGTGTAATCATGGCACTGATAAAATTAAAAGAAGGGACAATGTTCATTTTGACAATTGCTAGGCAAGACTGAAAACATAAAACTAAATGTGACAAAGAGGAGAGCAATTACTTTGCCTCAATAAAGTCACAAGGGCAATTTAAGGGGTGATCAGAAGTGCACACAGAACTCCAGACCTGATCTCAGAAGTGTGTTAAATGGTCTAAGCATGAAATCAGGTCAGGTGAGGTTGGGGAGCATACACTGGTTCTGCACCCACCACATGACAAAAAAGATCAGGAATGACCACCTATATGAGGCAGTCAGGAGTTATGTGGGTGCCCCCTTGGCCTGGTCCAGTCACTCGGGTTCTCAACAATGAGGATTCTGCAAGTTGGATCACCCTTGGGTTATCATGCCACATGTCCATAGTCCCGTAATTGATGCTCCCTCACAATGCAGGTAATGTGTCTCATTTGGGACTTCGTGAGCAAACGCTCATTTGACACAAAGTTAAACCAGCAGTATCCAAGGATTCTCTGAAGAGACACAGTACCGAAGGAGACCAGTCTTAGTCTCAGGTCATTGGATAGCATCCATCTCTCTCAGCCATATAGCAAGACAGGAAGCACAGGGACTCTAAGACTTGGACCTTCGTCCTTTTACAAAGATATTGGGAGCGCCATACATCCCCCACCCATGCTCTCCTAATTTAACTACATTGGAAGAGTCACCAGAGACATGAATGTCGCTGGTGAGGTAAGTAAACCTCTTGGCACAGTTGACATTCTCTACACAGACAGACACACTGCTGATGGCTGTGCCCAAGAGGTCATTTAAGGCCTGGAGCTTGGTTTTTATCCAGGACACTCACACTCAGACTCCTCACTCAGTCTTTTGAGACCCTACATTGACTCTGCGAAGATCATAGCTTCTTTGGCAAAGTCAAGATCAGTGAATCTTTCTTCAACAACAGATGCCATACGGCTGCTGGACCCACAACTCTGCTCAACACCCAGTCAATGCAAACATTGAACGGAGTAGGAGCAAGAACACAACCCTGACGAACCCCACAGGTTCTGCCTCCACTCTGCGCAGCAATCACAAGCACGGAATACTTCATATTTATAATAATCAGTTTTTACAATATAACCAAACATTTTATTTGCTTCTGTGTATTGCTTAAACAATGAAAATGTCAATCTGGACCCCTATTTTTTTTAGGGATTATTTCTTCTAGGTCAGTGTCATCCATATTTATTCCCAAGTGTTCACCCAGTTTTAAGATTATCCAGTTCTTTTTAAATTGTTTTTTGTTGTCTCCTCAGTTTCTACCACCCCTCCAATTTTAGTGTCATTTTCATATATACTAAATGTACCAGAAAACTATCGTGCTGCATTGCAATAAGAAATGTTTATCTACTTAAAGACATAACAAAGAAGGAAGCTAGGCTATGCATGTTTTCTTCCAGTAATTACTTGCCCAACTACAGTGTAACTAACCATTCCCATGTATTTATTACATTTCTCTAACAACTTGTCAGCTTTAGTCTTCACTTCACATTCACTTTTAATTACAAAATTGAAATGATAGTGTCTGAAAAGGCTAATTACCCTGTTCTGCTCTTCACAGCGGGTCACCATTACGATAATAGAGGACTGCTGCTCCCAAATCATTCTCCAAAAATCATCAACAGTTTCATCCTTGGGACCTGATGGAAATAAATGATGTAGAACATAAAAAATAGATGGTCTTCTCCCTTTTTAAAATGTTTTCAATTTAGAACAACAACAGTCTTAATGTTGCTATGTCTTTGTCATTTATGTATTGTTCAGTTTTTATTTGAAATGTATTGCTTTCTTCTGAGCCTTTAAAGAGCCTTGACGTGGTGCATGTTGTTAATTGCACTAATATAAAAGAAAGACTGATTAATTGAATTGTCACTTTGATGGCTCTGGAGGAGAATGAATAAGCACTGAGAACACTGGATCCTTTTCAAGAGTGGCTTATGGTACAACTTCAGACTTCCAAAGGTCCAGCCCGGTTAATTTGATTATTGTGTTATATTTGGCTAATGATCTTAATCTTTCAGGATACATGACAACTACTTACTGATATATTTTTTTATGAGCTGGAGCACAGGCAAGTTAAGAGAGTGGCTTTTGAGCTCACAGTTGGTCAGAGGAAAGGACAGGACCTGAAATCAAGAAGTTGGAAGTCCAGTGCCTTAGCCATGATGCCATACTGTCCATTCTTGATATATATGGGGATTTTTCACTTTCTCCCAGTGTTCACATGAATGTTTGCCAAATGCTTCCAGCTTCCCTCAATAAACTAAAGCCATGAAAGTTATTTTGACAGATATATCTAAAATGCCCTTGTATGAATATGCCCTGAATTGACTTGCTATCCTATCTGGAGTGGTTGCTCAATTGCACTCATGCTGACAGTTGGATTTTTCCTTTTGCAGTTTAAACTGCTGTTATAATTTAATTTTTCTAACAAAAAATGTCAAAAATATGAAATAAATTCTTTAGTATCTGTATGCATATCACCTTCCTGATATTCATAGATTTTGAGTCTTAAGTTTAGATTTAATTCCTCCTTACTTTACAGGGAGGAAACAGTAATCATAGTTTGAGTGGCAGCCATTTGCCAGGCCAATACCAACACTTGCACCCCACTTCATTTCATGTCTGTGTTTCTTTTACATTTAATTACCTTTGCAGGTTTTGAAGTTTCTTTTTTACTCATCAACGTATCCCTATGATATGGCCCTGAATTGGATTAAGTGGCTTCTGAAATAGGTGGATGATCAATTTTGATATTTACCATTGTATTTTTTGCTTAATTACACCTTATTAATGGCATTATAAGAAATTAAAACTGTTTAACTGCTTTTTTTTTAGAACATCAACCTTCTCTTTGAAATATAAATAACTGTCTAGGTGTAATAGCTATTGCCAATCCACCCTCTACTTGAAATAATCCAGACTAAATTTCATTAATGACAATCTGTTTGGAGTAAAATGGCACTATTCTGGAAAATTTACAGTACCTTGGGCAGCAATGTACTTTCTTGGTTCTTTGAAACCCTGTAAAAATAAGAGCTGATTAATTAAATGCAGCAATCAAATGTCATCACTGTTGAGAAAGATTTCTCTTTGTATATATTCCATTAATATATGAGGCAAGGCAAAAACGTTGAAGTCCAAATTATATAAAATAGCTCCCAAATGAATGCTGCAGCACCCCCTAGTGTCCACAAGCATTATAGCACAGAGAAGGGTGGGATTATGTGCAGTATTTTACACTTACAGGAAATGCAAAAAACCTTGGTAAAAGCTATGGGCAGAAACATACCTGTAATTGTTCTTAATGTAACAGCAAAGAAAAAAAGGCACTTTAAACAGCAAGGACGTTCAAGCAGCATTCAGAAAAAAATGGTGTTAATTTATATTGCACTAATAAAAAATATATTGTTAGTGTACAAGCTTTTTTATATATTTAATATAAAATATTACATTATTAGTGTACAAGCTTTGGGGTTATTTTTAATATATTAACTTAAACACATGTTTATAACCACTGTCTTTAAGATAAGTATTCATGAAAAGCAAAGGCTTAAAGGTTAATTTTATAGACAATTTGCTAAAGAGATTTTTAATTTTTTTTTCACAAGCAGTTCATAGTGCTTTTCTTCATGTAGGCAAAGACCTGAATAAGAATACACCTTATTATTTTTCAAAGACTGTGTTACACCATTCTGATCTTTATTCACAAGTTTTAATAAGGCACTAAAAATGAAAGGTCTCATACGTACATCTATAAAACTGGCATTGATGTAATCAGATCCTACTTCTCCGTTTATTGGGGACAATTGCACTCGATTGTGATCATCTGTGAAGGAAATTCATTGGGTGATATTTTGGCATACATTCATGATGCTGCTCCGTAGTTCATGTGAAGCGTATCAATTACTTACAAGGCAGAATATCCACATAGCGGTTTTTGTTCTGGTTGCAGCTTTTGCGGGCCTCTTTGATTTGGAATTTACTAAAAACTCTTGGAATGCTCTAAAATACAAAACACACAATTGTAACAATAATAATTGGGACCCATATTGACACACTGAAGTATATACAACCTGTATGCAAAAGAAAAGGACAAAAAATACAACTTGTAATCGTCTGCTTGTCTGTTTGCTTTCTAAGCTCTTTGTAGTGACTAAACCATTCTGAAAACAAATCAAACTTACTCAGTTTGCTGAAAAGTCATCAAAACACAAATTACAAATAAAAATTTAAACCATAAAGTAATTCTCCAAAGGTAAAGTATATACCATTGTGATTTTCAATATACACTAGTTTAAAAAATATATTCACAAATTTATCCATTTGTTATTATTAGGCTGTAGTGTCTCCTTTCTGCATTGGACTATGGGACACCAGCACATCACAGGGCCCACTCTGCCACACAATGCTAATTTAGATTTGCTAATTAATTTTAGACACATCTTTGTGATGTGGAAGGACATCAAGGTACTCAGAGAAAACCCACTCTGATATGGAAATAATGTACAAATGTAGCAAGGCTCAAAACCAACGAGTTCACTAAGAAGATGAGACACATTCACAGTCAGAATAAGTCAGCTTGGTCATTTCAGTCAAGGGAATTCTCCTTTGGCTCAACTGGCTATAAAAACTACTTTCTGTACTTTGCTCAAGTGTGGACCCAGGATCCCAAGGGGAGAACAAGATGACAACTTAATCATTAAAAGGAAATGGAATGAAGTTCAGCCTGCTGCAGAAGTTAAGATTATGTGAAGGACATGTGTAACTCAGCTCAGTTCAAATGGAACTACAGTCAGAAGTCCAATTAGTCATTTCTGTAATTGTTACTTTCTGACCTTCAGGGAGGGTGTGGACCCAGGAACGCATCCTGAGATCTTAAATTGAATTAGATTAAATAAATCCATAATAATCCCATAACTCAGATGCATAAAGCAGGAAAAACATAAAAAACAAGGATATGACTCACAGGACAAATAATAAAGCCAATCCATCAATCAATCAATTAATCAATAAGTAAATGTATATTGAGCAGATATTTCAAATGATATTTCAAAATGAACTTAAGAAGTACACTGGAAGGAAGCACTGAATTGCCTGATAGCAGTGGGCTGAAAAGACCCCAAGAGGTGCTTCTTACCACAAGTGACCTTATTTCAGTGAGCAATGCCAAAATGAAAAGGACCACCATAACACTCTCTGACAGTGCAATGAAGGGAACAAAAAAACCCTGTGGCTCAGAGAAGTGTCCATAATACTACAGAGTCACCTTTATGTATGCTGTAAGTTTCAGTGTCTCCCTCGACTTTTTACAAACTGCTGTTTGCATATAAGCATCTAAATGCAATCTTGGTTATTCAGCCATTGTGAAGACAGTGGGTTCGATGCTCAAAGTGGAACTGTTCACATTTTTATAGCCTAATGAAAGAACATTTAAATTTAGCCTTTAGAGTGGTGCAGCTCATTGGTGAATCTTTGATTTATGGTTTGAAACACATGACACCAAAAATATCAGTTAAGTGCTGAAAAAATGTAAAAGTGCATGCATGAGCCATCTCACCAGATGCAAGTCATACTTGTATAAGCTTCTACATCTTTCGTAGAATTCACACCAAACCCCGTGGCTGTGGTTGAGTGTGATCAGAGCGAACTACTCCTCACACACACACCTACACACTTTTCATAGTGAGGACTGAAGTGCATGCAAGTGGCAAAAAACTTTTGAAGCGCCATCTAGTGGCTGTCATGAGCAGAGTGGACTGCTCCATACAGACACACACACACTTCACACACAGGTCTTTCATTTATATATCTCTAATATTGTACTATAATCTTCAGTAAGTTAACATAATAGCTGTAATAATATTTTAAATGTTAATCATTAAAAATAAAACATTTACAGCTCCATTTTCTATGAAAACCAAAGCGGGACTTGTTGGTGTTTTATAACAAAGCATAATCTTACTTAATCATTCTGGTGCAAATTAAGAGCATCCAGTTAACTTCTTAGGATTTAGAATCATGCATTTGGGATGGTGGAAGAGCCTTTGTGCAGCAATGATTCTTAAATTTAAGTTGTCAAGAGCCTTGTGCTCATGGTGTGCTTTAACCTTGGCAAATTAACCCTATAGGAATGACCTGGCTAATCTGATGTTTTTGTCAGCTCTGGAACCCTGCAGGAAGACTTTAACACTGGTGGAAAAATGACAAAAATACCTAAATGTTTGACACTGGAGGGAATGGCTTAAATGCTCTAAATTCAACTAGTAAACTGTTATTGGATTTCTACCGTATTAATGGTTGGTCAAAAACAAACACACAGTTTGAACACAAGGCTCCTCATACGTTTATGTGTAACTTCCAATGTGGGTTTGCTGTCTATTGTACAAGTTATGAACCTGTTTAGTTGCATGCGACTGATCTGTTTCCTATTTTCTGTCTTTAAGGCAGTACTAAAGTATTAGCTTTTTTCCACAGACACAAGCCCAGGCAGAGGTCATAATGAGCCCATAGGTCTGCTTTTCTAATTTTTTGATCTGTAAGTGTAAGGGAAATTATGATGTTTACCTGAAACTCAGCAAGAAAAAGTCTGCCTTCATCTGCAATCTTCCGTTTATATGTCTCCAGTAACTGTTCTGCTGGAATGGGGTCCACATGGAGAAGCTGTTTATCATCATCTGTAAAATAAAAGCTCATTATGAACACTTTATTTACTGTATATATTAGTGTGCTTATTAGTTTATGATAAGTATTGGTCTAGCGATTAAATGTAAGTGCAGAACTGTTATGTAAATGAAAGGAATTCAACACAGTGTAAGTGTGGTCTGCAATTCCTACAAGGTCACATGTGACACGGTCTCTCAAGGGCGTCATCCTCTACTGATCTATTCCAAGGCGTTTTTTATTTGTACTAATAAAATGCACTGCATTTTGCATTCCAACAGAAGGCGTATACAGTACAACAAATGTTATAGCCTATAAAAGAAAATTTTAAATAGAAAAAAATGATGCAAAATAAAAAAGCTAAGAAGGAAGTACTAATCTAATTGGAGCCTATTGACTGTCACCCAGAGGGAGTTAGCTGATGTTCTACCTGTGGGGATCTCAAACTTAGGTCATAGGAGGCCAGCATGCCCTCTTTATTGATGTTAATTAAACTTGCTGTTTATTTACACAATTTATTCCTGCTCTCGTTTTGCTACATTATTTGAGGGCAGATCACCAGAATACTTAATAGACTCGAATGAGATTAGTACTCCCTCTTTCATTCTTTTTTATATTTTTCCTTATTTAAATTTTTGTTTATTAAGTTATAGAGTCAGATCAGGTGTGCCGCAGTTATATGGCATTTAGTATAGGATTCTCAACAGAGGTGCTAATGATTGCAATTTAGTATAGGATTCTCAACAGAGGTGCTAATGATTGCAATGTATCATCTACTGGAATGAAAAATGCAATGAATTTTATCACCACATGCATCACAAAATACATTCCAATGGATGGTACATTGCAAACGATAACAGTTAATGTGCCTGACAGAGATCAGCTTATATTATATTCATATTCATGTATATCTTGTAACGGACAGCCAGGGCTTCTACCCAGCCGGGACGCCTTCATAAAGGAAGGACCAGGGGAATACCTGAACCGGAATGGCAGAAGGCAGCCCCCCTGGTTTACGACAGTGCCATGGGTGTGCAGCTTGAAAGCTCAGCCCTGCTGGGGCCTGTGGTCACCACCAGGGGGCGCATTGAGAATGGCAAAGCCCTTCAAGGCAGGACTGCCACTACACCTTCCGGGTGCTCAAGGAGCCACTTCACTCCATTCTGGGAGCCAGAGTCGGGATGAAGAGGACGATGTTTGCCTGAAGAGGGGTAGAGGTGAAAGATTAAAGGGAAGACGTGCTGTGTAATGTGTGTTTGACTGTTTATTGTGTTTAGTGTACTGTGCATAGGTGGGAAACCAAAAAAGGAAAGTGTTTCCCACGCTTTAATAAAAGATTTGTGTGTGCTGGACTTGTGCCTGTGTCTGTTGTGTCGGATGTTGTGGAGTTGGCACACCTCCTAGCGGTCACAATCTATATGCAAAGAAGAAAAGTGGAAGGCTATTCTTACACTCAAAAAACTTGAGAAAAGGGTTAGAGATAATATTTCAGGTATATACTTTAGCCTTCATCAAATGTATCAATTGTGATGAAAGCTTTACAGCTGAAGGAATGGGTCTCTATCATTCTTCTCTTTTTAAATTTTTTTTAATTATACTTTTTTACATTACAGAAGCAGTCTTCACCTTGTTTCTTTAATATTATTGGAGTGGCAAGAAGGTGCCAGGGAGAAACGGGGCCCCAAAAGAACTTTCAGTAATAGTAGTACATGTCAGTGTGGAGTAAAAGCTGACAGAAGGAAGTATGTCCAGCAGATTGATGGGCTCCAATGGACAGTTAGAGAGATGTAATATTTCAGCCTGGGTTCCTCCACTTGCTGGGGTTGAAATGTCTCTTTTATGTCTATTTTGTTAACTGCTTATTATACAATTACTGATTATTTAGTTTCTTTATGTTTAAGCATCTTTTACTATGTGCCATGTTGTTTTGTGGGTAGTCCTCCAAGTGTGGCGGGGACAGCTTCCTATTACTGTCAAGGAACTTCCCTCTGCCCCATGAAGACTGAGATAGCCCATAGTCCCTTGTGGTTCATTGTGAATTTCCTCGTGGTGGGGTGAGTTTTGTGCTTTTTGCGATTTTTTATTATTCAGACCCCTTGCTCTGTTTTTTTGACTTCACCTTCTAGATTGTACATTTGGGCATTGTTTGACTCTTGTTTGCATATTTTGAAGACATTGCCTTCTGAGCCTTTGTGCTTATTTTTGTTCAACAGAGCTTTTGTTAAAAAAAAATATTAATAAAGATTCATCATTGCCCTTTAGGTGACTAGCCCAAGTATAATGGTTTCTGCCTCTAATGGGTATTTTAAGTATTTTTGGGACTGTGTGTTTGGGAACTCTCAAGTTCATAACAACAGAGGTATAAGCTCAAAGTAGTTGGAGCCAAGCATTCAATGCTACCCAATGCAGTGCTGCTCAAGGATGCTTAATTTGGTCAATACAGTGGCTGTCAGGGATGTCTTACTCACTGAGCAGTAGGCAAGTATCAGGAACCAATAGTGCACCGTAGGAATTACCCAAATCATTAAACATCATTACAGAGTAATCCTATATGACCTGTGCACACTATGTTTCACAGAACAGACAGGAACATGAAAACTATGGATACTTGCCCCTTTTACTTGTCCGTTAACTATGTAATGGATCTCAGGAGGGCTAGGAAACCTGGGGCTGCCAGAGGGAGCTCTGAAAGGGAAACTACAAGACTTTCTGAGCGAAAACAGGATACTGAAAGCAGTCAAGGATTGCACCAGAAACAGCATCAGAATGAAGATATAAAGCAGTGATGCAACATTATTGTTTTAATCAAGAAAACAGGAAAAGCTGCCAATCTAGACTGACAGGGACTCATGCCCAGAAAATGAGAAGGGATTTGTTATCATTCGGTACTCAAATGTGGCACTTGGTGCCACGGCCCACCTGCCAAGTTGATTTGCCTGCCTAAGGAAAAGTCATCCCAGATGGAGGATCGCGGGAATCGTGGGAAAGAGGGGTCCTTTCATCGGATTGGCTGGCCCAGCACTGTTTCAGCTGTGGAATGGCCAAATGGGGGAGGCAGCTTGAAGGATGAGGTCTCCAGGACTCTATACAAATCCAAATCTTATTATGGGATATATCATCTGCTGTTAAATTCTGCTCTGTACTTCTAAAATTTATATTTTTTATTTCTTACTATATTGAGAAATTGTTCTGTGTACTGTACTGTATTGTATTGTATTGACCCCCTTCTTTTGACACCCACTGCACGCCCAACCTACCTGGAAAGGGATCTCTCTTTGAACTGCCTTTCCCAAGGTTTCTTCCATTTTTCCCTACTAGGTTTTTTTGGGAGTTTTTCCTCGTCTTCTTAGAGAGTCAAGGCTGGGGGGCTGTCAAGAGGCAGGGCCTGTTAAAGCCCATTGCGGCACTTCCTGTGTGATTTTGGGCTATACAAAAATAAACTGTATTGTATTGTATCATTTGGCTCTTTAGTTGCTTTTTTTGTTTTATTATTATCTGTCCCCCTTTATCTTCATCCAATTATCTCTTTGTATAATAAATTAAATATTTTTGTTAAGAGATTGGTTTTGGGCACTTTATGTAAATCAAGAGTATGACACAAGCATATAAAATCAAAAGTATTACGTTTATATTACATACAAGATAAAAACAAAACAAAAAAAACACATCAATAGCAAGCAGAATATCAAAGGCTAGTTACTTACCAGGTCTACCAATGAGCTCTACAGATTCATCAGAACTGCAAACAAAGAGACAATATGTCATCTTAATGTTGTGCATTTTTCAGACCAATTTGAAAGAAAATGAAAGCCTAAGTGACTGAAGAAAGAAAATTAACCATGTAAAAAGTTTAAGTAGAGTTAAAAAATGTCAATTTCAAGTTAATGCGCCAAATGACTATGCAATCATGTTCTAAAATGGGGTTTTGATGCTGTCACCAACTGTTTAGAAAGTGCTGGCATTTTATTTCACTGGTACTTAACTGCAAAATATTGCAAGGCATGATAACCGAAAGCGAGCACAATGTTTTAAACTTTCTTTCAGAACTTTTTAACCAAAAAGGAGTTGGTAGCATACAATACTACCACCTAATAGCATTGTCAATGAATACCATTACAGCAAAGCACATTAAAGGCAGGGTCTGAGCACTGCAAACGAAAGGCTCTGCTTTCACCCCAAAAAATAGTTTCCTGCCACATTCCATAGATGTTTAATTAGCATCCCTAAATGAGCCAGGTGTGTGTGTGTGTGTGTGTGTATGTGTGTGTGTGTGTGTGAGAGAGAGAGAGAGAGTGAGAGAGAATATGCTTACCAATGAATGGGACAGTACCATTTGCCACTGGTTCATTCCTTGCCCTTGATGCTGGCAGAATTAACTATAACTCCCAGTGTGCATTCAATGGAAATGAAAGGGTTTTAAAGAATGAATAATTTTATGAAAATTAATATGAAGTGGTTTAATACAATTAATTAAATTAAGTGAATTAGGTTAAGTGAATTAATATATAAGGTTATGGTGAGGAAAAGCTTTTCTTGGCCCTGAATGACAGTGCAGGCCTATAATGACTTGAAGTCCCTAAACTTGGCAGCACCTCAACCCCCTATCATCTACTTAAACTTGTGTAAGTCTGTCTTTTGTGTTTTATAAAAGTTGGTTTCGGATGTACAGTATGATATGAATCATAGTTGATCAAAATGTGAGTCTTATAATTAGATGATGCCCTGATTTTCAGTATTTTTGTAACTAAAGTTTCAGTTTGTGTGGTTTTGGTAACTAAATATTTCATGTTTGTAATCAACCAATAAAACAACTGCAGAGCTACTCACAAAATTATGAGACAGCACCAAACTAACACAATGTTGGCAGCTTTCTCTTAAAAAACACCGTGACTAGCAGGCATTCTGTTTTCTCTTGCATTTCCTTACACACTTACTTAAATGTCTGGTTGATATGCAACAAGTTTGTGAGATATTGGGCACATGAAGAAATTAGTAGTGCAATTCAATTCTCCCACTGGTAACTAAGGGATAAAATATTTAAATTTGAACTTAACCTATTTAAATCTGTGTTTGAATAATGAAACCTATCCACTTCTAAATTTACTTTATGTTGTAAATAATGGGGTGCTGGACAGCAACACTGTCCTTACAGCAGAACGTAAACTTGGGATGTTTATTCATTACAGTGCAAATCGACACATTTAGAATAAATTTAGAATCACTAATCAAACTAATAGACAGAGTATGGTGGAGCAGTGGCTGACACTGATGTGTTCACTTTCCATTCCCAGTTTGTGCCTCCTACCAGTATTCACATTTTTTTCAGTCTGTGCACTCAAATCACCTCCCATTTCCCAGAGATACACAGGTTAGGTTAAATCACAAATCCAAATTGGGTCAGAGCAAGTTTAGAAGTGGGCTATTGTCCTATTCGGGGTAATTTTGTGTTTTGCATCCAAAGCTGAAGGAAAGAGTTTTGCTTCTCTTGGCATTGTAAAAGCACACACTTGTTACCTGAAATCTTTATAGTCTTCACTTTAAAGAAAACAGGTGTTTTTTATTTTTGTAATTCTTTCCTGTATATTTTTAACATCTATGATATAAAATTTTTATTTTATATTACCATATTAGATAAACAAGCGTGTGGAATGGGTTACATTGCCATCTCTCATTTCCAGCCTCTTGGATTTGAATGCCCAGTCATTGCTCATGTGCAGTCTGCACACTATCCACTTCTTTGCTCATTTTCCTTCAGGCAGTTTGGTTGTCCCTGTACATCCCTAAAGATGTGCTGGTTGGGTTCCCACATCCTAAAATAAACCCATATGACTGTGAGTGTAGTGGTGTGTGAATGGGCTATGTTCAAGGGTATTTTTTGCCTAGTGCCCAGTGTTGCTTGGATGGGCTACAGGCCCTACCCCCCACCAGTAACATGAAATGGATTTTACAGTTTTAAGTACGCAGTCTCATGTCATATTTCTCTCACACCTTTATCCAAGGAAATTTACAATATCATCTTTCACAAAATGTGTTAATATCTATTTATTTCACAGTTCTTCAGGGTCAATTAGTGATCCAGATGTGGTAATTGAACCAGAAACCTTCAGTTTCAGTGTCTTAGCCACTCCATCACACTGCCTGAATAAAGTATAGTAGGCAAGATCCATCGAGCTCTCATTTATTTGCCCTTCAGGTTTTCAGCTCTCTCAGTGCTGTGTATTGTGTACTTCATTATTTTCAATTAACCCCTGCACAACTGATTACATTGTAGACAGAAAAAAACATAATTACTCATTATTTTTCTTTTGAAGAAGGTATATTTTGTAGAGTACAAACATCAAAGCTAAAGCTGTCAATACAATGAGGAATGCCAGGAATCCAATTAAAGCTTTTTCATTATCTGCAAGAAAGAAACAATTGATATTTAAAGTTATTGCATGTATTCTTAAATATTGCAGAATTCGGCTAAATAAACATTTGTTTAAAAGCTGTGCTAATTGGCATTCATGTTGAGAATGAGCAAAGACACATGATGGCTACTTAGCTGTGAGTTCATCTGTATAGCTTGTGTTTATTGCATAATATTTCTCTATCCATTCATTTTTAGGTGCATTCACATAAAATGCAAAAGCAGCTACTGTTGTCTTCATGGCTGTCTGTCTGTCTGAATGAAACATCTCCCAGTGAACTAATTTCAGCTGAAATTTTCCACACTTATTCCGCAAGCAGATTTTTTGGGATTGTTCAATTTTTGTTCAAATGCTTCAAACAGAATGCACTACACCAAGTTTTTGAATTTTCAAAAACTCCCATTTAAAAAGCACTGGCAAATGTTCATACATCGTAAAACAAAGAAATGTTCTTTGCAGACTTAATTACGGATTTATTTACTCTTTCAAATTTAACTTGATAGAGGTAATTCTAATTTATGTGTTCCCATTTTATACAAACAATAGGCACTCCTAACAGCAAACAAATACCCAGTATAAGTTATTGAAACGTCATTAAAGGTAATCGACTTGATGGTGAACTCCCAAGTTGACTCTTCTCTGAGTACATCTTTGAAAAATGTTAAATTTAGAAATATGAATTGCAATTAAGTACAATTAGGCCATCCACAACCAGCTACCAACAGCAGTTTATCAATCAATGCAATTTTCAAATGACTTGCATTGGAATCTGGTGGTTGACAGCTATTTCAGTGACCACAAACCAATTCTGATTGTATACCACAAATCAGACTTAACTATATGATATAGTAAAATGTTATTAAAAACTTGCATTTTATGTGATCTATTAACACAGGAAATAACATTCTATTATCTGTTATTTTTAAATATGACTAAAAACAAACTTTTAAAAGAACCTGAATGTTACACCATACGTAAATATTCTGATTTGATGTTTCATTGTGCTAATTATAAAATGTAATATATTGAGCTACCTCTTTATTGGTAATACCTTCCACAGAGGGAGCTGGCTTTTAGAAGAGCTTTCAGTCACCAACAAGTGGACTCAGCAAGATCCAGAAAGTGAGACACAGAGATTTTGAATCCAACGTCAACTACAGCTTTGTTATAAATTATCCAGGGAAAGATTTTTACTCTGAAGAGCTTTTTTCCTTCATTCTAACTTTTTAGTACTTGGACTGAGAAGCTCATACAATGTCATTCCTGAATGACAACTATGTGAGAAGTTCAGATGGGCAGATATTTAAAGTATTATTAATGAACTGACAGATTTAATTACTTTGCCTTTTTCACATTTTTCATCTACAGTAGTGAATTCAAAGGGTATACACATTTGGCACACTGGTTGAAACTTTGTTGGCTTTACTGCTCTATCTTTATGTTTTCACTCTCACTTAACATTTTATATCTTAAAATTTTATACACATCTATATAGAACATAGAAGTAAATAACACTTTTTTACTTAAGAAATCCAATATAACATAACTTACATCCTGTACTGAATGATTCTTTGAAGTACTCACTGCAATGTTCAGCATTACACACTGTTAACTAGATAGAAAACATAAAAAGAAAAAGACTATGAAGATGGTCCGACTGATATGCTAAAGGAATACATAAACAAGGTGCCTCATAAAATCTTCACAAAGGTACACACAGTGAGTAAAGAACTATTGGGTTTTATGATATAAATGCTCAAACAAAAAAGGCAATAAGCAAAGCAGGAAACAAAATAAGCCCAGCACATAAACAATGTATCACTGTGCCTTTTCCAATTATTGGTGAAACTTGGAAGTCAAAGGTCACCACACGAGGCTATCACTACCCAAGTTAATTATCCTCTCTTAAAATATGTAAGTATCCTTGGTTTTGGACCAGTGTTTGCCTCTCAGTAAGACCACATAATGCTCTCCATCTACATAGTACCTATGAAAGGGGTTAATTTCCTTTGACCTTTCATGTTTTCATTAGATTATCATATTGAATGTAATGATTATTTTACATGGCTAAGCTGTTTCGATTTATGCTCTCTGTTCTCGAAGTCTCTGATGGCACTTGGTCTGCCATAAAGTGGACACATGAACACACATGAGAAGCTTGTCAACATTCAGATGTGGGGCTCTCTGTCAGGTTTTGACAAGTACATGTTATTTCTTCCTTTGGTGCAGTATTTATTTGTTGCTTTATATTTTTGTTTACTTTTCAGTTTTGTTAATTACCTTTTATTCTTTGTTATTTGGTCTCTTCTCTATTCAGTTTTTATTACTATTATTTTCCATCTTTGGGGGTATTTGTCTTTGGACAATTATAGGGATGGTAAATTATTTCTAGTGCCATTTTATGCTTAATCGGTTTAAATTTTCTCAATATTTGTTCTTGAAAAATTTCCTTTTATTTTTATTGGTTTCTTTGGTTGAGAAATCATTTACTTGATATGTCTTGTGCTTTATTGTGTAATGATTACCAGTCATTTTCATTAAAATCTTTTATTTCTTATATTCTTTCTAATTGTTTAATTACTTATTTTGGATGTGTGGGTATGTTCTTTTATATCTTCCCCTCCAGTCCGCATTCACACCTATATCAGAACTTATTTTCTGTTGTATTCTATTCAAATTAAATTAGAATTATTTTCCTAGATCATTTTTAGAATTCAGCTGACCTGAGACAGTTGGAAATTGGACTTAAACCACACTGCATTATGAAATGTGTACTTTAGTACCTTTTTTTCTCTCTTAAACTTTTTTGGAACAATAATATACATGAGTATTTTGGATGTTCTGTGTGGTTTCTTCACAGTTATATGTTTCCTGAAAGTAATGATTAAGTATACAAAGTGCTATGATATTATTTGTTTACAGTTGGAATGCCGCCATGTTACTATTCCCATTACCAAAATGCGGTTCCCAGCTGCCAAAGAAATTGTGTAGCATGATAGCACATCTTGTGTCTTCAGTGCAACCCTTTAAATCCAGCACAAAGATACTTTCAGTATCTGTGATTTGGTTAAAAACTCTTAACAAGTGACATACATATTCTTTCTCGAGTTTCTGGTTTCTCTGACCATGATTTCTGATTTGAATATTACGAATAGTTTTATGGTATTGATTCGCTTCCGGTTTGAAAAATGTTTCATCTCCTGGTCCTCTTCACATTTTTGGAAAGAACAAACTAAACTTATGTATATTTTTAAATATATTACAAAATAAATTAACATAAAATAATTCAATACAGGTTTACCAATGCAGGATCCAACTCTACAAAGGACACCATTCTGTCACAAGGCATGCTCACATGCAACTAACTACCTCGAGAAAACGCAGCTGAGCACTGGGAGAACATTCTAACTATACAAAGACAGTTAATCTACAACTCTGAATATGGAAGTTAAAAATCTAACCAATATAATAATGCGTATTTTGAAATTTTGAAAGTGTATTAAACACTGGATTTTTAAAGATTTCAGTAATCTGAAATAATTTCTGTTAATGAAAATGCACAGCATTAGTCCAGTATATGAAACAAAGAAAACTGTTTTTTACCTTAAAATTGTAGGTTGTTAGGTAGGAGAGGTCCTTTATTACAAATGCACATTTGTCTTGTTTTTGTTTGTGAGAATCAAGTTCTAATTCAAAGCGTGTCGGGTCTCCATGCATAGTATTATTATTACATGTGATATTCACTGAATTTTTGTCTATAATGTGAGCCTTAACATTGGAGACAGTTTCTGGTTCTAATGTGAAAAGGAAATGAAAAAATACAGCACATTAAATAGCAGGGAACCTTATATCTATAAACAGTTTATCTCTTATAATTTAATCTAACATTTTATGTTCAAAATATTACCTAAGGTTCAACATGTCTCTGAATTACAGGTTCAAGGCATTTACTTGCTCCACTTCTTTCCGTAATGGGGTTGCCTCTAGTTTTCTGTAAAATAGTTCTTCTTACTAGGTCGCTTCATATAATTGGCCTTCGTTGTTCTCTTGTTTTTCCCTTGCGCTGTAATATACTCCTTTCAGTAAAATTTCCCCCCTAACCTCTTGCTGTTACTTCAGTCTAATGTATAGTGTTCTAATAATTTTCGTCTTGAAATACCTTTATGCACACTTACTGAACACTTCGGTTTTTCTGGTGAAACTGCCTTTGCAGTTTCTAGCACTTCAAACCTTTTACGATTTGAAATAAAACAAACCAAAATGATGAATCTGGTCCCCCTGCTCTATTCATCTCTAAGATTTACTTCATAACTTCCAATGCTTTCCACCCAACAATTCTATCCTCATAATTTATACTAGATTCTACCAAAGTCTGTGAAGTATACAGGATAGTTACTCATCAAATTCTTAGTGTAACTGCTATCTTTAATTGAAAATTCAAACAATTTCTTTCATTTAATTGATTTTTTTTCTTGAAAATGTCTTCTTTCTTTGACATTTTTCTTTAACTTAATGTTTACTTATGAAATGAGACTGTCCTCTGGCCTAACCTTCTGAACAGCTTCTTAAATAATTACACTGATATTCATGTAAACAGTAAGACAGTTTATGACGTGTGCATTCAATTTGAGCTTTTTTATTATTATTATTTTTCAAGCATTACTCTTTTTGACCTGGTGAAGTCTACTCCTTCCATTTTACTAGTCTTTAACTTATTCAATATTACTGCCTTTATTTCATCTTTGAGAAAACCTTTTATCTATTCTTTTTCTGGTTAGAACTAAAAGTTTAGTTTCTGTTAGTATTGTCCATCTCCCTCTTAAAAATAAAAAACAAATCCTGTATAAGTATTGTTATGTATTGTCCTATTAATTGTATAATTGGCAGTAAGGCTGGAGTGATGGTTCTGAGACTAGGAATCTGCACTGGTGTCTGGAAGTTTGCCAGTTCAAATCTCATTACTGCCAGAAGGAATCCTACTCTGTTGGGTCCTTGAGCAAGGAACTCTGAAAATTGCTCCAGGGGTGCTGTACAATGGCTGACCCTGCACTATGACCTCCAAAGGTCAGGCAAAAAGTACTGTAAATTTTCCTTCGGGGATTGACAAAGTATATCCAAAAAAAATCTGAATTAGAAGGAGCAAGGCTAAAATAAATTCATTCATAACACAGCAGTTCTTAAACCCTTACAAAGCAATACATTTTTTCATTAAAATAACATTTTCAAAATATGTTCAGACAGTTTTCATTATTATTATACAATTTATAGATAATATTCTTTATCACAGCAAATGCATACTTAAAAAACACAAATATCAATATTGGACACTTACTTCCCATTTTTGTTTGCACTGAGGTTTCATTATTAAAAATTGTTTGATTGTTATACAACACATATACAGAACAACTATAAACTGTATAAGATTCCAGGTCGTGAAATGTACTTCCACTTCTTTTCTCACCTAAAAGTACAAAGAAAACAGTTTATATTTACCATAGTTAATCTCAAAAGGCATTGAACATTTTTTCCAAATAGGAACTAATTTAAAGCAGGTATAGGTAGCAGGTGATGAAATAATTAATCTTAACATAAATTGCAGAAATTTATTTTCAGTTGTACAATGTAATTAAGTATATATATTAAACTTGAAACAACCCGAATGAAAGCAAGAATTTTGGCTGTCTTATTTTATCTGTATCTGCTAGTATGGCAGAGGGAAACAGATAACCAGAGGTCAAAAGGGGAAGAGTGGAGTTATGTTAAATGAAGTCTTGCAGTATTAGGAACACAGCCCTTTAAACGAATATGAGGACCATGAGGGTGGAGAACATGGCATTTGTACCTGGCTTCCTAGGCAGTGGTTCACGCAAGACCCAACTAAAGTTACTACTAAAATAATATAAGAGCACAGAGGTGAACAACCAATCGAGATGCTGCCATTTTCTTCAGTAGAACTACTGGAGCCCTATCTCCTGAGACAAGCCCTCTACTCCCAGCTCAGTCAAGGTCAAATACCCTTGGAGAAAGAAGGAAGCAGGTCTAAGACACCCTGGAAGCCTACCTTGGAAAATCTCAAGTCATCATCATCATACTCTAGGTCACCGGGACTATGACTGTGACAGACTTTATCTTTTATTCTGTCTCTTACAATTGACTGTGGACACTCACAGATGTTAGTTTTCTCCAGGGATTCTACTGACTGGAGTTTTTGTTTTCCTCTCGTCAGTTATGAACTAGCCATAGTTTAATAATTAATTAATTGACAGATATTGTTGGATTCCATTTATGTCAATCAGTTTTTACTTTGTTTTAACAAATCTGTGTCTTTATGTGTACAAATTCTGTATTTCATAATTTGTAAAATCTATTCTTGCATTTTACCTGAGAACTTGTTACAGTGCCCTACACTCAGTTAAGAGCGCTATACAAGAACAAAACTGAACTGAATAGAATTGAATCATCTCTAGCCAAGATAATGTCCTGTAACACAAGTTTAATCAAAGAAGATTTCACCTTCAGAATGACCTTCTTTTTCGAAAAAGTCATACAAAAAATGGCAAACGAAGGAGGAGGAGGAAGAGGAGAAGAAGGAGCATTTGAATGTTGAAAAATGGCTTAAAATTCCAAACTCTTAGCACATACTTTCTGAAGGTCTGTGAATTAAGAATAGGATTCATCAGCAATCTAAACACACAAAAATAAGCTTAATGCTCATCCATCATATTCAGGTTACTGCTGAAAGACAGAGAGAGAGGGAGAGAGACAGACACTAAAGTGACATTTTAGGACTGTTCCTGAATATGCTTTCATGTAATGTCAGTGGGTGGCAATAGAATTTGCCAAATATTAGAGTGGAATTGACTGAGAGAAGAGTTTGGGCAACAGGCTATGTTTTAGGTAGGTATAATGGAACCATATGCATTATGCTAAGTCCAGATACCTGGAATTTCTTCATCTTAAAACTGAGTTTCATACTCTTACATGTAATTGTAAATCATCTACAGGATTCCACTTGTGGCAATTTAAGTGTTATTCCATGACAGCAATGTGGCAACCATTCTATAGTAAATATACTAAATTAAAAGATTATATGTGACATTTTAATAGTTTTACACAGTGACTCAGACATAAGACAGACATAGTGTTCAAAAAGAAAGTTAAAGATCATAGGGAAGACCAAACACTGCATAAAGACTGCAAATTCTGTGACTCTAGCAAGAAAAAAGGTCTTACAACAGAATGACCAAGTTCCCTAAAGCTCTGCAACAAGAAGTTATTCCTTGTGCAGCCCAAAATCACACAAGGAATGCCACAATGGGATTTTACAGGCCCTGTTTTTTGACAGCTGTCCACCTTTGACTGCCCAAGAAGACAAAAAAAGTGAAAGAAATCTTGGGAAAGGTAATTCAGATAGAGACATCCTTTCCAGGTAGGATGGGAGTGCAATGGGTATCAAAAGGTAGGGTAAATACAATATACAAAACAGAACACAAGTAATCCTCTTTACAGAGCTATATGGAAAATCTATAACTGCCACCTGAGAAATTTAATAGTACAAAGTACAAGACAAAATGCAAGAATAGATACCACTCACTAAATACAGAAATATCACATATAAAGATATAGATTTTTTAAATGCATCAGCTACTTGCAGAACCATAGCCAGATTGCAGAAAAAGAGTCAGACAAGTCAGAGAGTCAGAATCCTCAGCCAACAAGAACCCCCACCCAAACACACACACACACACACACAACCTGGCCATTCTACAGCTGAGTCAATGCTGGGCCAGCCAATGTCATGAAAGGACCCTTCAAGTGCTCCTTTATCTGAGATGACTTTTCCATAGAAAGACAAACAAGCTGGCACAACGAAGGAAGTGCACACAAAAAGTGAAAGGCCACTCTATACAAAGGTACCAAAAAAGGCAAGAAGTTAAAAATAAAGTAATAAAATAAAAAAGGAGTCATTCAACATTTCTCCAGCTTAATGTAAAAAAGCAACCAGTCACTATCTTTACCAAGAAAAGTGGATTGCTAAAGATACTGTATATCTGTTGTGAAGAAACATTAGTGTGAAAAATAAAGTTGATGTGGTTAAAAATAATTTGGATGGTTCACTAGCCAGCATACTATTTAGCAAAAAAACTAACTATGCATAAGTGTAGAACAACGAGTCAGCATATCGAGAGGAGGTGCAGCATTTAACATAATGGTGCAAAGCCAACAATCTGTCTCTGAACGTAGACAAAACAAAGGAGATGGTTGTTGACTTCAGAAGAACTACAAGCGACCACGTGCTCCACATCAACGACTCAATTGTGGAGATCATCAAGAGCATCAAACTCCTTGGTGTTCACCTGGTGGAGAACCTCACCTGGTCCCTCAACACCAGCTCCATAGCGAAGAAAACGCAGCAGCGTCTTTACTTCCTGTGTAGGCTGAGGAAAGCCCATTTCCCATCACCCATGCTCACCACCTTCTAAAGTGGAACTATTGAGAGCATCCTAAGCAGCTGCATCTCTGTCTGGTTTGGGAAATGCACTAGCATGGATTGCAAGACCTTGCAGTAGTTAGTGGGGACAACTGAGAAGATCATCAGAATCTATCTTCCCTCCATTACAGATATGTACACCACACACAAACGCATCCTTTAACATAAGTTATTCATTCTCTTGCCATCTGGAAAAAGGTACTGAAGCATTCAGGCTTTCACTACCAGAATGTGTAATAGTTTCTTCCCTAAAGCCATAAGACTCCTAAAAACTCAGGGACTAGACTGACAGCAAACACTCAACTAGATCATGCCTTTATATTTATTATTATAAGATACAAGAAGTTTATTGTCATATACACAGTAAAAACACATGTTAAAACCATGTAATGAAATTCTTATTTTGCGTGCTCACCTTCATATACAAAGACAGAAAGACAAAAAAAGTAAAAAAAAACAAATAGCAATTACAATTATAAGATTACAAAATAAGGTGCACAGTGCCCAATTTGATACTGCAGCAGAAGGTACCATTTATGAGGCTATGAGTTGTGGTTTAGATTGACTTTAACTTTTAGCATTGTTGAGGAGTCTGATTGCTTGTGGAAAAAAACTGGGGAAGCAGCGTGAAAAGTGTGAGTTGAGGATGAGTATTGTCTTTAATTATGTTGCGTGCCCTCCTGATGACCCTACTAGTGTAGATGTTCTGTAGGGAGAGGAAGGTTGCACCAGAGATGTGCTGTGCAATTTTAATTACACGCTGGAGTCCCTTTTTTTCCTGCACGGAGCAGTTACCATGCCATACACTAATAGAGCAGGTGATAAAACTCTGTATTGTAACCCTGTAGAAATTGGTGAGAATTTTGGTTGGCATGCCAAATTTTTTCAACTTCCTCAGAAAGAACAGTCTTTTGTGTGCTCGGTTAATGAGTTGTTGTGTATTATAAGACCAAGTCATATACTGTTACCTTCTTCCTACATCCAGTGTCATGTTTACATCTGTTCCTTCTATTAAGATATTATCACATTTTGACACAATCTGCTTCTTTTTTATGTAACTGTAGTTATCATAAATGTGTACTGTCCTCATTTGTACCACTGTCTGTCTTTACACTGTCCTGCAATGTTTGCACATGCTTCTGTACATTCACTATACATTCTAATGTGTAGCTTTTTCTGTAGTCATGAGTTCTATGTAGCACCAAGGTCCTGCAGGAATGTTATTTCAGTTCATTATGTAACTGTGCTAACTGTTTTGGGTTGCAATGACAATACAAGCTACTTGACTTGACTTGTAGCCCCTTGTTGTCAACACATACTTAAATATCTGCCAATATCATTGTTCCTTTCATGGTTGTCAAGTGTCTCGGATGGTGTTCACTAAAGAGAGACAGTAAATAAAAACAAAGGCTATTTATTTTTGATTAATAAAATTAAATGATAGTTCTTTTAATTGCTTCCATTGTTATTTATATAAATATTATGTAATGTGAATCTTGCATAATTCAATGGGCTTAAGATTGAACTTTATTTTGACTTAAATTTTAAATAAAATTCTAAGGAATGAAGAATTCTTCTGTGGCTCCTATAGCTGTGGTTTGTTTCTGTTATTTATAGCACCGGAGAGTGGTGATATACTAGCATATTGATTAGCATATGCAAATAAGAATTTCTTTGCATTCCATACATGTGACAGTAATCCACCTAAAAAAGAACAAGTGTCTGTATGTCTTTGCATCTGTGCATCCTTCCAGTTGATATGTCTCTGTTATCCGATAGATGGTTCAACACGAACATTAACGCTGATTTAACGAATCCCATACCAAATGACATATAACAGAGACATAACAACCAGACAGATACACAGACACATAGACATTTGTTCTTTTATAAAGGTGGATAAGCTGATTTATGTCCTCCCAGCAGATACTCTCTGTAGGACGCATTCAGCATTAATGTTTGCAGTACACTGCTAATGTTTGCAGAGCGGTACTAATGTTTATGATGCACCATCTGTTGAAATGAAAAACTAAATGAATTTTATTACTACATACTGTATGTTCATGACCTGCCATCAGTTGGAATGACACATGCAACACATTTTATTACTTCATGCATTACAAAATGCATTCCAATACATGGTGCACCGTAAACATTCATGCTGAAGTCTATGTTGCTAACATTTCAACCCATAGCACAGCTAGTCGACCTATAAAAAACTACAAATATAATACAGCAATGCAACAAATCTCTGAATGGTCACTATATGTAAGGGCCAATTCAACCGTCAGGGACCTTGTTTGTCAAACACAAATTCTGTTCTTGAGCATAGCAGCAAAGTTAGCAATTAAAAACCAGATGGGTTTTGTTTATTTATTTATTTTCTGCTGTTGCTCCTATCTTATATGCAGTGCAGCTGCAAGGCTTTCCAGATGGACAGTACCTGTCCTGAGCTTGACCATTTAATACAAATTGTGTTGTTTTTTTCTTTTACATTAATATTACATTTTAATTGTCAAGTATCAGTAACATACTGTATTTGTACACTTCATATGTGCAGGTTTTGGAAATTATTGAATAAGTAATTCTGATGATTTCAAAAACATGTTGGAATGTTAATTAAATGAAAAGAGATAAGCAATGGCACATATGTTGCCAAAAATTAGAGGTACTATTGCAGGGCTTAGGAAACAATGTTGAGAATGGGCCTACGCAGACCAAATTCTTATTCTTATATAGAATCTTGTGCAAATCTGTTTTCATCACCCTGTTTACCAAATGTTTGGATGTGTGACATGTCAGGACCAAATTTGTAATTCGACTTGTAATTCGAAAATAGCTGGCATATTCAACATGAAATTATTGTGATACTGATAAATGTCTCATTAATTGGAATAGGAAACTTGGAAACAAAGACCTCACTAGACTTTTAAATGCTGCCAATAATTAGGTGAAAAAATGTGACTTTGGTGTAGCTAAAAAGTAACTGTATTAAGAGGGATGCTTCTCTTCCCTTTGGCAGACAAATAATTAGTAAGGAGGGGAGGAAAAAATTACCACTCTGAAAGACCCCAGCAGCTACACCTGCGGAGATGGACTTGCAGACTCACACATGTCTCTTTTCTTGCACTGCTGTCTCTAGTAATCCTATGTGATTTGTGAATGTCAGACTCCCTCATGCTAGTCACATAGCATTGTGAAACTACGCTGCTGCCTGCACAACACATTTAAATGATAGTTTAACACTTACCTGTTCCACATTTATATTCATAAGTAAAACTATACTTTGCACAGTACTTAGTATGAAAATTTTCCTTTAATGTGATTGAATTATTCGTTGTTTCATTTGTGATTATTAGCCGTGACTCTGCAAAAACAAAAAAGATTTTTGTACATTTCATAAAATTGAATCGTTCAATAAAATAAGCAATGAAACTCAAGAGACTTCTTGATGACCAGGGCAGCAAACATTTAGCTCCATTTTCTGCTGCCAGATGAACACTCTATGTCTAACCCTCACACCCCTGACATTGCCACTATAAATGCAACAGTCCAACAGGGCTAACATTCTGTTGTGGGTGTTCAGGTGTACTAGAAAGTTACAAATAATATGAGACATTCCCCTGAAACACCTGTAAATGAAGTATACTTTTGCAGAATGTAGAACATATTGTGGCTATGGCAAGGACCTCTGGTGTATCTAATTATACACTTACATTAGAGCTGCAGCTCTTCCCCAACCATCATAAATGCCATGATTTACTCCTTGCACCATATCTTGTCACTCAGTAGTCATTTCATTTGAGTGCTGTATGAAAAGGAGGGCTAAATAGGCTTGAATGCCATTTTATGATGTAAAATAATGCAGAATTTTCAAAACTTTGTAATCTCATTCAGGGTCTAGGGTAGGCACAGACAATCCTGGAAGCATTAGATGCAAGGCTGAAAACTTTTCTTTCAGAGCTCACCTGCCTACAAACACACACAGTAAACAAATTTAGAACTATGAGGTGACCCAACTTGTAAATCTTTGGACTCAGAGATAAACATACATGGGGAAAAGTCTGTTTGCCATGGGCAGAAGGCTAGACTAGACGTTAGCAAAAGATCAGACGTGTGCTTTATAACCTTGACCATTCCTGAGTGGAACTTCAATGTTTCATTCAGTTCTGGAATATTAGACTCTTTTATAGCATCATCGTTCACAGCATCCTAGGAGGTACACATGCAAGAGAGCTAAAATGCAGGTCAGCAGGAATTATAGTGGGGTTGTGTATTCTAATGACGGGATCATGTCAACACACAAATTACGGTGTCAAATGGTTAAACAAATATGGAAGCCAAAAGCATTTAACATTCACTGACATAAGCATCCAAACTTGCGTTAAGTGGTTCTTGTAATGCATGCACCGCCTATAATGCAGCGACTGAGTTAGTTCAGCTTCTGGTGTTGGCAGAGGGCAGCAAACCATATTTGCAGAATCTGAATGAGAAACAAACTCTGCCAATCCCTTATCAGTCCTTGGAATGACCTTGAAATTTAGAGGTCTTTGTCTGTTTTCAGTAATTATAAAGAGGATTGGACTGAGGCTTGTGCTGGTCAATGAGAGAAATAAGGGTATGATGATCCGTGCAGAAGACAAACATGTTCATTATAGCTAAACCTTCCAAAAACTCACAGGCATAACAACATAACTGTAGCAGAGCTTTGCATTCAGAGATCTAATACTTGTGCTCGGTGGACGTTGTTGCATGGGACACATAATGAGCAAGTTACATGCAGTGGAGATTGAAAAGCTTTAATGGTGCTAAAATCTTCTTTTTCTTCTTCTTTCGGCTGCTCCCATTAGGGGTTGCCACAGAGGATCATTTTTTTCCATATCTTCCTGTCCTCTGCATCTTGCTCCGTTACACCCTCCACTATCATGTTCTCTCTCACCAAATCAAGAAACCTTCTCTTAGGCCTTTCTTTTTTTTTCTTACCTGGCCGCTCCATCCTTATCATCCTTCTCCCAATATACCCAGCATCTCTCCTCTGCACATGTCGAAACCAACGCAATCTCGCCTCTCTGACTTTATCTCCCAACCGTCCAACCTGAGCTGACCCTCTAATGTACTCATGTCTAATCCTGTCCATCCTTGTCACTCCCAATGCAAATATTAATATCTTTAATTCTGCTACCTCCAGCTCTGTCTCCTGTTTTTTGGTCAGTGCCACCGTCTCCAACCCATACAACATAGCTGGTCTCACTACCGCCTTCTATTCCTTTCTCTTTCACTCTTGCTGGTACAAATCTATCACAAATCATTCCTGACACTCTTCTCCACCCTACCTGCACTCTCTACTTCACCTCTCTTCCACGCTCCCCGTTACTCTGTACTGTTGATCCCAAGTATTTAAACTCATCCACCTTCGCCAGCTCTACTCCCTGCATCCTCACCATTCCTCTGACCTCCATCTCATTTACACACATGTATTCTGTCTTGTTCCTACTGATCTTTATTCCTCTCCTCTCTACAGCATATCTCCACCTCTCCAGGGTCTCCTCAAACTGCTCCCTATTCTCGTTACAGATCTTAATGTCATCTGCAAACATCATAGTCCGTAGGGATTCCTGTCTAATCTCATCTGTCAACATGTCCATCATTATTGCAAATAAGAAAGGGCTCAGAGCTGATCCCTGATGCAATCCCACCTCTACCATGAATGCATTTGTCACGCCTACCGCAGACCTCAGCCCTGTCACACTTCCCTTGTACATACCTTTTACCACTCTTATATACTTCTCTGCCACTCCCGACTTCCTCATAAAATACCCCAACTCCTCTGTAGGTCCACAAAGACAAAATGCATCTCCTTTTGGCCTTCTCTATACTTCTTCATCAACACCTTCAGAGCAAATATCGCATCTGTAGTGCTCTTTCCTGGCATGAAACCATACTGCTGTTCACTAATCATCACCTCCCTTCTTAACCTAGCTTCCACTACTCTTCCCCATAACTTCATGCAGTTGCTCATCAATTGTATCCCTCTGTAGTTACTACAGTAGTACCTACTCTGTGTGCCTTCTCTGTTGTCTCAGTGTATGCTCTGACTGCAGTGAGTGATAAAGGAGACATTTCATTCACAACTATGCTCATTGGTTGATGGGTGTCTGCAAGGTGACACTCTTCTGGTCATGGGTGACTTCAGTGCAACCACTTGCTTTGACAGGGCTGGCTATGAGGATTGTATAGGTCCCCATAGGTCTGGAGACCATGGTGAAAGTGACTCCATGTTCCATGACTCTGCAAAAGATCAGGGGCTGCGGAATTCTGGATCCTGGTTTCAGTGCCCTGAGCTGCATGGTTGGACTGGGTACTTCAATACTGGTGGTGCTGTGAAGGAGATCGATCACATCCTCGTGGGAGGCTTCTATAGAACTGCAGGGTCTACAGAAGTGCCTAGTTTTGGTCTTGTGAATTCAGACCACAGACTTGTTGTTGCTACTCTGAAGACCCAGTTTAGGTCCAGTAGGATACCACCTACTAAGAGAATGAGGCTAGACCTGGCCAAACTCCAAGGTCAGACTGTTTCTAAAGAGTCTGCACACAGTTCGTGTGAAGAACTTGCAGACTTGGGTGCAACTGTTAATTAATGGGATCAAGGAGACCTTCCATGACAAGACAGTGAAGGTTGCTCAGGGTTGTGTTGGTGTTTCCAGAAGGAAATGTTTCATCTCACAGGGTACCCTGAATAACATCGAAAGGAGTCACAGTGTATGGCGTAATGGCCACTCTGGTCTGTGCCGGGAACTGAGAAGGATGGCTGGGAGGGCTTTGAGAGCAGATAAGGAAGCATTTGTTAGAGGAATCTGTGAGTGAATGACCCACATCCTGCTTACACAGGAATTGAAGTATTATGCACATCCAAATCTGTTCCTTGGAGGGTCGCAGTCAGGGCAGGTTATGGAACAGTCCTTACGGATGACACTGCAGTTGTGACCCACTGGGCTGGCAACTTTTAGGAGCTGTTTAAAGTGGATCCTCTGGCCTAGTACATTGGACATCTCTGGATACATGGTTCTTCAGGCTGATTCTCTAATTTGCTGTGAAACACCCAATCTCACTGAGATTGCAGGTGCTGAACCAGCTGAGGTTAGGAAAGGCTGCAAGGATCTGTGGTACCTGGGGTGAACTTCTCCAGGCTGGTGGTAAGGCTGACTTCCTGGCATTGCAAGCAATCTTTGCTTCTATTTAGGAGACTGACATCATCCCAACTGACTGTAAAACAGGACTTGTCATCCCTATCTGGAAAGGGAAGGGTGATTGCCTGGATTGTGGCAACTACTGGGAGATAACACTGCTCTCTGTGCCTGGTAAGGTCCTTGCTAGGGTCATCCTCAATAGGATCCGTATTCATTTGCTCTATTCCCAGCAACCAGAGCAGTCTGGTTTTACTCCTAAGAGGTCTACCATCGACCGCATCCTAGCACTGAGGGTTCTTATCGAGTGCAAATGTGAACCGTGGACTGTGTCTCTGCCTGGGGGGATGCCAGCTGGGATCCCAAGGTGTTTCATCATGTGCTTGGTGCGGCAATGAGCTGTGCCAGTGCAAGTTCCCCAACCTGGCCTGACCTGACCTGACCTGTAGTTACTACAGTTCTGTACATACCCTTTATTCTTAAAAATCCATACCAGTACATTTCTTCTCCACTCCTCAGGCATTATCTCACTTTCCAAGATTGGTTTAAACAATCTGGTTAAAACTCTACTGCCATCTCTCCTAAACACCTCCATGCTTCCACAAGTATGTCATCTTGACCAATAGTCTTTCCATTATTCATCCTCTTCATAGCTGCCCTTATATCCTCCTTGCTAATCTGTTGCACTTCCTGATTCACTAATTCCTCAACATCCAACCTTCTCTCTCTCTTTCTCTCTCTCTCATTCTCTTCATTTATCAGCCACTCAAAGTACTCTTTCCATCTGCTTAACACACCCTCCTCACTTGTGAGTATGTTTCCATCTTTATCCTTTATCAACCTAACCTACTGCAGATATTTCCTAGCTCGGTCCCTCTGTCTAGCCAATCGGTACAGATCCTTTTCTCCCTCCTTAGTGTCCAGCCTTTCATACACCTCATCATACAATTTTTCTTTATCCTTTGCTCCCTCTTTCTTCATCTTACACCTTATCTCCTTGTACTCTTCTCTGTTTTCTGTATCTCTCTGACTATCCCACTTCTTCTTCAAAAATTCTCTTCCTCTATATACTTTGCTGTACTCCCCCATTCCACCACCAGGTTAACTTATCCTCCTTCCTCTGTCCAGATGTCACACCAAACTCCCTTCTAGATGTCACTCTTACTACTTCTGTTGTATTTGCCCAGCTGTCTGGTAACTCTTCACTGACACTCATTGCCTCTCTTACCTCCTCCCTGAGCTCAACCTTACAGTCTTTTTTTCAACTTTCACCATTTGATCCTTGGCTCTGTCTTCATTCTTCTCCTCTTCTTGATATCCAATGTCATCCTACAGACCACCATCCTATGCTACCTAACTATGCCTTCCCCTGCCACCACTTTATAGTCTCCAATCTCCTTCAGACTGACCCTCCTGCATAGGATATAATTTACCTGTGTGCATCTCCCTCCACTCTTGTACGTCACCCTGTGTTCCTCCCTCTTCTTAAAATACGTATTCACCACAGCCACATCCACCCTTTTCAAAAAATCCACTACCATCTAACCTTCTGCATTGCTCTCCTTGACACCAAGCATTGTATTGTTTATACTTGTGTGCGTATTTTACGTAAATCTGGAAGATTCCACCAGGTGGCAGTGTGACATATTATTACGGTGAGAAAACATTTGGCTGCACTGTGTTGTGAATTGCCCGAAACATCCACTAAATTTCAAGGACACCTTGCCACAATATCTCTGAAAAAGATGGATATTTAATGATTACATCCATCAATCCAGGGATGCACCCATTCCAGCAAGCATCAGGCGCGAGGCAGAAACAATCCCTGAACGGGGCATCAGCTCATCGCAAGGTGAATACAAGCATACATATACACTAGCGTCATTTTAGCGTCACTAAATCCCCAAACTTTCATGTCTTTGGAAGGAAGACCAGGGACGTGATTCCCTGTGAGGCAGCAGTGCTACAGCTCCGCCACCATGCAGCCCTGACATGTGTAATTAACAGTATTCATTATTTAAATGAAGTTAATGATTATCTGTAAAATGTAACATACATACTTTAATGCATTTCATCATGAAAGTGTTATTAAGTATAAATCTAAGGATTCTAAATGTACATAGGGATGGAATATCTTAAAATTTAATGTGCTGTGTGGCAATTGCTGCTTGCCACTGCTGTCTGTTCAGGAGAGAGCCCCAGAAGCACATAACGATTAACAAGTGGGTCGGTTTTAAGATGACATTTACAACGGCCTACTTTAATAATAAAACAAACTATGGGTTTAAAGTGGAAATTTCGAGATTAAAGCTGAAATTTCCATTTTAATCACAAGATAGACCTTTTCACTGTGTCCCTATTTTTTTCTCTGTGGCTCAAAAATGCTGCCATACATTCTGATGCTGTTGTGAAGATGCAAAAAAAAAAAAAAAAAAAGACAGCACAGAAGATGGTATGTGAGAACTTTAACATGTATCGTGTCATTATGTTGGGGAATATGTGATTCTTGAATATAAAAGCACCACGAAAGTATTTTACTTTACCACATAGAATGATTCATTAACCATTGAAGCACAAACATTGATCCTGTAGGATCCATCTGCAAAGGGGCTTGCTCTAAACAGAGACTGTGACGTCACGTTCCAGCTTGAACACACTGCGCCCTTACCCCTGATACTGCAACTCGCATAAGCGTCATGTTCATTTCTGTGGATGTGCTCAGAGGATGTGTCCAATGAACGCTGGGAATGTGTGGCAGCCATGATGCATACACGCACACGTTCTGAGCTTGAAGAGTTCACATTTAAAAATATTGAATGGATAAATATGTGTACAAATCTTTTGTCATGCAGAAAATTATGATGATTTTCAAGGGGATTGAATACTTTTGCACACCACTGTATCTTTCACACACACACACACACCCACACACACACACACACACTAATGTAGCTGTCAGTTTGATTAGAACTGTGTGTTTTATAACAAATATCCTTTTTATTATGTTAACATATGTTAGGTTGGGCCTAAAATAACAGCAGACTTATAAAATAGCTTACAATCGGTGTCATTTGCATTGACTCTCACATAATGACCAATATGAATGTGAGCACAATAAAACACCCAGGACAAACGTTGTAATATAAATCAATGATTTTCCAATCTTATTAGTTCAGTCCATGATATGAATAATACAATATCTTATACAGTACAGTAATCTGCACTATTAGTAGTCAATTCAGGATACTGTTAGTGGCTGTTGCTGTCACAAGTTCAGGCTTTCATTTTTTAATCTTCTGCTGCCTTTAAATCTGGTTTCTATTAATTAATTGAGGTCCATTCAACTTTTATATTAAATTTGTTCAGATAGATAGATAGATAGATAGATAGATAGATAGATAGATAGATAGATAGATAGATAGATAGATAGATAGATAGATAGATAGATAGATAGATAGATAGATAGATAGATAGAATTGTATTTATTGTTAAATTAAAACTACTACTAGTGCAGTATGGTGGCATAGTGGTAGCGCTGCTGCCTCGCAGTAAGGAGACCTGGGTTCGCTTCCCGGGTCCTCCCTGCATGGAGTTTGCATGTTCTTCCCGTGTCTGCATGGGTTTCCTCCGGGTGCTCCGGTTTTCTCCCACAGTCCAAGGACATTCAGGTTAGGTGCATTGGCAATCCTAAATTGTCCCTAGTGTGTTCTTGGTGTGTGTGCCCTGCGGTGGGCTGGCGCCCTGCCCGGGATTTGTTCCTGCCTTGCGCCCTGTGTTAGCTGGGACTGGCTCCAGCAGGCCCCCTGTGACCCTGTGTTAGGATATAACGGGTTGGAAAATTACTGACTAACTGACTAAAACTACTACTTTTAATAAAACACAACTATTATGAACTCCTTATGTTATTACTGTATTATAGTTAATGCACTGGTGAGGAAAAGGAGAACACATCATTGTGGGCAAACAAATACTTTTTAATCTTTAATCCACTATTCCAGTCTGAGATTTGCAGTGTCTACAATTTTCTTATTGAATATAGTGTATACAACAAATTACATTTCTTATCAAATATTTTAAGTATTACACACCTTTCTAAAATAATGTTTAAAAAAAATTAAAAATTAACACCTACCACCACAAGTTGTTTTGAAACTCCCATTGATTTGTCTTTTGTTAATACCATAGATGATTGATCCAGAGAAATTATACTCCTTATATAATTCCAAATCAAAAATAGTAACTTTTGATTCATTTACACGTTGTATTTGAGAATGATCTATATAAAAAAATAAATACATAAAATAAAGTAATGAAAAAATTATATCAGATGGGTCATTTCACATAAAAATGTATATTTTTTGTTCAGTAGCCTTGACGAAAGAAAAAATAGAATGCCAGTTGTGAAATAAATAAAATGTCAATTTTGAAATAAATATCACCATACTTCTTCATGTAATATTTCATAATTGCTATTTTAGACCACCCTTGATCATCACCTTGAGATGTTGTGCACCTTAGACTCTCAGAGCTACATCCCTTGGTGAACAGATTTAATGTTGAAAGGTCAGACAAAGAACAGTTCACAATGACCCTCATGATGGTACACATTAAAAAACAGTGCCAGGCCTCAGGACTGGATTCACTGGCAAGCACCTGGTGGTCAGGGAACCCACCTAACCCTGGCCAGGTACAGAAGCAGAAGAACATTGTCATATGATCACATTTGACTATTTTCATGTGCAAATTCTCTCTGATGGCTTGGAGGATCATACAGATGTGTCCTGGAAAAGGAGAGACAAGCTTTATTTTCCTAGTTAACAGCAACTTTAGCCTTGATACTTTCCATTAATGCACATTTTCCCTGTGCCTATCTGATTTGGGAGTTGACCTTTGCTAAGGAAAGAGAACCTGCAGATCTTTGGATACATTTTTTGTGTATGATCCTTTGAAATTTCCCAGAAAAAGGATTTTCCTACAGTGCCCTTGGAGTAGTTTTGGTAGGCCAACCACCTGAAACAGTAGTACAGTAATCCCTCACTTATCGCGGGAGATAGGTTCCAAGGCCGACCGCGATAACTGAATTTCCACGAAGTAGGGACACCATATTTATTTAATTATTTAACGTGTATTTGGACGTTTTTAAACCCTCCCTGTATTGTTTACAACCCACCCTTTTACTCTATTAATAACAGGGACAACTGCTAAGTAATATGAAATCGGTAGATAAGTTTACACTTACTGTATAGCGAAGTACACGTAGCTATATATGACGCAATGATGGTGATGAATATGCTACGCAGTAAAAATGATGACGATTGAAGGTGATAATCCCCTGAATGCAGTAGCAAGAGCACGTTAATTTTGAATGAGTGAGATGAGACTTCCTGGTTAATGCAGCACTCCGTCGCTGAGCCAATCAGCAGCACACAGGAACTTAACTGCGTGCTCTGATTGGGTAGCTTCTCAGCCATCCGCCAATAGCATCTCTTGTATGAAATCAACTGGGCAAACCAACTGAGGAAGCAAATACCAGAAGTAAAAAGACGCATTGTCTGCAGAAACCCGGGAAGCAGCGAAAAATCCGCGTTATATATTTAGATATGCTTACATATAAAATCCGCGAAGTCGTGAATCCGGCGAAAAGTGAACCACGAAGTAGCGAGGGATTACTGTAAATCTTCCCTCAAGTGTTCGTCTGTGGAGATTCTGATTCTGATGGTGGTTTGGTGGAGTCAAACAGCCTTAGAAATGACTTTGTAGCCCTTTCCAGACTAAAAGATTTCCGATCTCTTCATCACTGTCCTGTGATTGTGGTACTTTGTGCTGGCAACCTGAGCCACAGTAAGGATAAACATAATCAAGACCTGTACTGAGCAGGACTGTTTATGTTTAATTAGTTGACTCAAAATATCTCTTTAATTTGGTTGATTTAATTAGGGAGTAATGACTTTTTTCCAAAGTGTTGGGTTACTTTGTTCATTAACTAAATGACACGTTTAAAAAAGTTGTTGGATTCAAGTAGGCTGTTTATTTAAAACATCCTTCTTATTTTTTTCATATTTTTATTTGGCACTTAAACACAGAGATATCAGTTAATACATTATTGAAATGATTCTAAATTTATTTTGATGTCCTGGTTTAAATTGGCAGTGTAGGATGTTTGCACCTTTGTGAAGTAGGTACTGAACTGAAACGAGCGCAGAATGCCTGGCCTTATCCAGATTGATGCTAATGGAGCCACAAAGTCCAAACCTGTCCAAAACAGATTGTCGCAAAGCATCAGTTTGACTAAACATATATATTAAACACAAAAAATTTCTACATGTGATATGCTTATTTTCTGATTTACATTGGTCGATGATGACATTTTAAGTGTTTTGTTGTGCAGTTCAGTGACGTTGGAGCATTTTGACAAAGGAGAACTTCAGAGGATTACTTGTGCATGTAAATGTGGATATTTCACAAAAATATTTTTTCCTTAATCGGGTTGCGTTTTCCCTCTGTCGATGTTGCTGGCTGACCTAACCTGTTTATCTATGGGCATATGGTAGGAAAACGGAGCATGCAAAATATGTACAAACAATAGATTGCTGGATTTAATCAGAGAAAAACTGGGGAAATAGAATAAAAATATGTTGGTTCTCTAACTACGAAGCTTACAAGACAACTTGCACCCCATTTTGCCCCCCAAAGCTGACATTTTTAATTACAGGTTTGCTGTAGGCTAGAGTCTGTACTAGTAACATATGATGAAATGCAGAAACAAACTCTGGATCGAGAGCCACTGCATCACTTGCACAATACAAGTGCACTTTTGCTTGCTTATATGGATGCCAATGTACATTTACTAATTAACATGCATGTTTTTGTGATTGAAGTAGAAACTTGTAGCAGGTATCCAATAGAATGGGAGATTTACAGCATGGATATGAAGCTGAGAAATCTGCAGAAAATACGTGATGTAGTAATTTCAACTTGGATCAAACTCTCAAATTAATGTTTCCAACATCTGGTAGAACACAAGCCACAAATAATTGAGTCTGTACTGAAAACACAAGGAGGCCCTACCCAATATTAGGACAGTGGTCCTAAGAATTTGCTCAGTGAGTGTATATAATAGAAGTAACATGCAACATTTTGTCTTTGGTTTTATCTTAACCAATAAAATAAATATGGCCGCAACACAATTTAATTTTATGCTGTTCCTTTTAAAAATCACAGCTTCTTCAGATGACCCAGTGTGCCAGGTTTACCAGTGGATTTGATTAGGATATTCAAGTTTGGCTTTATAACAAGGGCATATCTCTTGTCAGAAAACGATGAGAATTAAAGTAGCACAATTTGGATTTAACTCTTTAGATTCATGTTAAATATCACAGTCCAATGGTTTAGATAAGCGAGAGTGCCAAGTTTACCAGATAATTAAGATAGTGTACCCACATTGGACTAGACAAACTTTACATGCAATCAATATGTGAAATATGAATTCCCTTAGAAGGAAGAAATTGACTGTGAGCTAGTAAGTAGATGTGAGTGGTTACCTAACTAATGTCATTTCCTTTTACTACACATTAGTGCAGTGGTTTAGCTCTGCTGCTTCAAATATCCAATGACCTGGGCTTGAATGAATAGCTAAAAGACGCTCCAAAATCCATTTCTGGGGAGTGTAACTGTGTGAGTAAATCATCAAACTGTTAAGTGATATGTCCTATTTCTAGTAAATGATATACAGTCGCACACAATGGCATTTGGTGCTTATCTGAATGTATGCAGCACCCACAAAATATTTTCTGGTACAACCTTAAAGTACCTGGTGTCCAGGCTATGGTAAGTACTGAGCACAAGATAGTAAGTTATGAGGTGTTGTTTAGGGAAAAAAATCATGTTTTTAGTGCAGCTATGTTGAAATACTGGTGAGCACAAGATAGTAAGTGTTTCCCAGAAAAAACATTACACCATGTCCCTAAGGTGCTCTGTACAAGTGTGCAAACTGCTAAATGTAAACATAAAGCATGTGCTTAAACCATCCCACACTCCTTCAATAAATAAAAGCCCACCTGTCTGCTTTTTATATCACTATGCTACATGCGATAGAAGTGACATTAAACTGAAGTGCTGTGGCCTTGATAAAGTCATAATTAGGTAGTCCTGAAGCACACGTTTGTAATTTCTTAATCTAACTTTATCTTGAATTTACATGTAAGTATCTTGTACATATGTGAAAATATCCTGTACATAAGAGATATTTTCACATACATATGAGATAAGTGTAATCCCAAAGTTTTTTTCAGAAGGGTGACCAGAGAGTGTGTTCTAACAACAAAGGGATCATACTCCTCAGCCACTAATTTGAGCCAAAGATACAGGAGGAACAATGTGAATTCCATCCTGGCAGTGAGACAGTTGACCAGCTCTTCCTTCTGGAGGGTGTATGTGAGTATGAAGTCTAGATGTGTTTGTAGATTTGGAAAAAGCATATGACTTTATTCCTTGACATGTGTAGGCTATGGTAAGTACATGTATTGCGGGAGGACATGTATTATGGGAGGTACTGCAGGGATATTGGGTAACACAGCCACTGTTGTGTGCTATTCATTCCCTATATGAATGCAGAGAGAGCTGTGTCCAAATACTTCAAATGCCCTTAATGGAGAGGTATAAGTATCTTATGATCTTTTTCAAGACTGTTGGAAAAAGGAAATGTGACAACAACAAGTGAATTGAAACTCAAAAAATTCATTACCTGCAGAATAGCTGTATTCAAAGAGGACATCTTTGCAGGTTTCTGGTAAATTCTTCCATTCAAGAGTAACTGAAGAATCATCTGCATTTTGTTGTAATATGAGTTCAGTTACATCTGCTATATGATGGACAAAATACAAAAAGTTAAAGAAAAAATCTGATGCAAGTTACTAATTAATTCTTGTGTATTGCCTTAGAGTATCAAAAAGACATGGTGCCCCCTTTAATTAAAAGTGATTGCTTGCTTGAATAAAGATGTGTTTGATTATTGATAATTATTTATATAGTGCCTTTCACAGTAAATATCTTCATACATTCTTTACATCTACATATACAAAATAGGACAACATGCATGCAAACAAACTACAGTAGATTACAGTTAAACTATATCTGTATGCTGATATAAGATATGGGCAAATGTGAAAAATGGACTATTATTTTAGAAAAGTAGGGCTGAAGAGATTTATTATTAGACTTTGGTCTAAAACTGAAAGAGATATTATGAAACATCTTAAGAAGTGTAGGCCAAGTGTTGTGATTAAATGGTTTTAGAAGGATGTCCATGAAAAATTAAAACATCTTAGGTATTAGCAAATCAAAATATCTTTAATGGCTTTTTGTAAAGTTTGTATTTTAAAGTAAATAGTATAACTAAACCTACGTGAAACTAAACAATAAGCTGCTGTTAAGAGTTTCAATTAAAAAAAAACGTGAATTGACCTTTCATTAAATCAATCAATCAATCAATAAAGTGCGGAACAAACATCCCAATGCACAGGTTATAGAAAAAATAAAGAAAGCCACTGAGTAAATGAGGGATACAAATTACATCAAAAGCAGGTGCTTCCATACAGTTCAATGAGATAATTAAATACTTAAAAGCTTCTTCATACTTGGGACATTTATAAAAAATTACTGGGCTATCCCAATTGCTAATTATGCTGTTTCCAAGGTTAGAAGAAAGAGATCTCGATGACAATGAGGACAAGGAGAGAAGGCTGATTATTGGGACACATTTGATGAGTTTCAATGAAAAAGACAGCACATCTTGAAGATGTTTCACAAGAAAAGGGTAGTCAAGTGAAGTCAGTAAGATAATCAAGAGGGAAGTCGTCATCAGCCAAAGGAAATTGTCAGGTAAAGTTTAAATGCCTTAGTTGTGCTGTCTGCGCATTAAATTGAAATAGACAGAGAATTTATTGATCATTTAATTGCAAATGAAGTTTCTTCAACAACAGTCCATTAAAAATGTCACAGGGGAGATTACAATGGTCAGGTTATTTTCCATAACATAATAATTACTATTAAAAATGCAGATAAAGAGGTGTAAAGAATGTGAGCAGTTGTCTACTGAACAATGAGAAAAATGAGTACTCGTGCATTATAACCCAGGCACAGGCAAGAGAAAAACTTCATCATTTTTTACATTCGTTTATTTACAAAACAAAACAAGAATATGTAAAATTTGATTTTTAATGGCTTTTGAAACATTACTTCTGTTGCAAAGTTTCTAATGTTGTTAAATATAACATCGAAAGGGTCATCGTCATTGGGCTTATTTCTCTCCAAGCGCTATCTGGATTCAGTGGTGGTGTTATAATACACGAGTACTGAACAATGTCATGATGTGAAGAGTCATCCTTGACCTTCTTCTGAACATATTTATAAATACATGTGTTACACACAAAAGAAATGGATAGGTCAGAATGTGTGTTTTTCACAGTAAAGGGTCCTTTGTGCTCTGCTATGGTGTAGGGTGCAATTGAAATTGTTCAGGTCCACTGACAATGACCCTGGCCATATCCCTTAAATTCAGCTCTGGGTGGTGAATCATTTCCATCTGGGTAGAAACCAAAATAAGTATTTATAGAAGTTTCAGGAGATAAATTTAAGTTATTATTTTTCATCACTACAATCAAAATAGAAAATATATCCCTCCTAAATTTCCACACACTTAAAGAATCTACCTCATGGCATAGTAAAGCCACTCACTTGAGTCTTGGTGTTCCAATGCTCTATTAAAACAATGTATGGCTAGTCTCTCTTCAGTCAGTTGTCTATTTTCATACATATTTCCCTTAAAAGTATCTTCCAGAATTCTACCTATTCATCCATATTGTGAATCTGTTTTATACAGTACAGCACTACAATGAGTCAGACTCTGTCTTAGCAGAAATGGTTGTAAGCAACCCTTCATGGAACACAAGTCCACTACAGAGCAAACCTCCAAACACATAGAGTACACACAAACACTTGTCAAAATGAGAGACATCAACTCCACTAATATTAATGTCATTCAGATCTGGGAAGGAACCGGAATAAAAACAGTAATACAGAGAAGGTGTAACATCTACACAAAGCATGATAAGGGCAATTATTGAACCAAAGTCCTTGGACTATAAGTGGCCGCATTACCATCCCTAAATCAGCTTGCCACTTATTTTTCCAAAAATACTTCTTAAATAAAACTAGAAATATGAAGTTTTTCCACTGATTTTTTTAGTAAAGTTTCTGACCGCTTCAAATTCAAAAAAGAAAAAAATCAATTGAAAGGAACACATAGATCCATATTACTGTAGAAGACAGTATATTTTATTAAAATTGATTGGTTTATTTTTTCATGAAATATATTAAATAATCTGTAAAACTGCTAAAGCAACAACTATGCCTTGTTTCACGTTTACTGTTTAAAACAAAACAAAAACATACTCAATAAATACCTTTTGGTTGTAAAGACTCACTCTTCTGTATCTCATTCCCACATTTACTCATTATGTTAAGTGTGAAGAAATAGTTTTTACACAGCTCCAAGTTCTCCCACGTAAAGCAGCCAGAGTCACTAAATGAATATGTTTCAGGATGGTCACTGCATGTTAATGTTAGATTAACAAATGGCTTTGCTTTGGGTGGCACGTTGCAGCACATTTTTATAGATTTACTTTTAGCATCTGAATGGTTCAAATTAAAGTTGTTATAATCTAAAAAAAAAAAAAAAAAAAAAACAGAAGAAAAAGTTAACTGTCTAGTCAGGATAAGTATTTTCTAAAAATAAAGTTAAGTACAAAATTACACTAGCAAAATCCCATCACATAAAAAAATTAAAATAACAAGATAAAGCTTTTTTTTCCCATTAAAAAGGAGCAAAGGCATCTGAGTGTTTGGAAAGGTCACTTCTTGTATTCAAAACTGTAGCATCTGCAAGGTAAAGCACAGCATGGAGCAGGGCAGGATGAGCAGAAAGTAGTTGTACAAACCAGCAAGTATATAAGCAGATAACTGGCATCTGTGATGGATGGCCGGCTAAATATTCCGGCCCACACCTCCAGGCTGCCAGGTGGAGCTCTCCCAACAGCACTGAGATTCCCGTAATTCCAGCAGGGCCTTATGGACCTTGTAGTTTGTATGCGCAGCCCTGCTGGATACCATGGGGGCCACCGAGAGCCACTGTAGGGAGGCTTTCAGACTGCTATGTGCCCTATAACCTGGAAGTACGTCCTGGTCACATGAACAGGAGAAACAACGCGCTTCCAGGTTGAAGAAAAGGACTTTTACTCTGACCCGGAAGTAATGAGGACTTGTGGATTGTTGGACAGGAACCACTTCTGGGTCAGGGGGTATAAAAGGACTGTGGGAAAGCCCAGACACTGAGCTGAGCTGGGAGGAAGGGTGGCTAAGTGTCTGGGAGAGGAGGATTGGTTATTGTAGTGATTATTGTAGTGTATTGTATGAGTAGTGTGGAGTGGAGGGTGCTTAGTGCACAGTATTATTATAAAATAAATAATAATTGTACATTTATCTCGTGTTTGGCGTGGTACCTGAGGGTTCGAGAGGTCGATAACAACCTCTACTGCTACACATCATAGCAACAAATAGTTAAAAGAAACAGTGATTTCTTAGTGGGAAGAAGTTATAATTAGATAGAGCCCCATATAGCACATGTACAGTGTATCTTTTTGTGTAAATAGCAATGACAGACACCTGCTGACTGCATTATTAATTAATTATTTTATTAAATCCAATAACATGTGAACAAGGTCTTAAACTCTTCCAGTACACCATCCATCCATCCATTGTCCACCGCTTATCCGAAGTCGGGTCACGGGGGCAACAGCCTAAGCAGGGAAGCCCAGACCTCCCTCTCCCCAGCCACCTCCTCCAGCTCCTCTGGGGGGACCCCGAGGCATTCCCAGACCAGCCGGGAGATATAATCCCTCCAGCGTGTCCTGGGTCTGCCCCGTGGCCTTCTCCTAGTGGGACATGCCCGGAACACCCCCCTAGGGAGGCATCCAGGGGGCATCCTGACCAGATGCCTGAACCACCTCAACTGACGCCTCTCAATGCAGAGGAGCACCGACTCTACTCCGAGTCTCTCGATAACTGAACTCCTCACCCTATCTCTAAGGGAAAGTCCAGCCACCCTGAGGAGAAAACTCATTGCGGCCGCTTGTATCCGCGATCTTGCTCTTTTGGTCAATACCCAAAGCTCGTGGCCATAGGTGAGGGTAGGAATGTAGATCGACTGGTAAATCGACAGCCTCGCCTTTTGGCTCAGCTCTCTCTTTATCACAACAGACCATTGCAGAGCCCGCATTACTGCGGATGCCACACCGATCCATCTGTCAACCTCTCACTCCATTCTTCCCTCACTCGTAAACAAGACCCCGAAATACTTGAACTCCTCCACTTGAGGCAGTAATGTGTTCCCAACCCGGAGAGAGCATTCCACCCTTTTCCGGCAGAGAACCATCGCCTCAGATTTAGAGGTGCTGACTCTCATCCCCGCCGTTTCACACTCGGCTGTGAACCGCTCCAGTGAGAGCTGGAGGTCATTGTCCAATGAAACCAACAAAAGCATGTCAACCGTAAAAAAATAGCAGAGACAAGATTCTGAGGTTACTGAACCAGACCCCCTCCGGTCCTTGGCTGTGCCTAGAAATTCTGTCCATAAAACTTATGAACAGAATCAGTGACAAAGGGCAGCCCTGGCGGAGTCCAACCTCAACAGGAAACGAGCTCGACTTATTACCGGCAATGCGGACCAACCTCCTGCTCCTTCTGTACAGGGACTGAATGGCTCGTAACAACGAGCCTTGCACCCCGTACTCTTGGAGCACACCCCACAGGATGCTTCAAGGGACACTGTCGAATACCTTCTCCAAATCCACAAAACACAAGTGGACTGGTTGGGCAAACTCCCATGGCCCCTCCAGGATCCTGGCCAGGGTGTAGAGATGGTCCAGTGTTCCACTTGAATCCGAGATTCGACTATCGACCGAACTCTCTTCTCCAGCACACCTGAATAGACCTTACCGGGGAGGCTGAGGAGTGTGACACACTCCCAGTACACACATTCATTAAAACATCCTGTCCCCTATACCAGACAAAACCACCACCTACTCCCAGGATAACCATGTAACAGAGTAGCATAGCAACACCCCTACTGATATCAACTGGAAATGCAGATGGGTAACATGGCTTACTTACAGTAAGTCTGTCTAGGATACTACATACAGTTACACACTAGCGCTAGTAGAAAGCAAAGTCATACACATTCATTCCTTAGGAAGAATGCACTTATTTTAAGGAAAGGTAGGTGGTTGACTTAAAAGTGGTAAAGAGAGGGGCTTAACGTCAGGTAGAAAGGCATCCAGCGAGGGAGCAAGGATCAGGGACAAGCGGTGGTATAAACAGACAAGTGAATAAAAAAATAACTAGCAGTGGATATTCAGTAGGGCGGCGCAGTGGGTAGCACTGCTGCCTCGCAGTTGGGGGACCTGGGTTCGCTTCCCGGGTCCTCCCTGTGTGGAGTTTGCATGTTCTCCCCGTGTCTGCGTGGGTTTCCTCCCAAAGACATGCAGGTTAGATGGATTGGCGATTCTAAATTGTCCCTGGTGTGTGGGTGTGTTTGTGTGTGTCCCGTGGTGGGTTGGCACCCTGCCCAGGATTGGTTCCTGCTTTGTTGGCTGGGATTGGCTCCAGCAGACCCCGTGACCCTTTGTTCGGATTCAGCGGGTTGGAAAATGGATGGATATTCAGTAAGTGAGTTTTCTTAGTAGGAACGATGAAAGGAAGAAGGAAATAGTGTGAAAAGTTTAACTCGATAGAATACTTTCTAGTGTGCAGGAAAGTTAGCACAGTTAAGATGGCAACAGCATAAGGGTTCATTAATAGGAAAGGGTGTAAGCAGAGAGCTTCAAAGTAAGAAAGTAATAAGAGGGGCACAAAGTTAGAAAAATAGACAATGGAAAGTAATGTTTAATAACATGAAAGAAAGACATAGAGCAGGCAATCAAGGGGGAGAGTATTACAGAAGCATAAGGGAGCATAAGGGAGTGAGAAGGTGTTAAATAACTGCTGTAGTTCTTTAATCTAATGTTAAATCATGTAAATTTAATACAAAGGGTTTGAGCAGTTCAGTAATTCAAAGCTAAATTTAAAAATGAGACCAGTAGAATGCAAGTCCTTTTAGATGTTGGAATTTATAAAGAGTGGCTTGAACAAGTCAGTACTCCTTGAAGGCTACATGGGGAAGAGTGTCAGCTGATCCAGTACCTTAAGCTCAGGGTTGTTGAACTGGAGGAGGAATTGGTTGGATTGCGTTGTAGTAGAGAATTGGCAGACTTGGCCCAGGTGTCCTTTAAGGAGAAGGTGTGCAACAATAAGGTGGCACGGGAGGAAACTCCAAACCAGAAAGTTAGAGATAGGTGAGTCACAGTCACATGTAGATGCAAGGCAAAGAGTGTACACTGTTTAGGACATTAAACCAAGGAACTGACATGTCAAAAGTTGCAATAGTGGGGGACTCAGTCATTAAGGGGATTGAATTGCAAGTTTGCTCCAGAGATAGAAAGTCTTGCACAGTGTGTTGCCTTCTAGGTACACAAGTGGGAGACATCCCTAGGGAAAGACCATTGGCCAAATCAGAGGTGGATACAGTTATCATTGTCCATGTTGGAACAAATGACATAAATAAGGGCCAGTCTATCAGTTCTGCAATACAAATTTAAAGAGTTAGGTGCCAGGATGAGTATACATGTTTTACATGTATCCACGCCAGTCTATCTATGAATGAGGAGATTAAAATGTTGGCTCAAATCTTGGTGTAGGATAGAAGGGTATAGGTTTATTGGGCACTGGGACTACTTTTGGAATATGCCATGATGGGTTACATGTCCTCACAGGTGGCGCAGTGGTAGTGTTGTTGCTTTGCATTAAGGAGACTGTGGAAGATTGTGGGTTCGCTTCCCAGTTCCTCCCTTTGTGGATTGTGCTTTGAGTACTCAGAAAAGCGCTATATAAATATAATGAATTATTATTATTATGTGAGTAGGTTTGTTTAAACCATGGAATGGTTGTCCAGGAAGTTTAGGATAGGCCAGGTTTAGAATTGTACATGAAGGGTTAAACTATAGTGTAAAAATAAATATGTATAGCATATGTCATATGAGACAGTTGAGGAGCAGTGGAGCAGGTTTAAAAATGTTTTACACATAATGCAGGACATACTTAAATTTGGAATTTATAGTAAATTTAAAAAACTCTGCACTAGGTTAATAAAAAGTTGAAAAAGAAGCTGCAAAAGAAGAAAACAGCTGTATAAGGCAAATAAGACTAATAACTCCAATGTGAATTGTAGGGCATATTAGAACATGAGGGCAACCATCAAGTAGGATATTAGGGAAGCTAAAAAGCAGTTACAAAGGAATATAGCAGATAAGATGAAAGAGGACCCAAAGAGATTCTTTCAGTATTTTAGTAGTAAAAGAACAGTCAAGGAGGAGGTGAAGTTTATCAGGAATAATATAGGGGAATTAAAATATACAGTACAGATTGTGAAATAGCAAATGCTCTAACCTAACATTTTTCTGATGTCTTCACATGTGAGGAATTAGATAATCTCCCAGTTTTAACAGGGAATACTAAGGAGGTCGTGAGAGATGTGTAAATTGTACAGGGAGAAGTACTGCTTAGATTAAATAGGCTGAAATCAAACAAATCCCCAGGACAAGAACATATTTATCTTTGAGTGCTTAACAAGGTTAGTGAATACATATATAAACCCTTGACACATATTTTCAGGAAGTCACTGCACAATGGGGAAATTCTGAAGGACTGCAAAATGGAAAATATTACCCCGTTATACAAAAAGAGTGACCGGGCAGATCCAAGTAACTATAGGCCAGTAAGCTTAATATGCCTCAAAGGTAAATTAATGGACAGAATTATTAAGGATAAGATTGAGCAATACATGGCAGGTACAGAAGTTTTTCTGAACAGTCAGCATTGGTTCAGAGAAGGGAGATCATGTTTTACTAATATGATAGAATTCTATGAGGAAGCAACAAACATATACAATCAACATGGTGCATACAATATTATTTTTCTTGACTTTCAGAAACTATTTAATAAGGTCCCACATAAGAGGTTGGGCATTAAACTAAAAGAGATATGAGTTCAGGGTGTAGTGTGTTGATGGGTGAAGAATTAGCTCTGACAAAGGAAGCAGAAGGTTATGGTGAGAGGAACCTTATCAGAATTAGGTAATGTAAGAATGGTGACCCTCGGGGCTCAGTTGTAGGGCTACTGTTATTTTAAATATTAACATATAATTTGGATAGGAATATAAATAACAAGCTGGTTAAGTTTGTAGATGATACCAGGATAGGTAGATTGACAGATAATCTAGAATCCATTGAATCATTACAGATGGACTTCAACAGCATACATCCTCACTGTCATGTGACTATAGAGGAAAATGACATTAAAAATAAAAGACTAGGGGCAAGGCTGGACTCTGAAGCAGTTATAAGTCATACAAACTGTCTTGATGACAGTATAGTTTTTTCATAAACCCCTTAAAAAGTGCATTTCTTATATAGATTTTATCAGTATACAATTTACATTACCACCAGACATTAAAATATACCTCCAGTATCTGTTTGTGTTTGTCTACAAATCACAACTATCATGAACTGGCTGTTCATAATAATAATAACCATAATAATAATAATAATACATTTTATTTATATAGCACCTTCCCATGCTTAATGACACAAAAAGAAAAAGAAAAAAGGTGACATGCCCTATTATCATAAAGAGCTTTAATGTTGTAGCATGATGCTAAATATACGGCAGTCTCATGAAGGAAATTGTAGGTGAGGACAGAGCACTTAAGAGAAACACTTACAGAAGACATACTAAAGTCTTCTGTAAAGCTACCAAAGTCCATTGGCCAGGATGCAAGGTAATCAGTGAGCTTTGGGTAAGACCCTGGCCTTGACAAACATTCATGGAGGAAGGAAAAGAGGCGGTGTTGTGACTGACAGCTGGTGAGCAGTGTGAGGCCGACCTCGTGATTTGCATGAGCAGATACAGGGCAAGACAATTTGGAGAGCATTGAACCACATTACTTTGGAGCAGCATTGCGAGTGGTCAAAGCAGATAGCAGGTTTGAACATGAAGACACCAATCGCCCTTTTCAGGGCCAGCCACCATCAGCAACATAAATTGTTAAGTCTGTTTCTCCTTTTTTAGCACTCTCTCGTCTTTATAATATGATTGTAAAGAGCAGAGAAGCAACTGTGTGTATCCTTTGTAATGAAAATTTTGTGGTAGTTGTTTGCTAATTCTGCGGTGCCCTGCCTGGGGTTTGTTTCCTGCCTTGCGCCCTGTGTTTGCTGGGATTGTCTCCAGCAGACCCCTGTGACCCTGTAGTTAGGATATAGCGGGTTGGATAATGGATGGATGGATGGATGGATGTTTGCTAATATATTATGGCCCACATTTATATATAAAATGTTATTTTTGGCCCTCAATAAAATTTAGTTAAGACACCCCTGTATTAAACTCAATGTGTGACCCTACCTTGGATAAGCAGGTTTAGAAAATGGTTGGTTCTGCAATGATGTAATCTTAAGCTTATAAATAAAGCGGAAATAACTACCTAAAAGGGAATACTAAATATAATTCAGTAGTCTTTATGTTTTTGTCTTTGACTGATTTATTTTTTATGCAATATACTTGACTGGCTTGTCCTAAATCACAATGCTTCCTCCTAAAGATATCTTTACTGGTATACCATATAATGGAATTGTAGGCTGCAGTCATGGATTATGGTAAAAGTCCTTTAAAGTTAATGGCAAAGTCAACTTTAAAAATATAATTCACTCTTGGTGCAGAGAAAAAGGAGATAAGAAATGCAGACAGTGCTAAAAACTGATAAAATTCATAGGTAAGAAGGATAGTGAACTGAATATTATGTGAACATTATAGATAGAAATTACATGAGTCTAAATAATAAAAAAAACTTACCAATTCCACCTGTTTGAAACGTATTTGAAGAGTTTTTAGAAGTGCAGTTTTCAATTGAATGGATTGTATATTTAGAACAAGGGGAAAGATATTGAAGCTTATATTTATTATTACTATCAGGTTGTAAGTTTGCAGGTACTTTATTCCCATTATCATCTGAAAGATCTACTTTAGGCAAAGGACTGGAGATTGATAAATTAAAGAAGGTAATATATGCAGCATAACTTCCAGATGTAATGATATAGCCTGTAGAATTAAAAATAAATAAATAATTAAAAAGATATACAGTATGCACAAGACATATAGAAGAAGAATTATAGTAAGATAGACAAAAAAAAATAACAATCTAATGCTTTTCACAAAGGATCCACATTATATTAGAATGTACATTATATACAGACATTATCATGTTAATACAGTTGTGCCATCAAGGCTTTATTGTACATTGTACATTGGGTACCTGGATTGTCAGTATGGGTTTGGCTATCTTTAAATGCTTCTCATAAAAACATGTTTTTGAACTGAATTAATTGGGGGTGGGCCATAGACAGAGCACTGTTAAACTACCCACTTCTAAACTCTATTGGCCTGGGTTCATGGCCGTCACAAACCAGGAATGTGGATCCTGGCTTTCTGTCGGCTCATGGAGTCAGGAGCAACTGAGATTCTGGGTGGGAGAGGGGTGTCATGTATTTGCAGCCACAGGGAGGCATTAACCAGGGGAGGGTGGAATCCAGAAGACCTGTGTGGTGTAGAGGAGCAGTCATAAAAGGAGTTAATGGGTACAGTTGCTGGAGAAACCAATAGTTTTTTTCAGGGCCATTGACCACCAGTCTTGCATATAGTGCTGATTCCATAATTCTGTCTCTTACAGGGAGTCATTACATTGGTGGAATAAGTGAGTCAAGAACCAGCTAATGATCAAATACAAAGAACTGTTTTAACACTAATGCTGGCAGATCCCTCGACCACTCACACAAGGCTCACTTCAGGCTAGGCAGACCAGATGATTGTGAACCCCTTAAATATACTGGTAGATGGACTTTGGATTAACTTTGAGGACAGGGGTTTTGAGAGGTGGGCAGTGTATTGCCCTGGATACAAGCCTAAGAGAGACACATTCTTCAAGCAGCTGGGGATTGTCAGAAGGGACAGGTGTAAATGGAGAAGTTGGACATAAAATTAGGATTATGAAACGCATGAAGGGGGGGGGGGGGGGTGAGGTGTTAGCCTACAGTGGATGCCAAGAGGCACTTTGCAATATGGTTCCCTGCTGCTAATTGGCCTAGATGAGTAACCACTGGTGAGCCTCGGATAGTGTGGGAGATGCTGACCCCAGGTGAGTGGAGTGAGACAAAGCCTGTGGTGTGTATGAACATCCATAGGGACAAAGCAATTGGGGGCATGTAGGGCTGCAGAAGACCTTTAAGGAGCTGCGGTAAAAGGTGGAAGCAGGTCCCACCACTGAATAAACCAATGGTCATTTTCACAGCTACTTATCCTTGTAATGTGCTGATTCTATTTCTCTGCCTTTAACACCCATGGGCTCTGGGTTGCTATAATATATTTCTGAACTGATTTCTGTTTAGTAGACTGTTAAGTACAGTTAGGTCCATAAATATTTGGACAGAGACAACTTTTTTCTAATTTTGGTTCTGTACATTACCACAATGAATTTTAAATGAAACAACTCAGATGCAGTTGAAGTGCAGACTTTCAGCTTTAATTCAGTGGGGTGAACAAAACGATTACATAAAAATGTGAGGCAACTAAAGCATTTTTTTAACACAATCCCTTCATTTGAGTTGTTTCATTTAAAATTCATTGTGGTAATGTACAGAACCAAAGATAGAAAAAAATTGTCTCTGTGCAAATATTTATGGACCTAACTGTATGTGTTTCATTCTTTACTTCCACTTTTTCAAATATTAATTTTTTTGATATTTGAACAATCACAAACCATTTATTAGTATTTTCGTAATTTAAGATTTCCAAACATGTAGTCATGATAAATGTTTCTAAGAATTTCAAAATGTTTCTAAGAAATTAAATATTTAGGGCCACATGACTTCAAATGTTTGCCTCTAATATCACTGCACAACAAAGTTTTTGCTTCTTAAACACTGTTGGTTGTTTCTTATAGATTTTTGGGTGCTGATCACGAATATCACATCAAAATTTACGTTTTACTGTTTCAGAGAAATCTTCAGTTTTGTCATGATTTTTTCTAATATTTGTATCCAAACATTTTCGCTCCTGTAAGTGACTTAGTAACAACGGATTGTGCAACCTGGGCACGTCCAGGCATGGAATCAGGCCAGGTTGGAAGCTGTTCTGTGGAAGTTGACATCCTGGGCAAGCCTGGGCAGGTCTGAACGAGCTTGACGCTGTCTCAGCATGCTATAAAGGTGGCTTGCATACACCGATCCTGCTCATTTGGTTAATATAGATAGTCAGTGTGTATGTATAGTATCAGTATAATAAAATATAGTATCTGTAGCAATATAACAGCAAGTAAGCTTGATGCTATAGACATTTTGGTGTCGGGCGATATGTCTTGTCAATGTCGTAACAGCCGCGATACATTCTGCTATATCTGTGGCGAATATACACTTGCGCCTCAGAGACATTGGATGGCTGCTCTTGTGAAGAAAGCTTATCATCTGTATTCCGGCTGCAAAATTGGTGATCAAGACAAGGAATGGGCGCCTCACATTTGCTGTGCAACATGTGCTGTCAGTCTGAGAGCCTGCCTCAAAGGTACTCGAAAGACGATGCCGTTTGCTGTTCTGATGATATGGCGAGAACAGAAAGACCATGTGAGTAACATGACTATTACTTCTGTTTGATTAATCTGTCTGGTTTCTCTGCCAAGAAGTAAATTGAATATCGTAATCTGCTTTCAGCAATGAGACCCGTGCCACATGACGCCAGTCTTCTAATTCCAAAACCACCAGAGGATTGGACCTGAGACAAACCAGATGAAGAAACTGCAATTCAGGGTACTGACAGTGACATTGACCCGGATTTTGAACTGTGCTCATCAGGCGATCCACATCTGATAACACTGTCCGAATTGAACGATTTGGTCAGAGATTTGGGTCTGTCAAAAGCAAAAGCCGAGCTGATGGGTTTGTGACTGCAGGAATGGTGTTTGCTGTCACCAGGTACGAAAATTTCTGTATTTCGAGGCTGACATCATGATATAACTCAATTGTTTGCACAAGTCGACAGTCTCTGTTTCTGTTGTGACATTGAAGGATTGTTCTCAGCCTTGGGTTGTGATCACAATCCGGAAGAGTGGCGTTTCTTCATTGATTCGTCAATGTTAAGCCTGAAAGCTGTTCTGCTACACAACTGCAATGTTTATTCTTCAGTACCTGTTGGCTATGCAGCACACATGAAAGAAACATATGAGAATATGGAGCTGTTGCTGAAGCAAGTCCAGTATTGCTCTGTTTCTAGGACTGCAGCTCGGCTATACAAAGAACAGTTGTTTCATCTGTGAATGGCACAGCCGTGCCAAAGAGTCGCACTATTCTCGACAGAAGTGGCCACTCTGTAAAAAGTTAGTTCCAGGACAGAAAAATGTGGCACATGAATCGCTTGTCGACCCGGCAAAGATATTTTTGCCTCCTCTTCACATAAAACTGGGACTCATGAAGAATTTCGCGAAAGCACTGAACAAGGAAGGTGAAAGTTTTCGTTATTTAAGACAGATGTTCCCAAGAATAACTCACGCCAAGATCAAAGAGGGCAATTTTGTTGGCCCCCAGATCAGATATGTTATGAGTGACAAGCAGTTTGAAGATCAGTTAGTTGGGCCGGAAAAAATTGCCTGGAAAGCCTTCAAAGACGTTGTTGACAGTTTTCTGGGCAACTACAGAGCCCCAAACTACATTCAGCTGGTAGACAAACTTCTCAAAGCATACAAGACAATGAAGTGCAACATGTCACTCAAGATTAATTTTCTCCACTCACACTTGGACTTCTTCCCCGCAAATCTCGGTGCTGTCAGTGACGAACATGCTGAAAGGTTTAACCAGGACATTGCTACGATGGAGAAATGATACCAGGGCAACTGGAATCCGTCAATGCTTGCTGACTACTGTTGGACACTGCAACGTGATGCACCAGACATTGAATACAAATGAAAATCAGGAGCAAAACACTTTTAATTCTGTTGAATTTAATAGCTTATGCGAAACATAAACGTGACTAAATACATTACTGTCAGTAAACATATAAATGTCTATTTCTCAGAGTACCTACGTGATGCAGTAAAACCAAAACTATATTTGTGTATACCAGTAGGTACTTGTCACAATCACCAAAGACTTTTCAAGAAGCAAGTCTTTTCAAAAAAATTGTTGTGCAGTGTATTTATTGAAGATCATGGATTTATTGCTGGCAATGACAACAAAAACAAACAAGATATTCATGCTAAATTTTACTGCCTGAAGAGGAATAAGCAAACATGTAGAAGTGAGTGAGGAACAGAGAAGACCAAATGCAGTCATTGGAGATAAAAGCTATAAATTAGAATGAGTATGAAACATTTGAGTAGGTAAAGCGTGTGGTTACAAAGTTTTTCTGGAATATATGAATTGAGTTTAAGGGGAGGCGCTTTTAGGTTGTGCCTCTGTATTGCTATGACAGAACACCGAAAGACAGATCAATATGGCTATGATCAGGATATGGGGAACAACCTACAACAGGTTTAAAGAAGTCTTAGATGTTCTCTGAAATGATCTACAAGCCTGATGATAGAACAAAAGCTAAAACATTGCAGTTCTTGCTTTTTTCCCCAAAGGGAATTAAATTTAGTCTAGACTTTCAGTAGCATGCTTAATATTTAAAAAAATGGCATTTCTAAAATAAAGATATACAGTAACTATGATTTATGGCACACTTGAATGTAATGGTCACAGAAACTTTGTGGTTTGCAAAATTAAACTTGATTAGTTCAGTACACCAGCCAATCATGTAGCAAGTACAAGAAGTGAGATTCCTGAGGACATTGAGCAGACTAAATGTTGGAGCTTTGAGACTCATATGCCAGATTTTCTTAAGTATTTTAAGGTCTTTTGAGGTTGTTTAGTGTGGATAATTGGATTGTACTGTTTCTTTAGTGAACATTATTTCCTCATTAATAAGTTTTAATCTTTTATGTGAATTTTAATAATGAATCAAACTTACCACATTTGTCCTCCGTGGAATCTGAGAAAGAGAAAGAGGCATTAGACAGCATTCTAATAAGGCTTAATATAGTTATAACAAAATACAATCCTTAAAATGCAAAACCTTTAAATATTTTATATTTCTAAGAAGTGCCAGATTTATGACAGGATAATGAATGGGGCATACTGTAGATGTTCAGATGTAACCTAACATTTGTTTTCTAAACATTTTTACCTCCAAGATCTTCAATAGCTAAAATCACCTTAATTAGCAGCTACCCACACTCCCATACTAAATAATTATAGCTTTGCACAGCATACTCTTCAAAGTGTTATATTTTTATGTGACTGCACTTCTTGCATGTCCTTTTAATTATGCATTGTTCTAAAAAACATTTTTATTTATTAATGATATATTCCTTCTTTAATCTGTTGCTAAAACAATAAGGGCTAATGCAATTAAAACTTTAAAATTGGAGTTGCTGATCACTACAATGTGAATGAACACTTTTGATTACAGCAATTATTTAACATATTTTAAGGCTACCTTCATTAAATTTCTTATTTTGTGAAAAAGTGAGTTCTCAGAGTTATTTCGCATATCCCTTATATCGCTAAAAGATAATTGTCCATATTATTTATTACTGGTATGTTACTAGAATACAGTAAACTTTGGGCAAGTTATAAACAAAAAATAAGGCTTCCAAATGTAAACCTGGAAAAATGTAAATGTTCAAAATAAACAAATCACCATAAATGATATATTTCATATAAAATAAGTTGTCAAACAGTATATTGCACTTGTTACAATAGGGTATACTTACAGTATATAAAGGTATGATATGTATAATTATGCATTTAAATTAATACAGCGCACACACATACACAAAGACAAGTGGTGACAAAAAAAAGTCTGGCCTCTTAAAAGAAACAACAGTAAAACAAAACCTGATTTACTTCTCAACATTATCCCAGTGAACATTTATATACTTGTTATCACATTCACAAAAGTTTTCTAGGCCAGTGAAATGAAAAGTTTTATAAAGTGTTACCATTCTGATATGTCTTTAGATCTATTTTTCCAAAGATGCCCTTATAGCCCATTCAGTATGAACAGAAACATCATTTTGAAGTAGAAAGAAGATAGTCGAAAGCATTCCCCACTACTTTTCAATGACTGACTGCCACAAATGCCAAAGCTACAAATGGGGCTTTAAAGACCAATAATGAATATGGACAGCACCTTCAACATCTAACTTGAGTTTTCCATGACTGGCTCTAACATCACATGTGCTGGAGAACTACCATACATCCTTTATTTTGATTGTTGTTTGATCATATTGATATAACTAGGTTTCACGCCCAGTTATAAAATGTTATAAAAGTTCATTAGCTTTAGAATCTCTTTGGAACATTGGATACAGTGTTGCTTCATTCCAGAAATCAACATTAATGGCCACAAGCTTTTCTTGTATTTCATTGCTAATGAAGAATTGATTCAATTGACTAATAACTATTCTCTATGACTGATAACTATATAACTATATTAATTAAACTATATAACTATATTATCTATAACTATTAAATATTAAATATGACTGATAACTATATAATTATTCTGTGTGATAACTATATTAACTATAACCATATAACTATATTACCTACTAACTATTAACTGTTAACTATAACTGATAACTATGATATGACTGATAACTATTCTCTAGATCAAAATCAGTACTGTAGAATATGTTTTTTTAATAACTCCTCACACACACAAACACATATAAAGCAAAAAATAAATAAACATACAAATGCATATTATATATGTTTATATACTGTGTTTGTATGTGTGTGTGTAAGAGAGTTGTCACTTGGGACAAGAAACACCTTTAGCACACTTTGGTTCTCATGAGCGGAAGATTGGCAGGAAAGGCAAAGCATATAAATATGCAAATTAACCAAAACAAAGAGAAAATGAGTTAAAAGATAAACAGAACGATACTTTGACATATTAAATGCAAGTCAAGGCAAGAGTAGGTTGCAGATATCTGGCAGTTTTATTGTTTAGTTGGCAACCTCTTGTCTCTGAAAGCAGAGGTGAATAGTGTGTGTGTTTTGCATTTTAGCATTATAGGAAAATCAAAAGTGACTTTGAACTTACCTGTCAAATCTAGTGTGTCACATCTTTCATTTTGATTTTCCATTAATTTGTTTAGTCATTGCACTGCTTAGTCTCTAAACCTATCCCAGCAGGAACCAAGCCATAATTGGACGTGAATTAACTTTAGAACAAACTCACTTCCATCCTTATACTTTGGTCAGTTTACAACATTAAACATTTTAACTTTCATTTGGGATATGCAGGAATACAAAATATCTACAGAAAATCCATGTGGATAAAATGGAAGAGGAAAACTCCACAGACAGTGTTGAGACCCAGGTACCATGGAGTTCTCCCAATCAATATATATATATTGTCACACATGTGGGCTTTGGGAGCAGCTGTAGGGCTCAATGAAGTGTGATAACACAAAGAAAGTGGGTTTTGTATAAGACAATATTATTTCTCTCTCTTATTCAACAGAAAAACAAGAATAAATGCACCATTTTGAACACTGGCAGACGATCTCACACACACAATAACAAAGGCATTACTTCCGATCTCACCTGATGACTGCACTTTGGGCTTCACGTTTCCACATCATTTCCGTACTTCCATTTTCCCAGCATTCCCTCTGTATCTAATTTCCTGCTAGTTCACTATAAAAATCAATTCAAATTCCGACTTGTTGTCCTCTGTTCAATTAATTTATTGAATGTATCAGTCTGGAAAGGCTGCTCTGGACCTTCAATTATACGTGGCTTCCACCCCAAATCTTTATGAGTGTGCTGTCTCTAATGTTTTCTTCACTATATATATATAGACATTTGGAAAACTGCTTAGTGTCTTTTGGAAAAGGAAATGGGCCATAACTTGTCTCACTTATTTCAAAAATGTGCAATTTGTTATTTTACAACAGATCTGTCAATTCATCTGCTTTTTTTAACCTCATTTTATGGATATTTATTTATTATGGATTTTTAACCTCGACCAGCAATTCATTTTGTGGATTATTTATTGAATTCAGCTGAATGTGATTCTACTGCATTACAGAAGATTTACTACTCAACAAAATACCTCTCCCATAAACACATGAATGTGTGCTAGATTCCCTTTGGGAATATTCACTGATTGTGAATTTATTTTTATTTTTCTTTACAAAATCAGCCAATTTAGGGCTATAAAACAACATGACAGTAGGCAAAAATATGCAAATTTTAAATAAATACAAAAGAAATAATGGAAGTGCAGCTATTTGCAGATATTGTGGTGGTGGTGGTAGTAGAAGAAGTAGTAGTGAGGGGGAAGGATTACATATTTCATTACTCATGTAGTGTCCAAGAGTATGGACATTCTCGACTGTTAACATATGATGCCTTCAGTCTTTGACATGAGGTTTTCCAAACTGTATGTACCACATACATGAACAAAGCAGCAGTAATAATTGACCTGGAATTTGGGTAACTGTGATAGTAGGTGTTGTAGATTCTGTGGGTGAAGAATTGGAGACTTTACTTTCTGTGCTTAAGTGTTCTAGACTCTAAGAGGAGTTGTTTTCAAGTGTGGTAGGTTTAGTTTGAGCAACTGAAAGGTGACAGGAACAAGCTGTTAATTTCTAAGAAAGTGCACATAAATACTTTTGATTATTTATAACTACTTACTGAGATAGGGAAAACATAAATCCTACAACTGCATTTTTTTCCCAAGCAGGGTTTCTGATGAGAGTAAGTAAATCTTTAAAATGGCATAAAGGTGGACTCTCTATCTGAATAAAACATATTGGTTTACTGTATTTTTTTAATTTACCTCTGGTAACTCAACAACATGAGCAGCATGAAGTGCAGAAGGCCACTGTTTTTTGCACCATCATTTACTGTATATTTACAACATGCCATATGTAAACATGCTCTCTTTTTTCTCAAATGTGTGTGTTTTAGAGGTACAAAATGTGAAATTACTTGTTTAAATGGCAAATATTTAACTTAGAGTAAATGTCCCAATGAAGTGGTTAAATGTTAACCATTATGCTAAATATGGAATTTAAATAGTCAACATCCAACAATGACAAGATGAGATGGAAAGAAAGAATGGAGGTTAACGAAAAGGGATAGAGTGAAAGAACCAGTGCGATGGAAAAGTACGGAAATGAACCTCAAGGATACAGCGTGTGGCCAGTGCTCAAAAGGGGGCTGAGAGTTGCTCCTGCTGAGCCTCTGAAAGGCATCCCCTGCAAGGCTGGAGATGGCTGCGTAAGTCAAAGAAATAGAGGTTCGGTGGTGCCCCGTGGAATATCATGGGATGGGTGGCAGGGGCATGAACAGGAATTGAAGGTTGTATGCGCATGTTGGATGATGTCTCTCAGTGCTGGAAGATCCAAATAGGATAAGCCAGAGAGACGTTGGTTATAAAGGGATGCACTAGGGGTCTAGAATTTTAGAGGACAGCTTACTGTTTTTTTTAACCTCATTTTATGGATATTTATTCATTATGAATTGTTAAACCTCCACCAGCAATTCATTTTGTGGATTATTTATTGATTGAACGTTTGATGCACTGCACTTTGGAATATTGTTTTCTTTGGTTTTAAATAAAAGCACTGAGCACTTTATGCACCTAACGCTTGTTTGGATGAATGTGTCTTTACCTGCTAGGCTCACCTCGGTTACAGTATTGACAGTGGCAGGTTCAAGAAGCCTACCTGCACCATCACAATAACTATGAGAAATTACAAAAAGCCAACAATTTAACCTTGAGAATTAAACGCTTATTTTAACTCTCTATTGTGTATTTCTTTCATAAATGTTAAATGTGAACTGTACTTAGTCAAAGGCCTCCCACAACAATAACTAATAGTAGGACATTAATCAATCCCATTTTCCCATCGTATGAATTGGAATCTGCTGTCTATTCTTGTTCCACCACAAGAATATTTGTGCACTTTTTTAAGCATGACATTGTAAAGTAATTTTAAAAATAATGTAGTTCACTGACACATGTTATTGCATTCTATAATCATTCTTATTTTCACCGCTACAAAAATGTTTAATAAACAAAAATGTGATAAACTACTCTTTGACAGTTATTTTACAATATAACTATAATGTAGGCAATTTACAGTAAATACATGTACACATGTCTCTTTCATTTAAGTACTTAAATTATTTAAATATTGTGTCTGAGCTATTTTAGAAATTGAGATTAATAAAATCTGGGACGATAGAGGTCATATTTATGAAAATGAAAACACTAACGTTTGATTTATAAATATATGGAATTACTGAATTGTTTTAAAGAATGCAATGAATTCCCAAACAGCTTTTATTTTCAATTGTTTTTGAATCATATTAGTCCATTAGTTTTATATATTTTTCTTTATTTTTCATGAAAGGAACCGATCCATTTTGTAAATTTTATTGGTCCATTACAAAGTTAATGGGAGCTGAGTAGCACTGGGGGCAATGCAGTTAGCAACACCGGATTGGTGATGCATTACAGTTCACACTGACTCACACATACCAGGTTATTTGGAATTTTAATAACCTCAAAACACATGCACACATAACTGAAACAAAAAACAAAAACAGGACAGGCATAATGTACAAATTGCTTACATTCAAACAGAGGACCAGATTTTAAGGCCAGACTTGTAACATAGAAGAAAAGGTGCAAATAAAATTAAAATGTAAAGAGTGACAGATTACAAAAGGTGGATTTGTGTTATTATACCAACAGAGTGGAAAGCTTTACATATAAAATTAATTATTTTGCATTAGGACAGTATGAAATTTTCTCTTGTGAAGAGCTATATATATATCAAAAAAACTTTTGTTTGAATAATCATACACTAGAAAAACATTAAACACAGACAAGTAGCGCTGAAATCCTTTAAAAAGGTACATCACGTTACTTTTTGTAATGGGTGAGGGAGTGATGACAGCAGTAGGTTTGCTCTCAGTGCTTGAAGGAGTGACAGGTCCTTTAGTGCGTGAGGTAAGAGAACTCTGAGAGGAGGTGTTGTTGGGTGACATCTGCCCTGTAACTTCACCTGAAAGTTGACCAAAACATACTGTTAATTTAAAAAATCAAAACATATGTCCAGAAAAGGAACAGAAATCCCATTCTGTTGACTGCATGGACTATTGATTTTCATAACAGTTGTAACAAAGTTTTACATGACTGAAAAGGATTATAAATTGACATCGGCAAAATATCCAATAAATATAACTTGTAAATGAACTTTATATATGAAAGTCTTTAGATAAAGATGCTCATCTTAATACAAGTCAAAGTGAGAAAAAGTCTGAATTAGCATAAGCACACCTAATCTGGAGTTTTTTATAAGAAATGTAATGATTTACTTCATGAGGTAGAAGTACAGAATAAACAAGAATGGTTGTGTCAAATATTTGACGTATACTTCAGTTTAAATTTTTGAAATCTAAATATTCTCAATTATAACAGAAATTTGCCATTTTCCACTATATAACAGAGGTCCATAGAGGACTAGATTCCTAGTAAAGGATCAAAAAATCAAATTAACTTTATACAGTATTTATAATCACTGACCTTGAGATAGCTGAAAATGATACTCAACATGCTTATTTTGTTAACCTTCTGAGGGGTAGGACCACAAATAAAGACTCAAATATCAACAATATTATCATATTTGTGATCAGCAACTTTGAAATAGCATAAAATGACACTTAACAGGCCTGTATTATGGACACATGCCTTATTAAAGTTTTCTGAAAAGAAGTAACTTTGCCCCTTGTATCCCATTAGGTCATGAGCCCCTTGGGTCAGCTGATATGGCAGGCACAGCTTCAAGCTCTCTTGATCATTTTTCCCGAAGACACCTATTGGTTTACTCTTAATCATAAAGGTGTAATTCCCTGCACAAAATATGGTCCAACAATGGTTTAAAAATAGAATATTTCCAGTGTATAGGACCAAAAGTAGTGAGGAATGACAGAAAAACATGATGTCTTCCAAAGCTAGACATCAAGATGACTTGAACATATGTGGGGATTTTCTTGTACCAGTGAGATGGAAGGGGCCAGACAAAACAAACTGAAGTGACTTCTAAGGGTTCATAAGTAATTCTTATGAGCACAAAACGTTCACCTTGGTTTAATGAGATAACCAATCCTTTTAAATTTGACAGCTATAAACAGATGCAAATTAACTGTCTCTGTGGACTGAAAGTATTAACAAAATTCTCTACTTTTCAAGATTAGCATGGAAAAAATTGTAAGTGCAAAGATTTGTTTAGAAAAACATATAACTTGAAAATAAGAAATTGATATTGACTAATATAATTCCACATAATATTGGTAAAAAAAAGACTATGAATTTCTTTAATAAAAACTAGAAAACATAACGTAAGTATACAGGCTGAGCAATCAGCTCAACCTCCCTAGTAAATTTAAACTGATTAAATTACAGGCAATCATGCATATGACATCCAAAATATAACTTTCCATGTATCCTTTAGACAATGCTCTAACTAGCTAACCTGAAAAACCCATGAGCAGCACTTACATAATCAATATTAAACATTTTATAAGTCATTAAATTACCAGTTACTGCAATGGTTACAGTTTTTGGCTTGTACTAAAGGAATCAGATTTGGATAAAACTGTTCTACTTCATATTTTCTTTATAATATTTTATGTACAGAAAATAGTAACCATACAAGATTAATGTTATCTGAAAATGTAAAATTTATTAATATTTAGCTTATGTTGTAAATGATATTTTAATCTCCACAGCTCCTTTTAACCTGAAGTACTGCTTTTGATATTTTTGATCACACAGGCTTGAGAATTTAGTCAGACTTATGAGGTGGTTGTTTGTTTTTCAGTACACTTGATTCGTCTTAACTTTGGCGCTGCAATGGTGCACTTCATCTTGTTGCTTCCTTGTTGTTCATGGAACACCACTGTTTTGTGTTTTGGCTTGGTCACCACCATTTTGTTGATGGTTACTCGGAGCTGTTGATACCATATTATTAGTTCTTGTTTATTCTATTTACATCTGTGAGTCACCTTATTTAAAATTAGCACTATGCTGTTTCAAGAATCCACAAATTGAATCAATGATAACTTTTTTCACAAAGATTTTTGCATTAAGAGTCAGGGAGATGCTATTAGACCAGAAATGTAGCATGTTTGGCCTAAGATTCCTAGTTTTATAGTTTTGGAGATTGTTTTTTCAAGACTTTTTCCTTGTTTTTTTCACTTTTGCCTTATAAAAGATTATTCTTTGTCTCTTTCCTTGAAATAGTGTCTGTTTCCTTGATATTCACTGGTTCTAGTTTCTCTGCCACAAATAATAATAGTTCCATTCTCTATGGGCTTATTTCATGTTCATACTAGGTTTATTTTTAATGTGTCTTTCAGAAGTTTAATTCAGCAACACAATATTCATAGTCATTTGTATCTTGATTACACTCAGCTGCAGTTACAATAAAAAAAAATACTATTTAAATTACATCTTTAATTAGCTACCTTACTAATCTGAGACAGTGACTGAGTGATAATTATTAGTGTTTATATTTAAAAAAAACAGAAGTTCTTTTAATAGATTCTGACTCTTTGAATATGAATCCAGTTAGGAGGTTGTTCAAAACACTTTAAATGAACATCTATAAATTTCTTTCTTTTATTGAAGTGTTTTAAATATAGTGGCTGGATTATTTTACTTACTCACATAGGTGAAACCTGGTGACGTTTTTTTGTAATTTAAAAGACATAAAAACTATAAGAAGAAATACCACATATCTATGGAAATGATCACTGTTTGATTTGATGTGTAAATATTGGAAACTAATTGTCATAGCTAACGTGATTTTTTTCATTTTAGGTACTGAATTTTTTTTTTGTCATGAAAGGTGAGCATTTTCTAAATTTAATTGGTCCATTACAAAGTAAATGAGAGCCAAGCAGCACCTGTGCTAATACAGGAACCAGTGCTGGAGGGAGTGGTTGTCCATGAGAATGCACACTGACTCACCCATACTGTACCAGGTTTTGTAGTATTTTACTAAATGTAATACACATAAACATGTATTGGAGACTGACAACAAACATTACGGGGAATAATGTGGAAACCGCACAAATCCTAAAGGAAGTCAAGAGTTTAAGGCCAAACTTGTAACATACAAATAAAGGTGCAGTTGAACTTGATATACTGTATATAGATTGACATATTACACAAGGTTCAGTTTTGTGATTATACCAATAATTTTGAAAACTGAACATTTAAAAGTCAATCATTTTTCATTTTGAGTTTGTATTACTTTCTTGTGATTAGCTGTACATACCAAGAAAACATTTTTCTTAAGTCAAATTGCACATGCTAGAAAGGGATTATACACAGAAAGGTAGCAATGAAATCCTTTAAAATATGCATCACATTACTTTTTTTAGTGGTTGAGTGACTCATGGCAGCAGTGGGTTGGCTCTCAGTGCTTGAAGGAGTGAAAGGTCCTTCAGTGTGTGTGGGAAAAGAACTCTGAGAAGAGGTGCTTGGGGGTGATGTCTGTACTTTATCTTCACCTGTAAAATGACCAAAACATGCTGTTAATTTCAAATTCAAAACCAAATCAACTGAGTGATAATTATTTGTATTGAAACTCAGAAAAAAAACAAACAAATTATTTATTATGGATGGCGACTCTCTGAATCTGAATCCAGTTAGTTAGCTTTGCCCACCCAATTAGAAAGGATTATTTTGAATATGCTCTTGTTATTAAAGAAAGTCATGACTGACAGAATTCTTTAAGATTACAGGTGAATCAGTCTAAAAATTAAATTTAATATTTTAGGTCATTTTTTCATTCATGTTGTTCATGTACAGCTGGATAATTTTTGGTTGAACAGTTATTAGCTTTCATGTAATTTAGGCACTTGTACTGTAATTAGAAAAGGAAAGCTTCATTAGTAAACATTTCCACAAAAAGCCCCCAACCAAAAAAGGGACCCCTGCAAGTTTAAGGTGCTGAGTAAACATGAGCTTTAACTGCCTGGGCAGACATCTCAAGCTCAGACTCAGTCCACAGAATTGGACTGCAACAAGTCATACATTCTCCTAGATGGAATAGCTTTTGGAACAGTCATGTCAGAGATGCCAAGTGTGCAAAAATGGAATGACCCCCAGAAATAACTATACTGGGGATTACATGATAAAAGAAAGGGGCTGGAGAACAGGCAGTAATAATAATCTAGTAGTCCTTCTGAATGACAGTAAGCAGCAATGTTGAAAGGGACCTTATACTATGGCATTACTCCCCTCTGCAGAGGAGACTGGCCCTTACAGTATAGATTATTTGTTCATGACTGCAGGTGCACCTCAGGCCACCAGGGGGACTTTTCTATGGATGACCCAGGAATTCTATGGGGCATTCTTAATTCTTAATGATTACTCAAGCACTCATAAGTAGTCCCAGCAAAGACCTTAGAAACTGCTTCAGGCAAGAAGTTTAAAGTGCTGGGAGTTGGGTGTGGAGTAGAGGTAGGGGTTTGCCAGACAAAAAGAAGATCAGGAAACGGTAATGAAAGAAGATTCAGGGAAGTGGGAAAGGAGAGTATTTCTGTGGTATGGGAAACAGGTAAGAGCTTTAGAAACACACCTTATAGACAGGGAATAACCTGTACAGGTAGGCCGAGAGGGGCTTTAGGTTTATTGTGTTCTTTTATTTTTTTGTTTATGCTCTCCCTGAGTTTCAACCCTCATTTGCATTTTATACGATTAATAAAATGCCATTCTTTTGGTACTTCTGAGCCCCTCTTTGAGTTTTTTGAGATTTGGAGTCTTCTCTGCAGCACCCTCAATAAGAGTTAATCCACTTATATTTTACAACCTTAAACCTTTATTACAAAATGGTTAAAACGGTTGCTGTGGCAAAATGACATTATTTGAAAGTATAAATATAATTTTAATAAGGTTTTAAAATTTTCAAAAAGTTTTGAATAAACATCTATAAATGTCTATCTTTTATTGAAGTGCATACTGTAAATAGAGTATGAATCCTGGTTTCATTTTTGTAATTTAAATGACATAAAAATATGAGTAGATATAGCACATATCTATGCAAATGGAAATAGTCTGGTTTGATTTTTGAGAATCAATGAAGTGGTTTTAGGAATGACATATGTTTGAAAAATCTTTTGCTTTTTAATTTTTTTGTATCTTGTTACTCCTTACGTTTTCTGTCTTTACTTTTCCAGAAAGGCATTCACATTATAAATCTTATTAGTCCTTTACGAAGCAAACAGGAGCCAAGCAGCACTGGGGGGCAACACAGGAGCCAGCATTGGACAGAATAGTGCTCCATCACAGTGCATACTGTCTCATACATACCTGTGTATTTAGAATTTTAAGAAACACAACACACACACATATTTGAGAGACAGAACAAACTGCACACATCCAAAAAAGACAAACAAACATGTGTAACAAGTGTAAGGCTGAAAGATTACAAAAAGGTACAATTTGTGCCATTATACCAACAATCTGGAAGAATTTACATTTAAAAATCAATTATTTTGCATTAGGACAGTTTGTATTTTTCTCTTGTGAAGAACTCTATATGCCAAGAACAACTTTTTAAAAATCAAACTGAATACATTAGAAAAGAATTAAACACATAATTCTTGCCACAGAAAAGTAGCAATGAAATCCCTTAAACATGCATTGCATTACTTTCTGCACTGGTTGAGTGACTGATGACACCAATCAACTTGCTGTCCGTGCTTGAAGGAGTGACATTGCCTGCAATGTGTGGGGGTAGAGAACTCTGAGAAGAGGTGCTTGGGGGTGATGGCTGCACTGTGACTTCACCTAAAAAAATGACCAGCACATAACTGTTAGTTTCAAAATCAAAATAGATGACAAGAAAATAAACAGAAATTAGCTTCTGTTGGCAGCATTGACTACTGATCTTCACAGTAAGAAAGTTTCACATAAATAGGGTTATAAATTGACATCCTTTACAGCCAGCTCCAATGAGTTTGTTGAAAAGCTCACTTGCAGTAGTTTCACAAACTATATCACACACCATTAGTTAATATTAAGTCATTACATGGCATTGCTCCTAATTCCTACAAATCTGACATTGTTTAGTACCTGTTACATTAATCAGATGTGGATCAGAATGTTCTTAAAAAGGTGAAATTTAAATTTTCTTTTTAAAATTAAAAAAAAAATGTAACTATACAAGAGGAGTTTTATCTCACTATTTTTCTGAGTAGGATAATGGATTTATTAATTATTCTCTATATCTACTGTAGTTGTATTTTTACTGTATTTAGACTTGGGGAGTGAGCCGTGAAGCACACTTATTAATACTCTTTCATTGCTCATTTTTGTCAGCAAGAGACAAAAGAAAAATGTGTTTCACAATGTTAAAATTATCAAACATAAACAGTACCAGTTTTAAGTCAGTAAACCTTTAGCATTAAAGTAGCACAAAGATGTGCATAATAACATAACATACAAGAAAATGTCACATTTGAATTCATTTTAGGGCCAACTATAGTGATCTTCTTTCCTTAAAATCTCAGAACAATTAAAATGAAAGAAAAAAAAATATTTTGACAATTTTAAAGATACTAGAAATCCAGTTTGGCAGGTTACCTCTGACACCTACAGCGTCTAGTTTCAGAATTAATCTTTGGTGTGGGACTATATCAAATGCTTTTTGAAAGTCTAGGTAAATTATGTTGTATGCTTTGTTTTTGTCAGCTAAGTTGTCAACTTAGTATAGTTCCTCTGCATTACAGGATCAGAACAGCCTGTCATTGATGTGGACCCCCAAGTATCTCACTGAGGCCTTGCATACGTTTTAGGTCCTCATAGATGGCACAGTGGTAGTGCTGCTGCTTTTCAGTAAGTAGACTGTGGAAGATTGTGGGTTCGCTTCCCGGTTCCTCCCTGTGTGGATAGTGCTTTGAGTACTGAGAAAAACGCTACATAAATGTAATGAATTATTATTAAGTAGTTGCAGCAGTGCACCACCTCTACGCTCGCTCCCTGAATAACGAGTGAACAGATGTAGAGGCTCTTTGGGGTGGTGAAATTCAATAACCAGTTCCTTGATTTTATGATATTATGTTCCAGACAATTCTTTCTGCACCAAGAAACAAAGTTCCCTACCTGACTCCCCTACTCTGTCTCATCTCTCTTGACAATACACCTCATTAGTGTAGGAGATGCAGAGAGGTGACCTGTTGTTGTATTTATAGTCCAAAGTGTACAGGGTGAAGAGAAAATGAGACAGAACTGTTAGTTGTGGTGCTCTAGTGTTGCTCACATCCACATAAGCAATTTCGTTCTTGAGCCTCATAAACTATGGTCTTCCCAAAAGATAGTCCATTATCCGGGACTCCATAGGCTCACCCATCTGCATATCTCTGAGCTTACCCGTTAATAGAGATAATTCACAAAGTGATGCCAGTTTTGTGTAGGTGGGAGTAAGCCTTGTGGATCAGACAGATAATTGCATCTTCCACTCTAATCTTTATTTGACAGGAAAACTACAATAGGTCCAAGTGGTCTTTCACAAGAGGGCTCATATAGTATAGGTCAAGCCTCTCAAAAGTCTTAATGATGTGGGATGTAACTGCCACTGGTCTGAAATAATTAGGTAAAGAGGTGTCTGACGTCTTTATAACTGGAAAAATAAAGGTTGATTTCCATGGCAGAAACAGAGGATAGCACAAAGCTAGTTCTCACAGGTCTTAAGAACTCAAAGACTGACTCCATCTGGATTCCATTTTCTTGTGTGTAGGCTCCTCAGGCGTCTCCCCATGAAAGTCGATGCTCAGAAGTGGACTCATCATGTGCTGTACCGATTGAACTGGTATACATGTTGATGTTGTAGGGATGATGTGGGGATACTGCTCATTGAGAGAAGATGGTGGTGACAACAAAAAGGAAAATATGTTAAAAAAAAAAAAAGTTCAGGGAGTTAACTTTGTCTAAATTCCCTTCCAGCACCTGAGCCCTGGATTGCTTGAGTCCAGTAATTATACCCAGTCTATGCCACAGAAGTTAATATAGTCTGTGATGCAGTGATGAGTCCCATGATATCTCCTGCATGTGATTAATACGTTATTCCCAAAATGCTTTTTGGAAGCAATTATTCAGAGCCATTTCGGTATCCATGCTCAATTTCTTAACTGCCCTGGTGCTACCTGATGGCCATCTAATAAAGGGTTGTAGGTGGATCAGATTGTGGTTAGATCTGCCCAAAGCTGCCAGTGCCACAGGTTTACATTAAATGCACCTTTAACATTTGAATACAGCAGAGCAAGCTTGTTTTTCCTTGAGTGGTACATGGCACAAATTGATGGAAGTTAGTCATTTGTTTCAAAGTCACATGGTTGAAGTCACTACATATAACTGCAGGGTCAGAATGATTCATTATTAGAGTGTTGGTAACTGATTGAATCATTTCTGTTTAAGAATCCCCATTTGCAAAAGGAGGAATATAGCCATTAATAAGGATCATGTAACTTATTTCTCTGAGCAAATAACCTGGATGAATTCCAACAGCAAGAATTTCAATGTCTGATTTACAAAGTTTAGTTTTTACTACAATATGCTCCCTTTTACAACATTCCTCATTCACACAGATGACCAGTCCCCATGCTGTCTCTTTTACACACTGTAGTAGGTCTCTGTTTGCTCCAATATGATGGAATTCACCCAGAATTAAAACAGTCAGGTTTATCCAATTTCCGCCAGTTCTCTGTAATACACTTTAATGCAGCTAGTAGAGCTAACTGCATTCTTGACAGCAGTAACTTGTTGCTGTTCCGCATATTTTCATTTGCTGGTGACACCCGTACTTAAACCAATTACCGTATATACTCGCGTTTAAGTTCTCCCATGGATGTCGGGGCTTGATTTTACCGTATAATTTCCGGTCGGTCGTATAAGTCGAATGCGGTAAACTCGCTCTATTGGTCCAAGAGATTATGATATGCTTAAGCCCACCTGAGAACTGAAGCATATCAGGGCCACGGAGAAGGAAAAAAAATATAGACACAGTGAAGAAAACTTTGTTCTCGACATTTCCACTTTAATCTTGATGTTTATGTTGAGATTAAAGTCGACGTGTTGATTGTTTATTTTGTCATTAAAGTAGAACATCATAAATGTCATTTTAAAATCAATGTTTAATTTACTAGATTTTCTCAGACCCCATCATAAGTAATATAGCACATTAAATGCTTTGTGTTAAGTGTTCCCTGACACATGTTACTCTGTACATGCTTCTTAAACTGACTTCCAATCTTCGACTTTATTCTCGACATATACTCTTTTCTTCACTGTGTCCATATTTTTTTTTTCTCCTCCGTGGCCCTAATACCCTTCCGTACCTGAGAGAGTAACCACGGAGCACAGTGCCTTTTTTTTTTTTTGCATTGTGTCTTTCTGACCACACGGGAATACCCGGACTATTCCAAAGCGATGTTTGCACTGCTTAGTGTTTTTTATATCTCCCACCCTCATACACCTTTATCATAACAGCATCCCTTATCTACAATAGAGCGTTCGATCAGAAGAATATATGAAGCTGTTTTTAAATTAAAAGTCATTGAAGTGGCAAAAGAAACTGGTAACTGCACAGCTGCAACAAAATTCAATGTGTCTGAGAAACTGATGCAAGATGGGAGGAGGCAAGAAGATGTAAAAAAAAAAAATTAAGCGCCATAACTTTTGAACGGGCATATAGGTCCGGGTCTGATTTAATGATTGATTTTTTGGGTTTCAAGACCCGACTTATGCACGAGTATATACGGTAATAAAATTCTTTTGCATGCCTCTTTTTCAGAGATGAGGACTTCTATTTTGCAGTCTTAAAAGTTACCCTTTTTTTCTCTTGGCATACTCATATTTTCTTGATCGAATACATACAAAGTGGTTATGATAATATGGCATCTAGTGCACAACTGGAATTGCTAGTAAATGGTTTGTGGACTATTGGAGAAAGGTAGCATCCATCTTTAAGATAGGACAAAAGGTCTGGCTCACCTATCTGTCATACAAATAAGCACCACGCTATATATTTTTTGATGTTTAGAACATCAAAAATCAAAATATAACACTAGTTTTTCATTTTGTTTCAAATTGAAAAAGTAGAATTGTTATTTTGCTGCAACAGTATATTTGCTTTGTTCTGTGTTCCAAAATTTCTGGAGCTGTCAGGTCGGCCATTACCAAAGCAATCTATTGCAGAACCACTGAGAAATGTGTGATCCGTGACATCATCAAAATAACTACATTAAGACCGTTTTGTACACCCCTTGCGTTTACGAGTTCTGGTGTGGTGAAAATACTTTGTTGTATTTAAATTGCTTTGTTTCTTTTGACCTTTCATTTTGCCTTGCATTTTGAATTTGACTATTGATTTGTTTGCATCTTCCATGATGACTGTGGCAAAATTCTTGACTATGTTCTGATCTCCTGATCCCTTTCATTAAAATTTTTACTGTCTAGTTCTGAGTCAGTATATGGAGTGGATTCATACTTTGATCATGCATAGGACTCTAGCCCATTGGAGGGCATGTGGAAACACAGCAACCCATGTGTTGTACAAATGTACAGTAATTTAGTAACTCCACTCAACCTTGATAGCATGTCTGTGAAAGTATCTGCGATGAGTATACCCAGCCTCTGTAAGCACTAATAGAAACTAGCTCCACAGTGACATTATTTGATTTCAAGTAGTGTTTTGTCTATGGCCTGTACACTTTTGACAATAGGGTACTAAGGAGATCTCTGAGCCTCAGCATTTTCAACATTATCAGACAATATAAATAGAACAAATGTACTCTGTCAGCTATTAACTCTGAAAGCAATACCCAGTTTGAACAAGGTGCTTATGTGTAACTGAAGATTCCTCAAGGTTCCAACATATCCTGTTTTCACTGAAGCCCTACCTTAAAAAGATGGTGTGACATCAGAAGAACCACCAACATAACACCTGTGGTTTCTTAGACTCTGACCAAATTTAAACTTATATCTGCGTTGATAATCAAAGCACCACAGGTAGCATCCATAGTGTCCTATTTCCCAGCCTTGACAGAATGAAGTTGTAAGTTTTATTTTGCATGTTTATGCTTGCGGGTGCACCTTACCTTTTTCAGAAGATTTAGCTGTGGTTGAAAGTGAAGTGGAGAGTGCAGGTGAGGTGGTTACTGCTGTAAAAATGAAATGAGAAAAATTTAGCGATGACTATGTTTACCAGTATGAAAGAAATGGGTATTATCTACTTTATTCATCACACTTGATAATTCAGAAATCATACAGTTCACATATGTAGCAGCCTTGTTTTTAATCAATACTCCCAATTCAGTACACATAGAAATCCTTGTACATCTTTTAAAAAACGTTTTAGCTGAGGGAATCAGATGTTTATGCTACTCTCATGTATCCATGACACTGCACTGAAAGGCTATAGTGGTTTACTTACTTGGCTTTTTCAAAGAAGAGAGCTCAGCTGAAACTAATGGGCTTTAACAAGTAAAATACTGTAAGAGGTTTGCAATTGCTAATGTTTTGGACTATGACTGAAATAATGAGTATTAAGCCTACTGAAATAAAGGGATACTCATGTGGCCTGAGATGATTCTACTGCTCACTAGTGCTATGGTAATAACTTCCGAACTTTCTATAATAGCACACTCACTCTGGTAAATTGTTATCACATTCTAACTAGGGAATCCATTCCCAGAAATTTGGGAATCCCACATTTCATTCTCGGGAATCCCGGGCTCCCGGGCATCTCACATGTGAACGGTTTTAGAACGACTGACACTTATTTTTAATAAACCTACTGCAATATGTTGACACAAATAAAAGACTAACCTTATCTACAAGCAGTTCATGCTGTCATAGAAGTACATGTATATTTAGTTGTGGTAATAAGAGCATAGAAAGCACAACATCCTCACAGGTGGCGCAGTAATAGAGCTGCTGCTTTGCAGTAAGGAGACTGTGGAAGATTGTAGGTTCGCTTCCCGGTTCCTCCCTGTGTGGATAGTGCTTTGAGTACTGAGAAAACTATATAAATGTAATTTATTATTATTAACGTGTCCAGCATGCGGTCGTCCATGCGCCTACTGAAGTAGGCGGCACAATCATCAGATACTGATACACTTGTTCTAAACAATGCCCGCGCTTGCTGTTGAGCTGAAACACTGCCATTTCAGCTTTTACTGATGCATCCAGTTTTTTGTCATCATTCTGTGATGGCAAGTTTCTTAGCACAGATAATGCGGAAGCAACAGACTGACACATTGCAATTTCAAGTTGCTGTTCAAAGCTGTGGTCTGATGAAGTGCAAGCTGCAGCAATGGCGCCTCCTTAATTATTTTCAACTATAACTCTGTTATTTCTTGATTGATTTTTACACTATTACACGCTATATATGCGAGCTTTGCCGTTTCCGTTTTCCCGGGAATTATACCAGTTTCATTCCCGGGAATGCGGGAATGAAAAATGTCCGGGAATCCCAGGCTCCCGGTAATCAGGAGCCCGGGAATGGATTCCCTAATTCTAACATCTTTGTAACAGATTAAAGGAATACTCTATGGAAAACCATTTGAACCAAAATAACATAAATAAAATGGCAATTATAAAATAATTACATGCCACTCAAAAAATGAACTATTGAGAATGTTCAATTTATGTATTTAAGTTACTTTAGTTTAAAGTAGTTATATTTGCTGGCATTACTTAACTTTTTCTAGCTACACTGACTTAAATTTCTTAGATGTCATAGAGAAAAGCCAAGCATGTACCGCTACTACATAGCCAATAAAAGGTGTCATTTTGCTTGGCTTTTCTCTACATTCATAATGGCTAACACGGTACAACACCCTAGTACTTTAGATGTCATACTAATATAATTCATTTGTGTTGAAACAAACCAATCAAAACATTTTCTTTCAACAGTAGCATAATCTGTATCAGGGACTGTTGTCATTACTCACTTATTTCATGTTTATGTTACTCAGAATTGATACTTTTCTAATCCTCAAAATGCGATATTCCCATTTACCCCTTACTTAGTTAAATTAAGTTGATTAAATTAAAATAACTAAGTTTTATGTACATGACTATCCCAGATTTGGACAAAGTGTGATATTTTGCATAAAGAGTCCCCCGTTTTGTTGACAACATGTTCTAAAGGACCCCCACACCTTTGTATATTCGGAAAGAAATTTAAAGACTTTAAGTAAATTGATTTTTTCTGCACATATTTTATGGGGTTGTGGAAATAAGTTTATATATTTCTTTTGATACATGTTGCCCATCCTACATTAGAAAAACATCTTTTTCTTAGATTCCAATTCAACAATATAGTCAATGTTAAGATTACATTCAAAGTGCAGTTAGTCAAAAAAGGACTTGTTTACTTTCAGTGGTGATAAATAAACCACTACACGCTTAGCCAGCCTTTTGTGTTCTATGCATTTATTAAATTACACCACTATCCACAATTTTCATTCACATGTAGTGAAATAAGGATTAGTTGGATTGACTGGACACAATGTGACTTTTCCAAATGTAACATATCCAAATGGCTCATTTAATGTCAATGCACTTTATTTCAAAATGCCTTTTCATGATGGTTTCATTACTTGTCTATCAAGACAAAGACCACCTAGCTGAACCTTTCTCTTTTGGTTAATGATTTGCTGTTGATTATATTTTCAATAATTGTAGGAGGCAGGCTGCAAAAAGATCTAGAGCTACTTGTACTTGAATTCCAACTGGCAAATACACAGTGGCAGTTATAAGTTCAAGTGGTTAGTTTGAATAGACAAAGATCATACAACACATGTGGCTGTTCCAAGACAAATTAACAATCTATTGGAAATGCTCACACAGAATTGCTCCTGAAAATGCTGATGATGTTGAAGTTATCATTAGTTGTCATTAGAAATTTAGGACTGACAGAACATCATGGCAATACAGTTAATGCCCATACAGAAATCACATGCGCACACATTCCTGCTGAATGTTCCGAGGCTGGAAATTCTAGGTGAAAAGCTCCCTGATGCCCTCTGCGCAGATTTAGCATTCATTTGAGCATAAAATACTGGGGACCTCTTTATCAACGTGAATATTTAAGAGCATTTGTTCATTTGAACATTAACAGATCATTTTAAACTACAGTCATATTTTGGCCAACACACTGTTCATCAGATTGCTGGGGCACTAACCGATTCAAAACGGAGCAGGGAGGAAACCTCTGTATACCAAAAGCTTTGAGAACATTCAAGACAATAGGTATTGACTTTCAGAGAGAGAATAAATAGCCTCATGCAGGAGTTGTGGGTTATTCTTGCTGAACTGGGGAAACTGAAAGAAATATTGGGGAGATTGCAAGAGAGATAGAATATTAATGTTAAGGGGCGATAAGAGATTCTGGCATTAGTATTATGTTCAAGAGGGGAGACGGCGTGAGATGGCAGTGAGTCTTCTTTTGCCAGGCACTTACCTTGAACAATGAGAATACGTAACTAGGTTGTTGTGGTTTTAATGCACAGTTTATTTTCATTTGATATACAGTATGCACCAGTTGCTTGGTACAGTAACAATATCGTAAATTTTCTTAGTTTATTTTGTATGTAAAACTAGCTATCACAACTCTTACTATCTTAATGTTTTGTCAGTTTTAATGTGAGAAAAGGAGCACTAAAAGTGTTTAGTAGTCTACCATCTACAATCAGGCAAAAATAATCAACAGCAAACAATTAACCAATATGAACAAGTTTAGACCATTGGTCTTGATTTATATGTGACAAAACCTTCATGAAAAGAGGTATTCTGAAATAAATACCATTGGCAATAAAAAAGCCATTAGAAATAAGTCATTCGGAAAAGTCACATTGTGAAATAAAAATGGTCTTCAAAAATAACATTTTGAAATAATATCTGTTATAAATTTTTTTTTTTTTTTACAATTTACTGACTCATCTATAGGTGTGTGCGCATTGGGGGCAGCTTAAAGGTTCAGATAATGGTAATTTCCTGCCAGAACGCAAGAGGGCGCTGCTGACTAATACCTTATCTCTTCCTCTCTCTGCAGACCTTAAGATTGATGACTTCAATATCTGGGGGTTTACCTGGGGGTGCCCCAACTCTTCATAGTTATCTGTGTTCTTTCTTACTAGGCAGGTAAAAGCACAGGAATGAAGAGTCACAAAATAACCTAAAGCAAGTGGTTATCTGAAACTCACAGTCAAAAATAAGATGTTAAAACCAAATCTCTAATTACTTTTTTATTTTTGTGAAATGTTGAAGAACTATGCTAGTCCTACTCAGGCTGTTTTCTATGCTTTCTAAAGGTTGGAACATATTACCAAGTGTACCTTCACCCTATAAGAGGTGACATGATAACATCCCATGTTGTGTGTTGTCAGTACACATAACTAGTAATAGATTCCATTGTTACAAACGTAGTGGCACCCAAGAAAAACAATACAGAAAGTTGTAATGTCCTCAGAGAAACAGCAAACAAAAAAAAATTAATGTAATAATAATAAAATGATCAAAACACAAATAGCAATAAACATAATCCAAAAAATGTAATAAAACCAAATGGCACAAATATTATTGTGTTCCTAACATCCATAAATATATTCAACTTCTCATTATGTGTGTTTCTGTTTCTGTCTTAGTCTGGAAGTTTCACATACTTCACCTGAGGTTCAAGAAACACGTTTTTTGAAAAATCTTCCTTCTAATAGGATAAATTTATTGGGGGTATAATATTATCCTGAATATAGCATTTCATAAATGTGTGATTTCTTATATAAGTGCATACTTGCAAGGAAGTATTATGTTGTGCTGTATAGTGTTTGACCTTTTCAAATAAAAGAATTTATCTTGAATTCATGCATATTTTAACAAAATCACTTCTAAGTACTATATATAGTAATCATATAGCCGTGTGACAATTTCCCTCACCTCATTTCACAAAACATTCTGCTGTTAATACGAGTGTAACAGTGTGGCAGATTTGCTAAAGTGACCATTCCCCTCCTGGCATTAAAAATACATTGTTGCTCTCCCTTGCACTTGTGAAAAATGGAGAACAAACCTGTTGAGTTAAAGGGACATTACTATATTTAGGGAGACTTCTACTGCTCGTTAATGTTTGGACAGCATTGTCAGCTCTCTTTAGTAACACAATAACACTTCAGTCTATTGTTCTGATGTTTAGCTCTATTATAACAACTTGTTTCACTCGTGAAATAGTTGCTGAGAATGGCCACATCAGTTTCTTGAAGGTCATACTGCAACAGCTTGCTTGTTTGTGCTTTTCAGCTTCATCATTGGAAGTTTACAGTAGGCAAAGGTTAAAATAATACGACACACATGATCACGCACACACACATGCACACTTCCACAGCAGGTTAAGGGAGACTCACAAGTTCACTAAGCATGCACATTTTATCTTTGTGGGAGCAAACTGAGTACCCAGAGAAAACACTCATGGAGGTTGTGCAGGCACTGCATAAATAATTGTTGTACTATGATTCAAAGAAAGTTTTATAGAGCTATGAGGCAGGATCACTTACCGATTCACCAATGTGTTCCTTTTACGTACAGTATATAGAGTAATGTTCCTGCTTTGGTTTTTGTTTTAAATTTCTTTACATTTAAACATGATGACATTATGCTATATAATACAAAAATGAGAATTGGGGAGAAAACTACATTTCTATGAAATAAAAATGCCTTTCATTACAGAAAAACAAAGGAATGCTTTCTTTGAATTCCTTTGAATCTTTGAAATCCATTTGGTTGTCTCTTATGGTGTCAGATGATAATCAGATGGCTCCAGCTCCAGAAGAGGAACCAAGTGACATACATACTTTCATGTCTATGTTCAGGATGAGATAAGAATGAAAAAAGGGGATTTGTACAATTAAGGCTTACCTATAGCACTGCTGCGCTTTCTTCTGATCATGTCTTTATTACTTCATAGTGTTTTTCAATTTGGAATTGCATTCTTATATCATGTCATGTTCAGATTCCCCTAATATAATTTTCTTATCACACATCACCATAACAAATAAATACACATATATCAACTGCATGTATTTATTTGATATTTGATCATGTATGCACTTCAATTGGTCCATCCAATTGCTGAGTCTACAGCTTTCATCACAGGGTAGTAAAGCATATACCAGTCATATTGAATGCAGGACAGGAACTAAATCTACCACAGATAAGTTGACACTCATGCATTTCATAGGTCACTTCAGAAATGCCAGTCAAACAATGCAAAGCTAAATTTCCTCTTGAGCCAAATAAAGCATTATCTATCTATGAACAAAAGAAGAAGACTGAAATAATCACAAAATCATAATGACTTGGTGGATAATGTATATACTCCACATAGAGAGGGACAAAACAGGGACTTACATCCAAGTACCTGGAGCTGTGAGACATCAGTAGAAACCCCTTTGTTTATTAAAATAGATATTAATGCTTTTGTTTATTAATCTGATTGTTCAGTTAAGCTCTAATATATACCAAAAAGCCTCCATCACAAAATATCAGTTTCTGAGACCAAAGAAGAATGAATGTTGACTACCACACCTGCTTAAAAAAAGATATTTTGTCAATCTGCATTTTCTTGTAAAAGTTTTCATCTGCACACTTTCAGAAGCTCTTGCAATCTTTTTCATCAGTACAGAATGGGAAGGTAGGAACTTCTTGTTCTCTGGTATTTTTGTTCAAACATAGCAATAGTGACTTGTCATACAGCACATACAGAGCACTATCTATCCAATGAGTCTGAAGTAAGAGTAACATTACCTTTATCGTTCTGGTCATTTTCTCCATTGTCAGAATTTCCTGTAAATTCAGAAAAGATTTAGAATAAAGTCGATTTCAAAAGAAATAAAAACTAGTTTTTAAAAAATATTTACTGTAAAAATTCTCTCAGCTGACTGTAATAGCAACATTACCCACAAGCACCCTGGGACCTGGATGGGGTATTCTGAATATTTGCTTTACAAACAGAAAATAATCTTATCTGTTATTTGGGGGAAACCTGTTGAAAAATAAAATGCATAAAAGTATGCATTTCTTATGCAGCAACTTAAATGACACATAAAATAGAATTAGCAAAATTAAAGTAAGACAGGTGTTCAATATGCATAAATCTCTGTTATAGGCAACCAAATTGATTTTCTTTATTTGTTGATTCAAAGAAACTTAGAAATCACAAGTGAAAACTTACACTTTTTAAAATATTTTATGACTGATGCTCTCAGAATGATTATGTTACTGCATAAGGGTCACAGAGTGAGGCAATAGCAGGGCTGAACCTTCAGCCACCGAAATGACTAGGCCTCTTTACACCAGGGCTCAAGAGTTATTTTGGTTTATTTCTACTGCCTTCATACAAGTAAAATTCAACTAAATTTGCTATTTCCATTTTCAAACAATAGCTTTAGCAAAAGTAAAATGACAACATGTATTTAAATGAGACCCACAACCAGTCTTGATTTTCTAAAGCAGCAAAACCTGAAATTTAATATTATAAATTAGAAAAAATATTTAAACAATTGAAATATTTAAAATGCTGAAAAGACAATGCTATTAGTGTCCAGCTTGGGACATGATGGCACACTACATCTTTAGCACAAATGTTATATAAATGTAAACAGAACTACTGCGGGTTAAGTTTCATATTTTCTAGGTCTTATTTGAAAGCTGACAACCTGAGGAACTGAGACATTTTATTGGAGAAAGACCTGCCAATTATTTTGATAAGCAAACAGGAAATTGGTGAGCAGTGATAAGAAAAGGTAAAACTGAAATTTCTCGCACTCATTTACCCTACTGGGCAATCCACCTGACAAAGTTAAGGAAGACTGATTATGTTTGAAAGCAGAAATACTGCTTTGTCCCACTAGATAAAAGTGTGTACACTGAGCCAGCGAACGTTTTCATCTGAAAATGCCAGTGGGTTGTGTCTGCATATGGCATTAGTTATGGTACAACCAGAGTTGCTGCCCTGGTTCAAGTTTAATAATGGTTTATTTAATCTTTTCTGTTATTATTTAAATATAATTTTTCAATATGATGCTATTAATTCTGAAAAATAATTCATTTTGTGCTTGTATTTATGTAATATCATGATTTCTATTGCTATGGTGTTTAATATGTTTGTTTTTTATGTTTATTGTTAATAAAATACACATATTTAACATTACGTTTTAGTGTTATTAATATTAATCAACATCTGAAAGCTTTTGTTTCAGTCAAAGTAGCCAAAGTCCATCCATAAAAATAAATCCAGGACTAGGCTGAAATATGGAATAGTTCTGCACTTACATTTACCAAAACTCAAACCTAACATTGACAATAATGAACCTTTAAAACATAAAACACTCAACCTTCACAACTGACTTTGATTTATTTTTCTAATTTTTGACTTGAAATCATATCTAACTTGAGTTATTTTCCTACTTCTTTTGATCAGGATTCATATGTAACTGTATAATTTTTGTAAATTAATAGTATTGAAATTTTAGGCTTTCAAATTTTTATTCCTTATCAAACCATGCTACTGTTTGTATTTAAATAAAAAAATAATTAATTAAAGAAGCATTTTGGAGTACATATGAAGGAATAAACATCACAATGAAAAAACTCTGCAATCCCTTGTTAAAATCCCCATATGCAATACTAGAGGAATGAGTGAAAGTTAAGAAATTTCACTTTTAGTTGTGCTTAGTAAGTGTTCATTACTTAACAAATTAACACCATAAAAAAGGGTTAGGTACTCTGGACAACAGATATCTCATGACATTTAACCACATACTGTGAGTGTCAAAACTCTGATATAGTTAAATATTTGCTTTGATTAATAGATCTACTATTATACAAAATTATGCATTAAAAATTAAAGATTAAAAGTTTAAGAAAATCAAGTGAAAACATTGTCAGGAAAAGAATATGTCTTAGACTTGTGCATGTCCATGATGCTTCAATGAGCAGAAGGTCAATGCACCAGTTCATTTTTACAGAGTGCCACTAAGGAATCCCAGGGTACTCCAGTTTTGGCTCAGTACTGCAAATATAAATGTAAGGATGGAAAGCTGGTGAACAATTCAGATGTTTGTTTGCATCCGAGTGCGTTCCATTTACAATAACATATTCATGAAGTGGTTTATTTAACAATATTTCAATAAAAATCTGTGTGTTTGGGATGTTATGAGCATACTAATGAATGAGTTGACATTTAGATTATGCAGCACAAGTAACATGACATTTTTTTCATGGACGCTTTTTGATGTTGTTTGCTGTTGACCAGAATTGCTCACTATAGACACCATATTCAGAACCTTTGTTATCTCCATTCTAAATGAAAACATGACATTAAAATGTCTTAGCAATCACTACAAACTGCATGGGGTAAATAATGTATATTAAAGAAAAATGGTGTGTATTCCTTTATCTATGGTCACAGTAGTGATGATAGTCAAACTACTTTTTATTTTTGTGTTTTTGTGAAGAAATTAGAGTATCCCAAGGAAAACTCACAAGAATATAGGGAGATTATATAACATTCAAAAAGGCAGTTATTGGACCAAGACCTGAACCCAAGGCTCTAGAGCTATGTAGCAGCACGACTAACCAAGGGCTCCCTATACTGTCCATACTAATTATCCATCCATCCATCATCCAACCCGCTATATCCTAATTGCAGGGTCACTGGGGTCTGCTGGAGCCAATCCCAGCCAACACAGGGCGCAAGGCAGGAAACAAACCCCGGGCAGGGCACCAGCCCACTGCAGCCACACTAATTACAAATCTTTAATTTAAACCAACTCCTAGTTGCAAGAGATTTTACAAAACTTCACAATAAGAGAAAAAAGAAACTGGAAGGATTATTGCTAGAAATTGAACTGCTACAAGAATTAATCATGGAAATTCCAAATTATATGTTTTTTTTTTCTAATATTACTACTAGTTTAATTGGTTATTCTGTTTCCTGTGTTCTTCTTATTACTAACATGTGTCAAGAATCATCATTTTTCTGGTGTAGAAATGCATTCATCTGATAGTTAATATTTTATTGTACTGTGAGAAACACCAGAATTAGAAATGTAACACTCTGTATTTTGTATTTTTCAGTAGGCCAGTCCATACACACTCACATGGCCAATTAAGAATCACCAATTAATCTAACCTGCACATCTTTAGAGATACAGGAAGAAAACTACATGCAGATACTGGGAGAATGTGAAAACTCCACACAGTTATGGCATTCACACCCATGGTGCTGGACCTGCAAGACTGCAGTGCCAAGGAAAGCACCAGCCACAGCTGACAACATGGAGTAAATCTACTGTAAAAACAAACTAACCTAGATACAGACTGTGTGTCCATGAACATTTGTTCATGGACTCCCTCCCTCTTTTTTTATGAGTTCTCCACAGCAAGCAGAACATGACATAAGCTACTAAGGCTGTGATGAAATCCATGCTTGGTATTAATATATGAGGTATAATATCAAAAAGGAAACTTTGGTTTGAATCCACACCTGGTCATTGTCTATGTGCAGCTTTCATGTCCTCCCCATGTTTATGTGTATTATCTGGGGTGTGCAGACTTTTCTGAATCCCCAATCACAAAGGTTTCCATTTCTCTGTGGTTCTGCAACATTTTAAAATCATGCATGTTAGTTAAAATAGTAACTCTTTGTGAGCAAGCTGAGCTATTTTATCCTGCCTTATTTGAGATATCATGTTTTGGTTGGAAAAGGAAAAATAGGAACAATCAATAAAAATGATTACTAAAATTACTTTGGAAGAGAGGAAGAAAGAAAGTTTTATATGCTAAAAACTTAAGTATAAATGGGCTACACATGGAGCCATATTCTCACAATTACTTTTGCACCCATGCTCTCACTTGTGGTTAATCCTGCTTCTGTTTATTTCTTCATTTTACTTGAGAACTCAACTCAAAAGGAAAAGGGTGTTGTTAACCGAGGTTAAAAAGCTCTCTTTCTCTAAATGGTGTAGTAACAAGGTTACCATGGCAGCAGCCTGCTCACTGTTTTTCATCATTTAACCGCAGTTTCCCGAATGTGAATTACAAGTTCCTCTTTAGCACATAAAGTTACAACCATTAGAAAAGGCTCTATTTCAGTTTAAGTTACTTTTAAATATGTTTGCATGTGGTAAAAGATTTGCATCATTTCAAAAATTCTCGGAATGTTACCATATTGAATTTGGATGGGTTGCTCTTGATTCTAGTGAAGGCCAGTGTTAAAAGCAAAATATGAAATCACACTTGAGTCTGTCCAAATTTTCAGAAAACTATTTTTTTAAATATTTGGCTGGGTGGATAGCACTTGATTCTTGGAATGGTAGCTCTCTATAGCACACTCTGCTTGGGTTCTGGGTTGGTAAGATGACAACACAGGGGAATGTTCATTCAGGAGTATAGGTGTTTAAGGCTCTCGCATTGTGCAGAAAGATGAGTGTGATTTGATGTCACCAATTATCTTACATATACAGTAGGTCATTGTGAGAGGAAGCTAAAGCACAAAAAGCTACCCTCATAATGTGTTCAAGATATGGCCCACTAGGAAAAGAGGGACGGACAGACCTAGGTCAGGTGGAATTATTATATATGTCAGCTGACCTGGGAGTATCTGAAATTTCTAGTAAGGGGTAAAATAAGGTGTGGAGATATGGTGGCCAGGTAGCCCAGCTTACCTGGTTGCCCATGCAACCCTCAACATGATGAGAAAACTGAAGAATGATGATTGTTATCATAGTCAAAATTTGTTGGAAATAATCATTTCCATTATGTTTGACAAATTACTAGATATTCCAATTTGGGAAAGCATTGGAAAATGTATGAGCAGTTATGGAAGATCTGACTTTTTGACTTACCCTCTTTGGTTCTGATAGATACTCTATAGTAACTAAAGGAAAAATGTGTTGCATAAGAGAAGATATTCAAAGACTTATTTTTTTGGTTAGCAAAAGCCAAAGGAGTTGGGTTTATTTTGCAAACTGGGATGTGATTCCCTAATATATTTTCCACTTGTATATGATGTGAATTTCTGATAAAATGGCAAGACATAGTGAATGTTTAACTTATGAGGGGCAAAGAAAGGCTTTGATTATTTTATAAAAGATCAAGCCAACAGTGCTGCATGCATTCTTTTTGTGTCTTTCTTTTGCTTTGTTTAATGTTTGTCTATTTTACATTTACATTTTATGATTCATATCTTTCAAGAAAAATCAAACTGCATTCATTAAAAATTATGTTTTTTGAGAATATCAGAGGAAATTAGATATTTTGCAGTAGCAGAAATAAGAATATGCTCTGCTGACTAAAATGGAGAAAGAGCATGTTACTTCATCAATTCTTCTTTTTGAGAACAATAACTAAATATTGACATGTATAATTCAGTCCACAGTGTTCCTCTGCCTACAGACAGTCAGGGTTTGGCTCAGATAATAATGAGTTGGTGGTAGGTTATTGAAACGAGTAGACGAAGAAAATGTGTTTGATAGATAGAGAGCACATTTCAGCAACTGACAAAATTTTATTTACAAATGAAACTTGCTGCCACGTGCATGCTGTTTTACATTCATCTTGTCTCCCCCAAACACAGACATGACTTTCGCGTTACACTTCGGAGTACCATCTTTGCCAAATTGTTGCAGATAAGTACAAGTCCAGTGACTGCATTGTACTGCTTAGCATTCTATTTCTGAACATAAAAATAATGAATCTCTGAGCACTGCCATGTGTTGCTCCCAGCAACACAGATAGGGGGCCAAAAAGCCAGTGATGACAACAGTTCATGCACTTTCTTGCAAAATGAGCAGAAGATAAAACAGCTTATTCCACCATCTCACCATTTGTCAGAAATGATGTAAAGCTTCAAGTACAGAAATCAGCTCCTTAAATACGTATCTGGATAACATAAAAATCTAATTTATCTGCACATTTAGCTGGCACTTTTCTGTAATGCTACACAGTATTGCAGTGGTTTCTACAGTAGACTCTGCAATATGTTAAGTGACTTACCCGGGTCACGCAGTGAGTCAGTGACGAGAACTGAACGTGAACTATTGTAAAACTTAAGAAGAAGAAGAAACTGAATCTGTAGGGATCAGCAAACACTAAGCCAAATTGCTTCCCAAAGTTAAAACAATTTTAGTTTTTTCATACAATAACAAGTTGGAAGAGAGCAAACCATTCAGTTCTATGTCATTTGAGAATTTAAGTTACCCCAATTACAACTAGCTGTTACACTGTACAGCAATCCATCTTTAGTGTATGCCTATTTTCTCTGAGCTCTGCTTATTATTGAAAGTTGGTGCTATGACATTTTCTATTTTCTGTAGCAGTTGATGTGTTATTGGGTTTCTATCATTAGAGTGTATGGCAGTTGATGCATTGCTTGAACTGTTGCTATGAAACTTAAGTGTATTTTTTTGTATCAGGTGGTGTTTCAACATGTTGTTACAGTTTGTATAAAATCTCTTAGAGATTTTCATTTTGTTAGAGTCAGTTGTATTATACCATGTTCTTTACTTCCCAGTGAAATTTTCAGAAAGTGGATACGTCTTTCATTTTTTGTTTCTTTCATCATGTGTGTGACAAAGTAAAGGCTTTCTTGTTTAGATGCCATGCAATTAAATAAAAATTAGTTTTTACCACAACTTTTAGAAAATGTCTGTTCCTTTGTTGATTCCATTTCTGTTTTCATGAAACCCATTGCCTATAAGCCACACAATTCAAAACTGCTACATACATGTGGTAGAAGCATCCTTCTTGGTTGGAAAGCATAGCCGCCTTGCTCACAAATACCCAAGCTGTGAGTGACACTTGCTGTTGGTGAATTCAATAATAGTTTTCAAAAAGAGCCAACAGGTGAAAATCAATGGCAGGCACAGTCTAAATACAGACTTGTATGCAGCAATGCTGAAACAAATAGCTGCAAAATGTGTCTGCAAGCTTTCATTTAAGCCAATTTCACATATCAATGGGTTAGTCTTACTATTAATGATCTAATTATTTAATTAGCTAGACTTGTTCTTCTCTTATTTTGCATTCAGAAAATGTGTTACTGTAATCAAATACAACCCCAAATCAGAAAAGGTTGGGACAGTGTGGAAAATGTGAATAAAAAAAGAAAAAAGCAAGTTATAAATTCTCCTCAAATTTTATTTCATTGCAGACAGTAAGAACACAAAATAATTCATTTTTTTTTTGTCAACATCATTTGATTTGTAAATAAATATCCATTCTTGCCATTCAGGCTTGCAACACATTTCAAAAAAAGTTGGGATGGGGGCAATTAAGGGGTAGTAATGAGGTATAATAACTAAATAATGATGTGATTTGAAACTGGTGATGTTAATAGGTGATTGCAATCATGATTCGGTACAAAAGCAGCATCGAGGAAAGGCCTACTCCTTTAGGAGCAAAGATGGGCAGAGGATCGCCAGTTTGCCACCAAGTGCGGGCAAAAATCTTTGAAATGATGAAGAAAAACGTTTCTCAAAGACAGACAGGAAGAGATTTGGGCATTTCTCCCTCTACAGTGCATAACATAGTGAAAAGAATCAGGGAATCTGGAGAAATTACCGTGCGCAAAGGCCAAGGGCGCAAGCCTAAACTGAATGGCCGTGATCTCCGAGCCCTCAGACGGCACTGCATTAAAAACCGTCATTCATCAATAAATGATATAACTGCGTAGGCTCAGGACCACTTCAGGAAGTCACTCTCAAGCACTACAGTACGTAGTTACATTAGGAAATGCCAGCTAAAACTGTACTGTGCCAAAAGGAAGCCCTACATAAATAGTGTCCAGAAGCACCGTCGACTTCTCTGGGCTCGGAGGCATCTGGGATGGTCCATTGTGCAGTGGAAATGCGTATTGTGGTCAGACGAATCGGTTTTCACATCTTTTTTGGAAGAAATGGACACCGTGTGCTGCGGACCAAGGAAGGAAAAGGACCATCCAGACTGTTACCAGATACAAGTCCAAAAGCCAGGGTCTGTCATGGTATGGGGTTGTGTCAGTGCCTTCGTCAAAGGTAACTTGCACTTCTGCGATGGTACCATCAATGCTGAGAAGTACATCTCAGTTTTGGAGGAACAAATGCTGCCTTCAAGACGATGTCTTTTCCAGGGACGCCCATGCTTATTTCAGCAAGACAATGCCAAACCACATACTACGCGCATAACAAAGGCATGGCTGCGTAAGAAGAGGGTGCGGATGCTTGACTGGCCTGCCTGCAGCCCTGATTTGTCTCATATAGAGAATGTTTGGCGCATTTTGAAACGAAAAATGCGTCAACGAAGACCCCGTACTGTTGCGCACCTAAAACGTTGCTTGCAGGAAGAATGGGACAAACTAACACCTGCAACACTTAATCACTTGATTTCTTCAATGCCTAAACATCTTCTCAACAAAATTTTGCACATTTTCGACTTTGATTGGATCAGATCATAGTCTATTTTGAAAACCAAAACTGTAGCCCAAGAGGTAACTTTGGGGGGCGAGTTTTTTTTTTTTACTAAAGTGAATTTTCAGAAAAGTGCCATCTGTTGGCTTTTCAGCATTAACACAGGAAGCAGCATTTTGCCAGTTCTATGCCTATGTGATCACTGGTGTAGAGTGAGTGAGGTTCTAGAGGTTTCGTCTGAGGGAAGGATTCTCTGAACTCATTGGGCAACTATCACCCACCTCAAGCTGGGCAGTCCCCAGTCAATTATGTGTTGCTCCACCATGGTCCACTTGCTCTACTAGGTGTGTGGAACTTGACAGGTGGATATCTAACTTTACACCAGCTAAGACAAAACAATCTCAGAAACTCCATGTTCTCAGGATATGCACTTGGAACATAAGATATATGACACCTGGATGTACAGATGATCTAACAAGTGATAAGTGACATATGCAAGACTGTGTCATCAATAATAGTTTATGTAGGCAACAAATGGGTATTGTTGCTCTGCAGGAAAAATGGCTTACTTCCTCCAAAAATTTTTTGGATAAAGACTTTACCCTTCTTTTGGCAGGCCAATCCACCACAGGAGATCAGAGAACATACTGTGTGGTTTGCAACAAGAAATAGACTGATTGCCTCCATCATACCAAAAACTGGTGAAACAGAAATGCTGCTAATGATTCTGCTTCAAACATTATGGATCTGGTTAGCAAAATCAGCACCTACATGCCCACACTAAGCCTCTACCTTGGAAGCCAAAGACAAATTTTATGAAGATCTCAGTGCACTCATCAGTGAAGTACCTCATCAGAAATCACTGTTTGTCTTAAAAGATTTTAATGTTCAAGTTAGCGGTGATGATTACAGTTGGCCAACCTTCTTAGATTATTTTGGAATGGGAAAGATGAATGATACAGCAGTTTCAAAAACATCAAGTTGACTTGCAGCTACCAAAGTGCAGAATGTGACAGTGACCCCTCTCTTGATTGCAATAAGGTAAACTTTCAATCAAAAAAACTCCACCACTTCAGAAAGGAGGGAAGGCTACATATCAGCATCAACAAGACTTAAAACTCTGATAAGGTGGAGGAGTTTGTGTGTGTCCTGTGTTATAACAGCAGCTGCTACAGTATATATCATTTTCAAATATGTTACAAAGATACAATTGTATATGGAAAGTATAAAAATAAACAACAGGCCCATACCAGTGCAAAAACCTTATTTACTCTATTGTTTATAGAAAATGTCCCATCATCTACAAAGGTGAAACATGGAGTTGGATGACAAATCAGTTCAAGAAACACATTCAACTACTTAACAACAAAGAATTTATGAAACCTATTGTTGAAAATTTTGCCTCTCTTGACCACAACCACACTGATCTCTGACATGTGTTATTTCACAATGGTTTCAAATATATTTTTCAAAGAAAGATAAAAGAAGCTAAGCTCATTCTCAGCCTTGGATAACGTATTCCTCCAGTTATTAATGACTGAATAACAATTTAAGCTCTCCCTTCATCTTCTCCAATGGCAGCTTTTTTCACTTACTCTTTTCTTTCATTTCTTTAATCCACTGTACAATTGTTCGGTCCTTCCCTATTTACATATACAGTATATAACCTGCTTTTTCCTGTTCGGTTACACATGTAATGAAGACTATATAGCCAAAATGTTGTGACGCTTAACTAATTCTACTTTTCAGCTTGTGTTAATTGATTATTCTTTTATTTTGTCTGTTATCTACAATTTATATTTTGGTTAACAACATCCAGTCTTATGAAGGTAAGCCATTCATACTTTTCTCTGGCAGTATGTTCTTGCCTGTAAAAGGTAAGCGTGACGTTTAGAGTGTATTCATTGTACAAAGCGGAGTGGTGGCTCTGAGGCTAGGGATCTGCACTGGCAATGGGAAGGTTGCCAGTTCGAATCCCACAAATGCCAATAGGGACTCTGCTCTGTTGGGCCCTTGAGCAAGACCCTTAACCTGCAATTGCTGAGCGTTTTAAGTAGTGAAAAAAGCGCTATTAAATGCAAAGATTTGTTATTATTATTACAAGTAGCATGGATGGTGTCAAATGGCACAAAATTAGAACCTGTATTTCACAGTGGACTCATCACCGTCCACAACCAGTGTGTTGAAATGAACAACAGAAGAAGAAGGGGAAACACTAAAAGAATATGTAGAGTAAAACTCAAGAAAAGCTATAGCTGACTTGCATACCACCAATTTAAGACCACCTCTAAAACACTGTATAATGTTTCAGCCTCACTATTACAAAAAAGGACATAACAGCAGTAGAACAGTTCAGAGAAGAGCAAGTAGAGTAATTAAAGGATTGTGCAAAATGAGAAAAGAATGATGAAACTGAATCTTTTCAGTTTACACCTGAGCTCTTGAACAAGCTAATAGCACAGATGGAAGATAGTAAATTTCACACATAACGTAGAAATATTACTTCACACAGAGAACTACAGATACCATTAAAAAGTCGCTAAATAGTATAAATACCATTAACACAGGGAAAATCTCAACCTTCAATGTCATGCTCATAATGAAGACTTTTTAGAGGAAAAGCATCACATGTTTGGCATGAAGTCTCAAAGAATATATATATATACAGTATACTCAATATATTTACTTTGTTTATGAGTAGCAGAGATTTTAAAGACTTCAGTTTAGAAGACAAGAGAATAGGTGGGAACATTTAGCAAGGTTGGGTTGTGGACTTCATTATTATTCTCATTTCTTATCAATGTAATGAAACCACAGTCAAAACCATAAAAGAAACACAACTCAAAACCAGAAACACTTTCTCTAATGGAGTGCTTTATTTTTTACTTGGCATTTGAGGACTGGTCTTTAATGTAGATGTTCCTTTGATTAGTCAAAGTCTTGAAGCTTCACTGTGTTGCACCACCTTCTTTTAAAATGCACTCAATGCAACTATATTTTCTGGAAAAGTGTACAATGGTTATGCCTATTGAAGATAAAAAAGCATAAAATGTTCTGCTAACATTTGGTAAATAGAAAAAAAATTAATATATGTTAAACAAAACAGCCGTATCTCATCAAAAATGTCTTTTTGTTTTAATTAAGGTCTAGGGTGTGTTATGAAAGCACAATAGAATCAAACTTATTGAGTAAGACAATCTACCATATAGGAATACAGTTATTCTGGCAAAATGCATCACTGAGATTCAATTAAATAAAACAAATCCAAGTTATTATACCAGGTATCAGAATTAGCCTGCCTGGTGTACCTGGCTGTAAGATGTGAAAGCCAGTTAAAAAAAAAATAATCCCAACCCGCCACCAATACCACCCTAACTTTGAGGATGTTTATCAGCTAAATAATAAATAAGTGATAACTGACAAACACATTTCTGCTATTACAGTATATATATATATTTTGCTTTGGAAAAGCAGAAGGACTAGTTGTAGTCCTATATACTGTTCCAGAAATGTGTACTTGGTTACCTGTTGAATCTAAAGTGACCCACCCTCATAGTGCTGAGGCAAGCTGCAGCCCCCCTCGTTCCTTGATTAAGCAAGTTTGAGACCGCTATTTTGTGTTAGTGAAAACCAAACTTCCCAAACTCATTTAGTCAACCAAATTCACTAAAAAAACAGTAAGCTGTTGAAAACCTTTTAGGTTGTTAAATGAACCTACTCAGTATTCCAACAAGACTACTGTGTCAGAACTGAGAAAGCAAAATTGCTCTTCATTTATTCTGTTACAAGTCTTAAGATGCCAGTTTTTTAGACCTTTGGGTGGTGCGGGTTATTATTGCATATGAGATTATTAATTGATTCTGTCTACTGAAATTAAGTTTTTCTCCATAAAACTCAGACTGGCTAAGAAAAAGTTTCCACTCCCATTCACAAATATATATTTCAAGAAAGGGCTGATCTTTACATCCAGCTGTAGTGCTAACAGCCAAAAGATATTTATGTAAACATAAATAAACTTATAAAAGCAATTAATTACAAAACATTTGATGCATGTAACTATATCCTGAAACTCAGAAATGTATCAATGTTATTTGAGTGTATTATTAGTTTTGTATTTCATTTAATAAGCACCACATAATAAATATGTATTGCATTATGGTAAACTAATTAAAGAGAGCAAGCCTTTCCTAGAATAGATACAAAAAGTTTTTAAAATTTTCTTTAGCAGATGTGCACTTTTTATGAATAATTTCATTATTTTTAGTTGTGCTTCCAAGTAATATCTGTCTGTCTACATAAAATAACTTGCTTCCCAGGGGACCAATTTTATTAAAATTTGTCACACTTATTCTCCAAGCAAATTTGTTAGGAAAGTCCTTTTTTTGTTGGAATATCCTGAAAAGAGAATACTGTACAGAGTTCTGCAATTTTAAAATCGCCCATTGAAAAGCATTGGCAATTTTGCATGCTCATCTCTTTTGAAATAAATATATGCTCCTTCAATTACAGATTAGTTTATTATTTCAAATTTACTCTAAGAGATGTCACTTCAGCTTGTATATTTTGTATATTTTTCTGTTTCATTCGCCTGACAACCGATCCTGACAGCAAAGCGAATCCTCAATACAAGGTAGTCAAACACTGGGAGTGGTGCATGAGCAAGCCACTTGTACCCGCTTGTACACTTCTCCTGCTGCTTGAGGTAAATGTGAAATGTAAATTTGACATGAACTGCACCATGTTCTTTAAAAATACTAAATCAGAAGAAAAGAAAGCATTTTTCCTCCATTGGATTGTAATCATTTGTGGAAAGGCTTAATATAAAAATAACAGCCTGTCTGTAAATTATTCACCCAGAGCTAGGATTAGACAATATACTAATATTTGTGTTACATGATGATTTTATATAGTAGAGTCCTTAGCAATTCCCATCCCTACTATATATATGTTGACGAATCTATTCAACATTTTCTAAATCTTGTTTTTTCATGACAGGCTGTCAGGGAGACCAAGCTATACATACAATATTCTTCTTTCTAATTCCAACACAAATTCACAGGGTATATATAGAAATTTTATAAATTCAAAAACACAAATGTGTGACTTTTTTCAGCATTCAGAGCATGGGCAGTATAAGTGACTCAGTACTGGGACCTCATTTCCAATAACTTTGCATAGATTCAAGCAACACCAAAAAACAGGAAAATGAGTATGCCAAAAAAAATCAGATTTATAAAACCTAGTATACACACATTCCTAATAATTTACCTTTTATACATTACAATCACCTGCAAATGAGCATATGTGAAGGTGCCTGGAATGCCACCCTATAACATCCATATATGGAGCATGCTAATCAACCTCATACATATGTAATCATGATGCTATAGAACTTCATTGGCTGGTAGAGCAACCTCCCACCTGTTGCATAAAGACACTACCAACTGTACTCAAAAGCATCTGGGTACACTCCGCAACTGAGAGCTCAAGATCACGCATGGCAGTATGTCACCTCTCCCCTTGTTTTCTGGGGGTCAGGAAAGATGCAAGGTGCCTGCCCTTGAGTGGGTAGTTGCCATTACCTGGTACATGTAATGATATGATTGCTATTACAATGAATAGTACAGCCCATATGAAAAACTGAGGGTTCAGCCAGTTATCTGGCCAACAAGCCTGCCACCACATGTCCATCAAAGCTACTTTGCCTTGAAATGAATGAATTACAGGTTGAGTCAGGCCACTTATCAACTGGTTTGACTTCACCAGCTAACTGTCCTACATTTAATTAATTTCAGACCTCGGCTACTGACTTTTAATGCTAATAATTTTAACATCCGAAATTATCTGAAATCATTAATTTCCTCATATCACCCTGTGAAAGATGTGATACTCTTCTTCAGTATTCCAAATACTATTTATTTTGTTTGTTCCAAAAATATACATTACAATAGAGTTTCTACAATATAACAAAATATAAGTTTCAGTGAAACAAAATTAAGATATTTAAGTCTGTTCAATCAGAAATATAATCAATCGCATATATCTCAAAAGTGTTTAAGATGTGCAATCATAAATCACATTAAAACCCAAGAGCTAAACAGTAATAAAAGGCCCAATGTGTTATACACCCTCATATTAATTAAAACAATCTGAGTTTAGGAAATTAGCTACCAGGAAAGTTATTTTAGAATAACACTAATGAATTTTTTTCAAATTCCATGTGTAGAAAATGTGATTTTTTTCCAGTTTTAAATAATATATTATATTCCCATCGAGTTATGGAGGATGTGTTAGGATTTTTCAAATTGAGCATACTCACTAGATAGTCTAGATTCACCTAAAATAACTCCAAGCACTGCTGTAAGAGGATTTACAATGATCATACATCTTTCACTATCAGATAGATCTTCTCCCAAAAGTATTTTTAGTTTTGATAGGCCTAAAACATATGATTCTTTATTCTAAAGAACGTTTTCCACATGTTTCTGCATGAAACTCCACCAGGGGTCATATCCATATCATGTTTAAAAACTTTTCCCACTTGTTCTTAATTGGCTGTACATGCATCTGATTCTCCATTTCACTGTGCTGATGGTGATTCTGCTACATTATACTATTAATCTCCACCATGTATGTATGTATCATTTTATGTTTACTTATGTAGGCTCTTTCTGGCTTGTTTATTTGCAATTTATCACATATAATTGATCTTGACACTATAAAATATATTTTGTTTCCTTCTAATAGTTCACTCTTTGAAAGGCACAATATACATTTTTTTTCAGTTAAAGTTAAAGAAAAATTAAAAAGTCTATCTCCAGGAGGTGCCAGGCAATGAGTATTCTTGAGCAGCCGACCAACGCTCCATTCAGTGTCTTTGCTTCAATGACAGGGTGGCTACCTCAATATAGCTGCTGTCACACACGTGCACATGGGAGGCAGCTAAAGGGCTCAAAAGAGAGTAATTCCATGCTGGGCCAAGGAATAGCAGAGCTCACTGATCCTTTCTCTTCTCCCCCTGCTGACCAACCATAGGAAATTCCACCTGGTCCCAAGGACATCACTTCCGGTTCTGGGCCCGATGACATCACCTCTGGTTCCAGGCCTGATGACATCACTTTTGGTTCCTGTCTCAGTGATGTCACATCCTCCCATCCATTCATCCGGTTTCCTCCCACAGTCCAAAGACATGCAGGTTAGGTGCACTGGCATTTCTAAATTGTCCCTAGTGTGTGCTTGGTGTGTGGGTGTGTGCCCACCCTGCGGTGGGCTGGCGCCCTGCCCGGGGTTTGTTTCCTGCCTTGCGCCCTGTGTTGGCTGGGATTGGCTCCAGCAGACCCCCGTGACCCTGTAGTTAAGATATAGCAGGTTGGATAATGGATGGATGTTTTGTCTGATGAATCAGTTCTGTCTTGAACTCGAACCTGTAAAGACCTGTTTGCTAATTTTGCCTTTTTTTCAGCCAATTTTTCCATGTATTCGGGGTGGCTGCCCAAATCTTTTTGTGGTGTCTGTTCGAATCATTTCACACTGCACACAAAGAAACAGCCTTGAGGCCTGCTGTGTTTAATTGTAGGCACAGATACAATCAGTTTAGCTGCATAAGAATACATTGACTACAGCTTTATATGATTTTTTTAAAAGTTAGCTCTGAACCTTTGTGTTAATCATTCTTCTCCTAGGATTTTTGCCTAAATGTTGTATACTCTTACATTTATCTGTTTGTTTATCTGAATTTTAAATATATGTAATATTTCCTTCTTTATCAGTTGAAGCATGGTAGCATCCAACCCAGAGTTAGCTGTAAGTAATGAAAGGGCAGCATTTCCACACATCTTAGCCATTATCCCTCATTGTCTACAAGGTGAGCAACCATAAATGTGTAGATCTCTACTCAACAGAGAACAGAATAGTAGGAAAAGAACATATCTAAGTGGCAATGGACACAAAGCGGGAGTCAGTCCTGGATGGATGTCAGTTTAATATGGGGCATGCTGCACATCAACCAAACAATAACATGATCCCCTTAATCTGGTAAATTATTAATCTAACAAATCTAGTACGGCTCTGGGGCACATGGCAGGAACCAACACTTTATGGGACACCAGTGTATTCCATAGCAGACTTACAGTAATTATTTACGATTCAGAACATTTACTTTGGGAAAAGTTTCACACCAAATAAAAGACTTTGTAAATAGTGAACTTGTGTCTGAGTCTGTATGTTGGTAGTTTGGGCGGCTGCAACATCCCCTGGGGACCACACCACATAAAGTTTGAATATAATACAATACAGTATATGCTATTCAACGTGTACATTGTAAAAACAGCACTTTCTTTTCTCTAATATTTTGCTTAACATCTTTACTAATGTACAGCTGCAACAGTATTTTTGAATTTCAGTATCTTCAACCTGTGTAACATTTAATTCAATAATGATGTTAGACTTTAAGTGTGAAAATTAAGATGTGGGAAGGTGTGAATTAAAGTGAAGGAAGCAAGGGGATATTTTTCCCCCCATCTTCCTTGAAGCAACTTCTATCTGTCAAAAAGACCAAAATCTATACCAGTGTCAATCATCTGTCACCCAGTTTGCTATTCTTTTGTTAATAAACAACAAAACTGAGCCTAACTTGGCGTAGGTGTCTGCTTCAATTACTTATATTACTGTAACACTCTTACTTGTGTGTAGAAAAATCACCAGTATTAAATTTATGCATAAAGTGTAAAATATACAGTATATGGAAACAATATTTGTATTTATAGAATTTTAAGGATTACTTTAACGCTGTTCAAGTTAATTTAACACTGGCCATTGTGTTGTTTCATTTAGAATGTTCTCTAAGGCTCAACCTTTAACAAATTTCTGCCTGAAACACCCTGACAGTTTTTGCCTTTAATATCTCCTATAAACAAACAAAACCTTTGAGCATTAGAGCTCAGATCCACAATGAAACATCAGCCTCCTTAATTGCGTTTTTAAAAATTAAGGTGTTTCTCTGTTGCCATAGCCAGGTTTTCAAGAAGCAACTTTTCAGAAAAGGGCAAAGGAAAAAAACAGGAAGATAAAAAAATAAAATCTCTTTTTAACTAAATATACATCTTCACTTGTATGACATGAACATTTGGGATAAGACAGTGATTCCTGAGGCAATTAGAAAATAATTCATCCTGAATAGTTAACTTCAAGCTAAGCAGATATCAACAGCATGAATTTGCCAGCAGGCGAATCATCGTCCTCGCTGAGTTATTGTAGTGAGTTTATGGAGATGTAACAGTTCACCTGAAGTAGTTTAACATTCACAGACTTAAACTGTCAATATGCACTTTATAAAAATTGTACTATGCCATACTAGACAGAGAACTGAAAATAAGCAGGATGCTTGAGTACACCAGCTGAACAAGATGGTGAATAAGTGGTGAGGTCAGTTGAAAATCAGCCTGCAAACTGAACCTCTGACCACTTGCTGCATTAAACTGTGTGGCGGCAGGAAGTAGACTAAAGTTTTTTGTATTTGCAGGGAAGCTAAGCGAGTGTCTAGCATGTAAGGCCTACTAGCCCAACATAAATTAACCAAACTGTGCGATTTTTAGCCAGGTAGACCATGTATAGGTATTTTATCTAAGGTAAGTATAGTCTTTAAGACATTAGCCTTTAACAACATTACCACTCAATCTGTCTGTGCCATCATAACATCACCAGAACTTGTAAGGTGCCTTGAATAAAAGTGTCAGCAAAATTCAATAACACATACCACTATTTTATTTAATCCTCTACTCAGTATATTACTTGGGAGGCATTAAATTTATACAATAATCAGACACCAAATTATAACTACGGAAAGTACTTCAGTTATGAAATTATTAGCTGTATCTGTAGAGTTTGTGTGTTGTCATGAGTATATTTTAAAGTTTGCTACAACATAATTAAAAAAAGTAGCAAACCCAAAATAATGGCATACAAAATTAATAATAGCAGACTCTGATGGCACCTCTTTCTCTTTCCTGCAAACAAAAAGGGCTCTAATATGAAAAGTAAAGTCAAAATCAGCAGTGAACTAAATTCATTTTTGGCAATTGATGCTTAAATTTAACTAGGTGCTTGTTTTTAGAACCATGTCTCACTATGTATTTATAATTATTACAAATATGTTTAGAAATAACGTGGTAGACGAGCGGTGCACAGCAGTATTCAAATATTAAACTGTGGTGAGAGCTCATTCAGCTTGGCCCTGTGATGGCCTATTGTTACTGCTCTGCTCCAGCGCTGCCTTGACAGACTCAAACACCAAATCCTTAAATTCGATTAAGTGAGTTTTAGGAAGTTATGTTAGGTGTTGTGCTCATGTACCTTTGGGGCTGATTTTCTATATCTTTCTTTACTTTTGTTTGTTCTTAAAGGAACAAACCACCCAAAAATTATATTTTTTATATGTTACTTATCCCATGTGCTTTTTAGTGATAACAGAGAAAACTTTTTAATCTCATCTTTTATGGAGAACAGAGGTAACAAGTTTATAATGGAATGGTACTCTATGGTGAATAATGCTGGATCATAGCAAACAATATCAGAAATGTCTATGCAAAAAAGTACGTTACTCATGTTCCATAATCCACACGTCATATATCTTGTCATAAACTCCCAACCTGCTAAATGCATGCATTTTTGCTAAAACATTGTTAAATAGATGCTTCCGGAAAAATCAGCGCCGAGTATAAACAGGAAACATAATTTCGCATAGGATTGAGCTTTAGAATTGAAGATAGGACTCTTGATCATTGAATGAGGGAGGAGAGGTAGATCTAGCACTGGCTATTTTTAGATTCTTGTAGATACACAGGGCTGGGCATCAGAGGTAAATCTCCACAAGAAACAAGGTGCTATCATCTTACACTGTCCACGGCCAACTTGTGGTATTCCTTTGTTGCATATTATGACATAGATTTACTCATTGTGATGTTAAACGAAACATTGCCTGTTCATGTAAAAAAGAGCACATGAAGAACAATATACAGTCACAGGATGTGGTTGCTCTGTCTCTACATTTACTTTTTATTGCTTTTTTTGTCTGCACTTGAGAGCAAGCGCTGATCGAAGTCGAGAGTGAAACGTTTTTCATGCACTGCATTATTTAGCAAAATCATCCCCCAGCCTCCATGTGTGGTGAAACCTGCAAGGTGCTGTAACTCCATTGGCAGGGTGAGTGGGTGGTAGCACTTCTGAGGCTGGTCAGGGGCTGACTGCTACCTTAAAGGTGGCAATATTCATGCTTCACTTAGTGCATCTGTCCCAGATTGAAATTACATGGATCAACTTTCTCCTGTTGCCCACCTTTTTCAAAGTTCAGTGATGCTTTGTCATCTGCCCTGTGCAAGGATGTGGTACTGGCAGATGAGTCTGCAGTTACAACTGAAGTTGCGTGGGTAGCACCCACACACTCAGGAGTCTGCTTTTGACTGCACACTGTAATCATCTAGGGTCACGCTGAAGCTACATATTCCATTCCCATCATAAGAAGGCACTGATGCTTGAAAACACCAAAGGTAAAAACAAAAAGAGTTAAGGTAGATGGACACCACGATGAAATGTAACTCCCTAAAAATGAAGACCACGACCATTGACAAAGAATAACAAAGATCTTGTGTCCTAAAGATGGTAGCATGTTTAAAATAATGAATTGTACAATACAACAGCCCCCCTGAATTGCTTTTTTTTTTATAAATCCTATATTGTTTATTGTTCTGCATTTTCTTTTAAATATGTTCAGTTTTGGCTGGAACTTCCTGGAAGCCATAAGTTCTGTTTTTTTAAATTAAACTCATTCACCACTGATATCTTCCACTGGCTTACTTTACTTCAGTCAATTTTTGAACAGCAATGTACTGTATTAATATAGGCTTGTTAATCTCATATGTTCTGACTGTTTAGAGAAAGGTACAACAGTACTTTGGTTAGGTTCTTTCCCAAACCTCTCTTTATTAACCATAGTGTCCACATAGGAGTTAGTCCCAAGAATTTTAAGGTTGGGCACAATTCAACTTTGCTGCTTTTGGTGATATTTTTGATGACACAGAGCTCAGAACATTCAAATCACTGAGATCCATATTTTCTATTCCATCCATCTTTTTTATATTTTGAAATCTGGTCTTTTCTCAGGTTCTGTGGTGTTGGTCTGTCTTCTTCACTTCCTTCTAAACCTATTTTAACTTTCTTTCATTCTCTGTCCTCTCAGGTGAAACCTGTTTCAGCAACATATACTATTCTAAGCACTAGGGCTTATCTGTCTGTGAATGTAATTTTCCACTGGGACCTGATTTTCATGAACATCACTTCTGCTTCTTAAAACGCAAATCATTAACATACCCAATTTAAATCTAAACATTGCTTGCAACTCACCCCCATAACTATTTCATTATGGAACTTTCCTGTCATTCTTCTAATTCCCTAGGCACTTTTTGACATATGTATTGAGAATGTCCTAAAGTATCACCCCTTTGGCAAGCTTTGTCACACTTTCTTTATTCTATCCTCTGCTATGATATTCTTTTTTACTCCTTTGGTCTTCCTTTTCCTAGATCTTTCTGTTTTTTCTCTTTCCTCATTCTAGCAGAGATTGCCCCCTTTGGGTCAAATTACTGCAACGTTAGCCTGAGCTTCTTGTTGGAAATCCCCTGATTATCTGTCTTCCGATTTTTAGAAATCATCCACTGGAGGTGTTCTTTGATGTCTACAGTTTTTTTCTTCATTTTCTTTTGCACTCCTTCCTCTGAGTTTACTTCCTGGCTATATGGTACTGTGGGCTGGCTGTTTTTCTTAATGATGTATTTTACAGCTTTCACTAAAATGTATTTTCGTATTAGTTTAATAAAAATTGATCATATACATGATTACTTCACAATACAGTAATAGAATTAATGGTACAGTGGTTAGCACTATTGCCTGACATAACTTGGTGTTATGATTTGCCTTAAAGTCTATGCCAAAAGGAGATTTCAATAAGGAAACAAGAGAGCAAACACAAAACAAAATCCAAAAGAACATAACATTCAATAATACATTAGAAATACAAGGCTACAAAATACAAAAAGAAAATAAACACAAAGGCAAAATGTAAAAAAAAAAAAAAAAAATTCAAGCAACAAAACCAAAACTGTAATATAAAATTAATCCAGAAACAAACCAAAATTTTAAAAGCCAAAAAAGATATCGAAAGACCACAAGGCAAAAGCACAAAAGAATAAGGGAAGTAAATGAACACAGGAAAGAACCCAGCATTTCCGTACAAGTCTAACATTACATACTGACCCCTGCTGCTTGTTGAGTGGCCTGTTCACACCACTTGGGGCTTGTAGCCTATTTTGTATGTTTCAGAAGGTTTGTTACCTGGCTTATATTAAATTTCCTATTTATTGTCATGTTTTTGAATCATTATTTTTTAATGTGTTGTTTTTATTCCATACGTCTTTTTTTAATATTGTGCTATTTAAATGTTATTTGGCAAGATTGTTTTGTGTATCTATGTTATTTTAATACATTCCTTGTAATTTATGGGTGGAACCCCCCAAGAGGAGGGGCCTCCACGCCATCACTGTTAAGGGCATGTCCTCAGCCTCTATGCCTAGATCCCTTCTCTTATTATTTAATAAATGATTTACATTACTTTGTCTTTTCAAGCCACAGGTTTTACAGTTATCCACTCCCTTGAATGGCATCTTTGACTATCTTGAGAGTTGTGAACCTTTAAAGACTAGGCCTTATTTTCTGCCTGTACAGGCCAGAAAGCCTGCCATTTGAGTTTGGGGTCAGGGTACCTGGGATAAAGCCTGTTTCTGAGGAAGACCTGTGAAGTCTTGGTCAAGTTTTGGTTAATTTTGAGGCCTTTTTGTCTGTTTTTATATTGGAGTCATCGTAACACTAACTGTGGTCAGACTGCACAACCATCAAAATAATTTGAGATTTAATTATAATATTAACAGAACCCAGAGGAAAATAGCTAAACTATTGCAAAGGCTTAGCAAAAGATGATTCATTAAAAAAAATAACTAACAAATAACAAAAGGAAGATAAATTAACCGAAAGAAATGACAGAATACAAAAGAATTGAAAAACACAAGCCAAGGGCAAAATCCATGCAAAACCATGACACTTAATAGTTGGCATCAGCTTCCACCATTGCCATTGTCTGGCATTAGCTCAGTCTCCCTTTTCTACTTTAATTTTCTTAGGATCATCTCAAAGATGTATATATTAAATTTACTAGAGACTCCAATCTGCCCAGGTATGTGACAACGTAAACTGCAATGGTCCAGCATTCAAGCCTGGGTAACATCCTTGACCCCAATACCCTTGTAGTGCAAAGAAGAAGTCCAGAAGATGGGGAGATATTTTGTCTGTCTGTTTTAGGATCCACCTGTGTTTTAATTCATTTTGGCATGTTTAAAATATTTTTTTCATTGTTATTCATTTTTATTTACATTTTTTACTTTTTTTTGTTAATAAAAGCAATGCATTATGGGCACGAGATGTGCTGAATTTAAAATAAAATAAAGGGAGGGAAAGACTTGATCTTTTAAAAGAATAAAAAGTGTTTAACAATTTCTACTTCCTGACTATTAGATATCGCAGCTATTACTCTTTTACTGCCCTCTAACAAATGTTGTCCAGTTGATCAACCCCACCACTATTTTAACCCAAATAGAGACCACAATATGAAGATTTTTAAAAGGACTAGGAAAAAGAGTCGTCGAGGAAACAAGTGGGAGTAAAAAGGGTGAAAAGTACCAGCAACCAAGACCAAACCATAAGGCAGAAAAGGTTAATAAAAAAATGAGTCAAAAGCAGGTCCAGACATTCACTAGCACTGTTTTTCATATTTGAAATAATCATATGATTCTTCATGAAGTGATTTAGTTTAGCCAGAACCTTGGGTACTGATGTATGTGCACCGCTGTCTTCTATACGGGTACACTCATTGTGATGGCATGACACACAACAATGGTCAAGTTTCTAGATACCAGTCCATTGTCCAAAATAACATATCTGCAATCATGAAGAAACAGTAAATGGTATTGAAGCAAAAATAATACCCTATATTAAATAGTAATACTAATAACATGATAATTAATAACAAAATAATTTTAAACAAAAATTAAAATCATACCAACCACTCTTCTTTTATTTTCTGTTTCTGGTTTAGCAACTATAACCTCTGTCAATAATAAATAGTAATGTCTGTCATACTGTATGTACTAGTATGAAAACTAAAGTGCTGAGGGTCTGGTATCTGTAGACAGTTTTCTTTTTTTCAGAAGCTGTGTTTTTCCTCTAAATAACAGAATAATATATTTTTGTAAATCGGAGTGGAAAAATTCTATTTGCAACGAACCTTAAGGCAGAAAGCTTTACAGCTTTTAAGAGTATCTGGATCAGATATTGTTATACATTAGTTATAAGTAAGCCTGAAAAGCTTGGTTAGTTGAATCATCTCTTCCCATTTATTAAACATTTTGTTATTCTTAAAAATGTTAAATGATAAAAACTGAAAATTTCCATGTTATTTCAGTCTGTATTTGATTATAGTCTGTAAATGAAATCTAAATGTTTTCCGGCCAGGTACACATGCTAAGGGTAGGGCTAGAGGCGATATTTTATAACCATCTTGGTCCTGAGTGTTATGACCAACTTTATTATTATGCTTTTGCTTTGATATTTTTGTATGAACTACTGTATCTTTCATTTAACTAGCATTCAGTCTTATGACAGTGTCATTTTGATGTCACCATTTTGTGGTTCATTTTTTTTTATATTGTCAGTGCCATTATGTGTGCTTGATTTATTAACACATCCATGTTGCTGGTAATGTCTGCTATTACTGGGCAAAAGGGTGTGTTTGATGAAGTCACCTGGGTGTTGTTTGTTGTAGTGTGACAACTTAAGGTAGCATTGGGCAGCAGTTTGTATCCCAGCTTTTATAACCTTATGATAAACATAGAAATACCTCAGAATATTACTTTTGCTGGGTATGGAAATTAATTTTTTTGGCTTTGTCCTTTGGACCACAGTTTTAATATCACAATCTTTTTCTAATGCATGATGTAAAAAAATTACATGATCAGAGCCCTGCCTTACATTTGACTAGGTTTCTGTTGTTCAGCTTATACCTTGTCATCCCCTGATTTAAATTCCTAAATTCACATATAATTTAGTCCTGTGGACTCGCCATTTATAAATCTTCGGTCATATTACAAGGACTTTATACTTTAAAAAATGGCAATGAAGGGCTTTCTTAAGCCAAAAGTCAAAACATAAAAAACAGAAAAAGCTATTGTCAAAATTCAAAACCAAAAATGTTATCAAGAAACAAAAGATCCTAATATTAATTTATGACCCTGTCCCAAACTAACACTAATTTGTGTTTTTTTATAGCAAATCCAAAACTTGGATGCTAGGCTGTGGGTATCTTTTACAATGTAGCATCTAACAATGTTAAAATATATGTGGCCAGCAATAGACATCACTGCCAATAACAATAGAGCCTTGTCCATGAAAATAACACAGACATTGGTGGCGCCCATGGGAAAAACTACCTACAAAATGGCGTTAATATAACCAAAATAATGATAAATATAAATAAATCTCACAATAGCGATATCCAAACAGTAAAAAAATGGAAAATGCACATATCTCATAAGAATCAAAATGTGGTTGCTTGCACTTTCATGCAAGTTTTATGTATGCACTGTTCTTTAAGAATTAATCTTGCCATGAAAGTAAACTCAGTTTAGCAATTTCTGCTAAAAAATGTATTGAGTGCTTAAGAGGGCTACATGTCTCTGAGTATGGTTTCCACTCCTAGTTTGGTGTTGTCAGAGCTACTTCGCTAGGTCTATTACAGCTTGTAATATTACCAACACTTGGAGCTATGTCTTAAAATGGCCCAAATATTGTTTTGGGTTTATGCCACTAGTGACTTGTGGGCCAGAGAAACATACAATTTCTGTGTACCTAACCTAAAATGTGGGACAATCATTACAGGCTGAGGTTCATTCTCACTACTCAATTAAGATCCCACAAGGTTCAAGAGTATGGGAAAGGTGCTATATAAATAAAATGTATTATTTCTATAAGAGGTTAAACAGCCAAGAAGTTACTCTTTAAATGCAGAACAGGTGTTAGGGTGTACCCATGTGACCAGGGATTAAAAGTAAATAGAACAATTAGGGAAGCAGTTGCTGTAGTAAAATCTAATCATGTATAAACCATATATAAATTGAAGTGGATAATTGATTAGCAATGAACAATTCCACTCTCTATTTTCTGGACTCTATCTATCTATCTATCTATCTATCTATCTATCTATCTATCTATCTATCTATCTATCTATCTATCTATCTATCTATCTATCTATCTATCTATCTATCTATCTATATAGGGTACGGCAGTTTTATACACAATTTACATAACATTTCTATTATTATTAAAGTTATTAAGCAGTTCGCATACGTTTCCAACCCTGAGATTTTTATTCTTTTCTTGCATATAACAAAGACATATGCTTTGCATTTGCCATTCCAACAGATTGCACATCACAAACATTAACACTGCTATCTTTCTTTCGTGTCTGCCGTTTCTATAGGAGGGTGACAATGAGTTAAATTCCAATGGATGTTTTTCAAATGTTGACAAGCAATAAGCAAAAGGAATCACTGAAAACCACAGACAACAAAAACAGCAAAAAAAAAAACTGTACGAGGAAAGTTCGAAGAAAGAGATTTTTTTACAATGTTTCTGTTTGGGGATCGTTGTGCAAACGTGCACAACTGAGCTGCGACCACAGATCTAACTGCTCTGTGGATGATTCGTTCAAGCATTTCAAGGTCACTTCGTTGTAATGAAAGCATCTGTTGAATGTACTTCGTAGTAACGTGACTTCTATAGACTCATGTCATATGGGGAAACTGTCGGGACCATAAAAATACTTTGTTGTAATACTCTCTCACCTCGGTCTCTCTCCTATCTCTGCACCGCTGCAAAGCCCCGCCCGCCAAGCGTTCTGAAAAGCCTGAGTGAGTCGCCGTTGCCAGCAGTTCTCTCACGACCCGGCTGTCAGACGGCTGCGGACCGGTAGTAGGCCGCGGACCAGGGGTTGGGGACCCCTGCTTTACAGCACACAAAAGGGTAAAGGTAATGGTAATAGATAGATAGATAGATAGATAGATAGATAGATAGATAGATAGATAGATAGATAGATAGATAGATAGATAGATAGATAGATAGATAGATAGATAGATAGATAGATAGATAGATAGATAGATAGATAGATAGATCCGAGTACTACTCAAAAATTGCAGAGAAAAAAAGTGATGACATTCAGTTCCTTGTGATATTATAAGTGATGCAACTACTGTGTATATGGTAACTATATATATATATATTTATATATATACACTAGGAACAGACTTTAAAAGTCAATAAACAAACAACTATTGCTAGCTAAGCGGAGGCAAGGTCCAGCCCAAAACATGGCCAGAGGTAGAGTGATTCGAACATAGGCTGGCGCGTGAGTGAGGAGGGCCTTCCCCGGCTCCCCACTCCTGACGTCACGCTTGCCTCTCCCCTCGGCCCGCAGTCTCTGTCACAGATTAGCACAAATAAACCGCTTCTCCAAACAAACTATGATACTTAGCGTGATGAGAGAAGTCACAAAATCACCGGAATGTTCAAATTGCAGAAAAAAACCTGATCTAAATCTGTTAAGTAGTTCTCTCATGAAAAGCGGACAGACATACAGATGTTGGATTTTTTATATATATATATATATATATATATATATATATATATATAGATATTAGACATATATAAATGAAAGATCTGTATTTGTATAGAGCAGTCCATTCTGCTCACGCTCAACCACAGCTACTAGATGGCGCATGCATGCACTTTAAAATTTTAGGGCACCTGCATGCACCTCACTTCTCTCTATGAAAGTCATGTGTGCCACAAACGCCGCCGCACAACTACAACACAGATGAAGAGACACAATGTTGAAACAAAAACATTGTCTTTCTGGAGATATTTTCTTGAGACAAAGATAAATAGGACTCATATGCCAGTGATACAGCTAAGATATGGTATCACCAGTGTCTTCTTACGAAAGCCAGTAGGGCAGCAAACACAAGTGAGTCCATGTCCTCTGCACTGGGCAGTTCTTAAGAGTTAGCTGATGCCTCTCCAAGTTCACAAATATAGTAAAACTGTTAAGAAGTCCCAAAGACCACATGAATATATATTATATATATATATATATATATATATATATATATATATATATATATATATATATATATATATATATATATATATATATGTGTGTGTGTGTAAAAACATCCAATGTCCTATAATTGCTCCAAGTAGATGTAGTGCCTATAAAAATTATTCACCCCCTGGGAGTTTTCACATTTTATTGTTTTTTTACATTGAATCACAGTGGATTTAATTGGCTTTTTGACACTGATCAACAGAAAAAAGACTTACTAGTGTCAAAGAGGGGGCCAACTTATCATTTGATTTATACTGAATATCTTTATAACTTCATTTACATTTGTTTTGCTCTCACAATAGATTAAATTAGATTGACAGTATGACATGTCTGTTCCTACAAAATTGCTTACATTCTAATATTCTAAGAGGCAGTACAACTTTCTTCTACTTTAAAGATTTTTTATCATGAAGAATGCTATCCACAAGCACTTTACACATTAGTGTATGGTAAATTCGTAGTGACACGCATTTGTACCATTCCGAACACAAAGAGGCTTTATATATTACAGTGGGCCAACCACAAGGTTTAAATCAAGTCCAAGGCCTCAGTTGCTAGGGCACAGTGCCCAACTAAACAAGCTCAATTATGATAAACACCACCACATTTCCTGTAAAGGAGCAACCAGTTCATCTCCCACGCACGATCTTCTTATCTCCTTCATTGTTTTTAGTTCTTGACGTTGTTTACTTGTATATGCTATAAGGTGTTTTGTGATTCTAATCATTGTTAAAGTTGCTAAACAAATATAGATTGACTGACAACCACCTTACTATGATTAGCTTACTTTAACAGGTACAATTAAATAAATGCTCCTACATCAGTGCATTGTTGAATCCTGCTATACAGTACACTTAGAAGTAGAAAAGCTGCTGTAATTCTCTAGACAGATTAACAAATTATATTGGTAATATATTTGAATAATTGTGAAACTCTTTTGAAAAACTCTTATTTGTCTAAATTTTTTTTTCCTTTTTCATTGAATAAACTGTTTTTTTATCCACCCTGTGTCATCATTATTGCCCTTAGCAATCTCATTTATTTCACAAGACAATTTTTAGGACACTTCCATTCAATGCCCTACAATCATTCTTTTATTTATTCTTTTGCTTCAATTTCACAGGTTGTAAAGGATAAGAGACTATTTCAACTGCACTAGGAATGAGTTTTCAGTTAATTCCTGGTCATTCTCACTCTTAAAAGCAAGTTTTAGAGTCGTCCATTTAGTTATATATCTTTCACATATGGAAGGAAACCCAAGTACCCCCAGAGACAATGGAGCACCCCCTGATAGTGACAAGGTAGAAATCCAGAATTCTGCTGCCTTCCACATTCAGTGCACAATTGTATTACAGTTACCATTCTATCTATTTCCATCCATGCATTTTCTTTTTGAACCTTGCCTCCCATATAGGGTCACAGAGATCAGGAGCCAGTCCCAACAGCATCAAGTGTGGGGAATAAACCAGCCCTGTAGAGGACACCGTTTACTGTGGCGCACACATTAACAATCTTAATGCTTAGAATTCCCTGTGCTAGTATTTACTCTGAGAATTGCTAAATAAAAGTAACACAGATTGAAATATTGTTGTCAAAATTATTTGCCTTTTTATTCGGTTTTCAAAGATTTACACACTGAGAAAGAGTTATATTAGCATCCTATCTGTAACGTTTGACTATTGCCTACTAAAACATGTAAAACAAGTGTCATGCGTGGCAGCTTAAAGGTCCAATTGAAGCCACACCAAGCCAGTGGGTGGTGGACTGCAGGAAACCTCTGTTTTATTCCTGCAGACCAAACATGGGAAATTCTGCCTAGACCCAATGATGTTGACTCCGGCCCCGATGATGTCACTTCCTGTTTTGGCCATGATGATATCACTTCCTGTTCCTGCCATGATTCAAGTAAACCTTTTTCCTGTGTCAAGGCGTTTCCTTTCACACAAGCAAATGAAACAAGTCAGACAACTCTGACCTTCTTACTGCTTTGAAACTTTGTCAAATGCTTAGTAGTTTAAGACCCCTCTCTAACCTGCCTTTCCTAAGTAAAATTCTAGAGAAGGCAGTCATTATGCAGTTAAATGAGCACCTCAATAAACATGCTATTCTTGATAAATTTCAGTCAGGTTTTAGAACAAATCACAGCACAGAAACTGCACTCGTTAAAGTAGTAAATGATCTGCGGGTAAATGCAGACAGAGGTCATTTAGCTGTTCTCATCCTCTTAGATCTGAGTGCCGCATTTGACACCATTGACCATAATATTCTTAGAAATCGCCTTAGTCAATGGGTGGGCCTCTCTGGCATCGTCTTAAATTGGTTTGAATCCTACCTGGCAGGGAGAAAATTCTTTGTTAGTTGTGGTAATTACAACTCAAAGACACATGATATTCCATATGGTGTTCCACAAGGCTCTATCCTGGGTCCGCTGCTCTTCTCAATCTACTTGCTTCCATTAGGTCAGATTATCTCAGGGCACAACGTGAGCTACCACAGCTATGCTGATGACACACAGCTGTATTTATCAATTGCACCTGATGACCCCGATTCTCTTGATTCACTAACACAATGTCTAACTTGTATATCAGAATGGATGAATAGTAACTTTCTCAAGTTAAATAAAGAGAAAACTGAAATCTTAGTGATTGGCAATAATGGATACAATGAGGCTATTAGAAATAAACTGGATGCATTAGGATTAAAAGTCAAAACGGAGGTAAAAAGCTTAGGGGTAACTGTTGACTGTAATCTAAATTTTAAATCGCATATTAATCAGATCACTAGGACAGCATTTTTTCACTTAAGAAACATAGCAAAAGTTAGACCTCTTATATCATTAAAAGATGCTGAGAAATTAGTTCACGTGTTTGTTTTCAGTCAACTAGATTACTGTAACGTACTCCTCTCAGGACTACCCAAAAAAGACATAAATCGTTTGCAACTAGTGCAGAATGCAGCTGCTAGAATCCTAACCAGGAAAAGAAAATCTGAGCATATCTCTCCAGTTTTGATGTCACTACACTGGTTACCTGTGTCATTCAGGACTGACTATAAAATTCTGCTTATGGTTTATAAAGCCTTAAATAATCTCGCCCCATCTTATATATCGGAATGTCTGACGTCTTATATTCCAAATCGTAACCTCAGATCCTCAACTGAGTGTCTCCTTAGAATTCCAAGAGCAAAACTTAAAAGAAGTGGTGAGGCGGCCTTCTGCTGTTATGCACCTAAAATCTGGAATAGCCTGCCAGTAGGAATTCGCCAGGCTAATACAGTGGAGCACTTTAAAAAACTGCTGAAAACACATTACTTTAACATGGCCTTTTCGTAACTTTACTGTAATTTAAATCCTGATACTCTGTATATCCAATTCATTAGAATAACTATTCATGGTGGCTCTAAAATCTGTACTAACCCCTACTCTCTCTTCTGTTCCTTTTCCGGTATCTTTTTGGTGGTGGCATCTACTCAAAGCACCATGATGTTCCAACAATGATGGATGGATTAAAAGCCAGAAGTCTGTATGACCATCAGCATCAAGTGACTCCATGAGAACCCTAACTACAAAGAGGACTATTTCATTTATGTTAGGTAGAATGCCCAGAGGCTTGTCTTATTTTAATTTCTTATTTTGTCTTTTATTTTTCTTTTCTTCATTATGTAAAGCACTTTGAGCTACTTTTTGTATGAAAATGTGCTATATAAATAAATGTTGTTGTTGTTGTTGTAGTTCCTTCTCTTTAGATCCTTTTTCCTAGGTCTGCTTTTGCTGCTTCATTTGGCTTTATATTCAGATCCACAATGACGACCCACCTGTTCCATCTCGCTTTACTGATATTGCCTCATCATTTACAGTACATCTTTTAAAAACCCATGTTGTCCATCAACTCAGTCATGACTCTTCTGTCCTCAGAAACAGGCCAATTCCAGTTGACTTTTTGTGTTTATATTATAACCATTTTTAATATGTAGTGCCTTTTTAATGTTACATGCTATTAACCTTTATAAGGTACTTTATGCTGCCTAGCTCCAAAATCAATTAATTGTTAGTGTCTGTTTTTTGTATGTGTGTTACTGCAGGGCTTTTGTGTGTAAATGTGAGGCCTTGAATGTAGTTTTAATTTTTCAGTCTATGAGACTCTTTAAATTGCTATTACATGGATTAGGTGCAAAGCCTATAGGATTCTGATAATATACTATGATGTGGTGTAAGCATCTTTGAAAAATTATTTTATTATACAGGTTCCTCAGGCAAAGTAGTCTGAAGAGGAATTTGGTGATTAAATTAATATATTTATGCAATCAATATGCCTAATTTTATATTATCTTTATTTTAATATAAAGTATTGTATAATCAGGAATAAGCAAATAATACCAAACTAGATGGTAGGACAGATAATGAAGAATCAGCTAAATTGTTACAGAGGGATCTGGTCAGCATATTGGCGTAGGCAGATTTATGGAAGATGAAATTTAACGTAAATAAATGTAAGGTGTTATATGTAGGAAGTAAAAGTATTAGACCTGAAAAAACAATGAAAAGTGAGAAACTTGAAAGTACACCTTATGAGAGGGATCTAGAAGCCAACAAACTTGTCACTATATGCAACAAGACAGTGTACAGAATCCACTACAAAGGCTAACTGGATGTTAGGTTATATAGTCTGATGTGCAGAGTAAAAGTAAAGGAGGACAATGCTTAAGTTATATCATCTTGAGCACTATGTGTAGCTTTGATCTCTTTTTACAAAAAAGACACAGAAACACTAGATAAAGTCCAGATTAGACTAATAATGTATGAGCTATTAGGAGAGATTGAAGGAGCTGATCCTTTTCAATTTAAGCAAACAGAGATTAAGTGTTAAAAATTATGAAGGGAACTAGTGCAGTGAATCCCAGATGTTACTTTAAAATAGATCCTGCAACAAAAACACAGAGACATGGCTGGAAACTGGTTAAGGACAGATTATGCATAAATATTAGAAAGTTTTCTTAAAGCAAAAAATCATAGATACATGGAATAAAAGACAAAGTAATGTGGTAAAACGTAGGGCATTAGGTGTCTTCAAATGTTGACTTGACATTATTTTGGAGAGTCAAGGGGAATAAGATAGACAAGCTTGTTGGACTGAACGGTGTGTTCTGTCACAATATCACTAATGTACTTTAGATTGGAATGGATGGGCCCAGTCCCAAAACAATAAGAGATACTGGGAAACAATTTAGGACATCATCTGTTGAGGGCACCATGGCTTTGCTTTCTTTTGACATCTTTAGATGCAACATTGCAATGGAGTCAACAGTAGTGACCTGATTTTTTTAATATTTAAGACTTTAATTAGTTTATTATGTGCAAACCTTTCTGTTCAAAGTTAATACAACTGGAAACCATTGCTTTCTTCTTAAGATATATAATGTGTTTTATAACTTATTAAGAATATAAATGTTGGGTAGTGGGCGGCACGGTGGCGCAGTGGGTAGCGCTGCTGCCTCGCAGTTGGGAGATCTGGGGGCCTGGGTTCGCTTCCCGGGTCCTCCCTGCGTGGAGTTTGCATGTTCTCCCCGTGTCTGCGTGGGTTTCCTCCGGGCGCTCCGGTTTCCTCCCACAGTCCAAAGACATGCAGGTTAGGTGGATTGGCGATTCTAAATTGGCCCTAGTGTGTGCTTGGTGTGTGGGTGTGTTTGTGTGTGTCCTGCGGTGGGTTGGCACCCTGCCCAGGATTGATTCCCTGCCTTGTGCCCTGTGTTGGCTGGGATTGGCTCCAGCAGACCCCCGTGACCCTGTTCGGATTCAGCGGGTTGGGAATTGGATGGATGGATGGATGTTGGGTAGTTGTTATCTCTAAATATAAAGTCATTTTAAAATGTATAAAAAGATTCTGCTGTTGTTAGCTTTGCTTTACTATTTGTGTGTTTAGCATATTTTGTTTTTTATTTAAAAGAACAAAACACAATCAAGTCTCTCATACACAGTCACACACACAATATAAAATAATGTGTTCTAAAGAAAATGCATAGCACTTTTGTATTGTGTGGATTGATGATTATATCTGATACTCTATTATAATGGTGCTTGAACCTTGTCATATTACATACTGTTAATGGCATTATTACCAGAATCCTCAAAATCCTAATTTTAACATATAAAGCCTTAAATGGCCAAAACCCTACTTAGTTAGCTGTACTTATCACTACTTACACACCAATGCACACATTAAGATTTCAAGATGCCTACCTACTTTAGATTCCAAGGATTAATAAAATAACAGCGGGACATCAATCTTTTACTGTAGTTACAGGGTTTAGATGCTGTGGAATTATCTACCTGCTACTATAAGAGATGCCCCTTCAGTTTCGGCCTGAAAACTCACAACTTTAGTTTAGAATACCCTGACTAGAGCTGCTGACTAACTATGCATACTGCATTTCTGTTTGTTAGTCACTTGTACAAAGATATAAGTAATACAATATTTATAAAACATTCCTATCCCTCTTCTATTTTGTTTCTCTTCTTAGTATCTTTTGTGGTACTTTGTGTCAGGCTGTTCTCCTGCCTATGGAAAAGCCATCTCAGATAAAGGAGATTTGGTATTATTGACTGGAAAGATTATGTCATCAGAGTGGACTGCCCAGCACAATCTCCATTATAGAACGACCAGCAGGGGGTAGGCAGCTAGCATATTATGCTGATTAGCTGACAATGACTGTGTTTAACTTTTTCTTTGATTTTCTCTCTTACAATTTTAATCTCCTCTATTTCTAACTGTCCAATGTCCAATAATTAATTAATGGATAGATATTGTTGATTTCAAATTATATGAATCAGTTTCTATTTTGTTTTATTTGTGTGTCTGTATCTTAATAAGTACTAATTCTGTATTTAATAATTAGTATAATCTATACTTGCATTTTACCTAAGAATTTGTTCACAGAACTCAGCAATCAGAGAAAAGCACTATACAAAAATAAGTTGTATTGTATATAAAATGTGGACTAATTGAAAATAACTACAATTTCTGGGTTATGACTCTTTCAATTGCTTTTAACATGATATTATTAATCATATAGTAATTTATAACTCTGTACTTTTAAAAAATATAATTTATTTATATTTTGTGTTATATTTTATGTTAAAATACTGCAAAATACATTACAGTACAGATTACCTGGAATGAAAAAAATACACCAAAAACAGACATCTATGACTTTTGACACTATTATTTACAAATTGTTTTTATTCCAGGTAAGCTGCACTATAATTAAATATTAAAGGAGTTACTTCAGATGAGCTTAGACTATATGGTGATAAACGGAACACAATCTCCTGCACTACATTTGTAGCATGTTGATTAATTCTGCTCGAATGGAAGAAGTCTAATGTGCGCTCCATAACTCAATAGGAAAAACTAGAAAAAAAGTCATATTTTCTTTATGTGGAATTGTGAGGAGTTTCTTAAGAATTTGGTAAGATTTAATTAATGTTATTTTAAATTACGTTTGCTGAGCTCCTGTCTGTGTCACTGCTAAACTCCTATTGTTTTGTTTAACAAGAGGCCGTGTAACACAATATGCCTCCCTTTTCTCTGTTTTTCTCATTTTAGTATTAGTTTGCCCTCTGTTCTGGGTAAGAATGGGAGTTTTAGTGTGGTTTATAATTACATATTTTAATTGTTTCAGTCATATATGGGATTGTTTGTAGTCTTGATTGAACAGAGTTTTTAAAACTTGCAATTTTGCCTTACTGAAGCTTATGTTTGAATGACATATTATTTAACTTCTTCAGTAATGTATTTATCTGAAACAAATAAAAACATCATTAAAATAAATAAAATAAAATAAAACAAAAACACACATGCTTTCTGTTAAACATCTAATGAAAGGTGGCTGTTGGGGCTAATAGCCTTTCAGGACTGCTTCCTATCCTGTGCCTAATGTTGCCAAAATAGATGTTGTCACACCCACCACACTCTGAATGAATATGCAAAAATACATTAAATGGGTGTTGTTTTACTTGTATTTAGCAAACAAATCTGCCAAAGGGGTAAGCAAAATTTACTTGACAAGATTTCATATAATAAGCTAAATAATCGTAAATAAACATTTTTGGATAAGTCAATAATTCTTACAATAAGGAAATTAGACTTGATGTCATGATTTAGGTACTTTTCACTTGGCTTGGATTTCATCTTTTGCAGTGAAGAAATGTACGAAAAACAGATGGAAATGTTGCATACAGGAATATATACAAATTGTGTTATGGACATGTGTTATCTAGTTATATTAAAATTTGTTAGTATTAAGATACTGTAAATGCTGAATCCCCATGATTTGCCAGATTACTACAGCAGATGAGAATGTCCGAATTTGGTTGAAACACATAAAATTCTTAACCTTCTTAATCCCATTAATGTGATTTGGATAATAAATGGTCACATTCATTGGATTAATTCCCAGACACACTGGACACAAGCCTTGGTTAGGGCATATTCTTGTTTTATCCCCAAAGACTTGTGGGTGTGTTATGTTAATTGGTAATTCCAAACAGACCCCTTTCTGTGTGCCTGAGTGGGACCTGTGATGAATTAGTGTTGATTTCACAGTGTTTTCTGCATAGTGCCGCTTGCTGCCAGGATCATTAACTGGATTATGTGGGGTTATAAATTAAATATCATGATACCTACCGTATGCTAAAACCGAGTTACTGTTCACATCATATCATGTAATTTTCTAACCCACATAATCTAGACCACGGTCATGGAAGGTGCTGGAGCCTATCTGAGCTAGCACAGGGCACAAGGCAGGAACAGTCTCTGGACAGGGCACCAGTCGCAGGGCAAATACACACACACACAATAAACACACACACACACAGCAAACACACACTAGGGGCAATTCAGCATTGCCAGTTCACCTAAGCTGCATGTCTTTAGACAGTGGGAGGAAACAGGAGCACCCAGAAAGAACTCGTGTAGACATGAGGAAAACACACTGTGAGAACCCAGGACACAAACTCTGGTCTCATTACTGAGAAAGCAGCAGCACTACCACTGTACCATCGACCCACCCCTGTGGACATCTATCAAAAATAATTCTACTGTGAGGAATACTTCAAGTTTCACTGTGCTTCTAGTCAGGAGTCTAGGGAAACACGGCCATGGGTAGATGAGAGCAAGCAACCTTGGGTGGACTGCCAATGCCCAACGTGCTTCTCAGAGATTTCATTTTCACCAAGTTATAAAAAAAAATTTTTTTAAAAATCCCACGTTTTAGATTAAATGGCTTTGTAAGTTGATAGATAACTCAGTAAACATAAAACAATCTATATATGCCAACCAATGCACAGTTCCTTCTGATTCAGTGAGCTCTTTATCTAGATCAACAACATGGTTAACCCAAACAGGAGAAGTGCAGATAAAGTGAGAATAGCTCTTTTTCATCTATGATCATGTGTCTAATTTTACACTCATGAGTAGCCACAAAAGATTTAATGTAGATTCTTTTATTTATAATATTCATGCATATTTTTCAAAGTACAGTTTAACACTCTTTATGCTGTACTATATGTAGCATTCTCATGAGCATGCACAATGCATTCAGTTTCTCAAACAGAGAAGGCAGACCATGTGAGCAAGATGGAGTTCAACAAGAACACAGGGACATAGTTGGAAACTTAAGTGTAAATTTTGCACAAACAGAACATTTCTTCTTCACACTGAGAATGTTAGACACATGGAATAAGTTACCATGTAGTGTAGTAGATAGCAGATCCTTAGGGACCTTCAAAACTCGACTTGATATTATTTTGGGGAATTTAAGTAGATAAGACAGGGCCTGTTCTCGTTTAAATTTTTCTAATGTTCAAAATGAAGAACCTGCTTTGAATGGTAAGAAGAATATATAGCTAACCAACAAGCTGCTTCTGTTGTCTATGCTGAGATGTTCTCTATGTCTTTAAAATGCTGCCTTGATTTGTTAGCAAGAAGGAAAATGTCAGTAGTGTGACCTAGTGACTACAATTTTGAAGAGTAGAGCAGTAGAGCACAAACACTACTGAAAGTGTTGTGCAAGTTCACACCTCACAAGAACTAGCTCAAAGTTCAGTTCACACAGATTAAAATGAATAAATTCATGCTCATAGTTCACCATTTCAATTTTTAACTACTTCATGTTCAGTTCATTTTGTATTTTTAAGGAGTGAGAATAAATGACCCATGTGTTTACTTTTTTCAATTTTGCATGCCTTATATTAGGAGATATTACAGTGTTCTTGAATAAAATACAATAATTCTGAAGTCCTTTTTATTTAAATACACTTTATTGAGTTATGTACCCAGCAACAAACACGTATAAACATATATGCTAATATCTCCCGGGTCAAAAAAGAAATTAAATAGATGCAAGTATACATATAAATTACCGCTCTATTTCTAACCATGTGACACAAATGGTGACTGTGGAACCTGCATGTAGGTGTATTACGCTGCCAGTCAAAATTTGTATCACATATTGCATGTCCAACAGGGAAAAATATAAAGAGGCCTCGGGAAGTACAACGTTTTCCTAAAAGCGAAAGAAGAGCTTCACCACCTGCTCGTGTCAGTGGTGAGTGCAACTTAAGCACAAGTAGGCAGACACAGACAGTCCCTTTGATTTGATTTTATGTTATTTTTTACAAATACAAATAAATGGCAAAAAATTCGTACAAAAGAAATATTTGTAAAAATCTACTATTTGTGTTTATCCAAATACTGTATTCGGATTCGGCTGCACCCGTACATTACAGGGTAAGGCAAAACATTTAATTTGGACCTAAACCAGATCCAGAATGTCACATAAAACTGAACTAGCTCACATTCAAGTACTTCACTTGCAAATATGTTATGTTAAATTCACCGTTCTTAGGAAAATGAGGTTGTTCAATGAACGTGCTCTTTTGAACTAGTTCATGCACAACACTGACTACTAACATACAAAGGGATTCTGAAGCACTCACTTAACCTTCCCAGTGCACAAATATGCACATTTAGATTGAAGTGATGGACTAGTGCCTTACCAGGGTTGTTTCCTGCCTTGTATCCAATGCTGATATAATAGGTTCCAGCTCCTGAGACCCCATGTTGGGTTGAGAATGTCTTTATATTAATGTGAATGATAAAAATAAAAAAAACACCACAATGAGTAATTTGTAAGTCACAGTGCCTGCTAAGTCAATAATAAAAACTCCATGTCAATAAACTGAATTGATTGAATTCCCCCTTGGGGATTAATAAAGTATGTCTAATCGAATCTAATATAATCTAAAAATAACTTGTATTCAAGAAAACAGATCCAGTTCACGGCTATGTGGGACTAGAGGACAAGTATGAAGCAATGAGTGCCACTCCATTGTTTGCCTGCTCTTGTAAACACCCACATGGGGTCAATTTAAAGTCCGCCACTAAACTATTACTTGGATATTTGGTGATGTGGCAGTAAAAACAGAAAACCCTGAGTAAAATCTCCTGCCAGCAAAAGGGGAATGCACAGACTCCACACAGACAATAAAATGCAGGATATCTCTGGGACATTTGATTTCCAAGGCAGTGATACTCGCCATGGTACCACCATACCTCAACAAAACAAATGCATCTACAATTTGTGTAATAAAGAAACATTTATTAACCAAATGATGACATAGAGAAAAAGGAGTTTTTCAGTATTTCAACTAACTTACTAATGAAAACATTCTAAAACTTTATTTGAAAGTAATAAAGTATTTTCAAAGAATTTCATAAATTCAAAAGAGATCAGCAGTGATTTGTATACTATGACTTCATTAATATATTTTAATAATTAGATGATTCATCTCTATAGACCTGAGGGGTCTATAGAAGAGGTCCTCAATCACAGTCCTGGAGGGCCGCAGTGGCTGCAGGTTTTTATTCTAACTCGCTTGCTTAATTAGAAAGCAATTCTTGCCAATAATTTAATTTCATGGCTTGTTAGTGCTTTAACTCTGCCATGTCAGTTTATTCTCATTTCCTAGATTTTCTTCCCCTTTCTAAGGATATCATCCAAATGATTTGAAGGCTAAAATGGAGGAGTAATTCTCAGTCCTTCACTTTTTTTCTCTTCACTTTCCTTCTTTAATTAAACCCAATAGTGCATGATAAATACACACAGGTATAAATAGTAACAAGCTAAGTGGAGAAATGCTGGTTTCTTTTGTCATTGCATGTTATTGCCAATTAGGAGCAATTTTAAAACAAAGAAAACAACTGTTTAAGACTAAAATAAGCAATAAGGGTTCAAAATCTTAACGAGCAAGACAACTAAAGTGAAGCAGAAGTGTTACTTGAGCAATAAGTGCTTCTTATTAAGCAACTGGGTTGGAGCAAAAACCTGCAGCCGTCCAGGACCGTGACTGAGGACCCCTGCTATAGACCATTGTGTTCTATCCATCTTACCACTCAACCTCTTTTTCCTTAAGTAAGAAAAAATTGTGCCACACTGGTCAGCACTGCTGCCTCTAAGCTTCAATACACAAGCCGGTTTCCCGCTGTGTGGCATTTACACACTTTGTCCCCAGATGGCAGGCTTGCTCAGTGTACTTTTGGTGCCACCCACATCTCTCTGATGGCCTGCTTAGGTTAATTGTGAAACTCCTATTTGGCCCTGTGTGAGTGTGTACTACATGGAACTGGCATCCCCTCCAAGACTGATTTCTGCTTTGGATCTAATTTTGCTTTATTAGTTTTCAGTTTCACAACCTAGTTCTGAAATGGGCACTGAAATTGGATGAATGGAGACAAAAAAGTTGATATTTATTGTCTATCCGTCTTTAAGTTCATTTTCATGTATATGAAATCCTTACTAGCAGACTCATGGCAGAATTACAATACCAACAACAGACCAAAATTATGAAATGAATACAATATGACATTGAATGCAGCAAATATATACAATATTCAATTTATATTGGAGGGCATGTATTTGTGTATTTGTCATTATGAATGTCCACTGAGTTATATTTGAGTTAAAACTTATCCTGAATTGTATGGCATATGCACCAATGATCCTGTCCCATTTGCCACAACAGAGGACGGAGAAAACTGGTTGTGCAGAATAGTTGAGGTCTATTAATAATGCTGCTTGCATTTCTCAATGTCAATGTCAATTTCTCAAGTCAATGTGTGTTACATATATATCCCACACAACTCATGACTGCTACGCAGCATATTGTGTTATTACCTTTGTTTCTTTTCAGCATGGCAGTAGCCTTTAGCTTTTTATTATTTCCTTTACATATGCATGCTGACACAACCTTAACACTAACACTGTGTGTTATCTTCATCCTAAATGGATGGCAGGTGGGTGCCACACACATTCTGCACTGCCTTCACCACCCTCTGCAATGAATTGCAATCCTTACATAAGCAGCTGAAATGCCAAGATGTTATGTAGTCAGTGACTATAGCCACCACTGTGCCCAATTCAGGTCATCAGTGATGGTTACTCCAAGAAATGTAAAAGTGTTCTCTGTCTTTTCCAATATAAATGGGAGTATATCAGCCTGCCTTTTGCTTCCTGAAACCTGTGACCAGCTACTTGGTTTTGCTGACATTAAGGTTGACATTGTTTTCTCTGGCACTACTGTGTCAGAAGGCAATTCTTTTGTTTTGTAAGTACTTGATGATCAAGCCTGTGATGGTGGTGTCATCAGCAAAATTAATGATGAGGTTGAGGCAGTATTTAGTCACACACTGATTTCTGAAAAAGGACACCAGTGGAGCTTATCACCCTACACGGTGGAGTGTCTGTGTTGAGGAACACTGCAGAAGAAGTACCAATCCATGCATACTAGGCTCTAACAGTTAGGAAGTGTTGCAGTGTTCCTGGGTAAAGGGCATTAACCTCGTCCAGACAGGATGCCAATTCACTACATATAACAACTCGTGTTAAGGTAAGTGAGACTTGAGATGAATTAAGAAAAATTGTTAGCAGCAACCAGAGGGCAAGAAAAAAACAATGAAGATGAAGGAGAACATGCAAATTTCCCACAGATTTGAAACCAAAATCCTGGAGCAGTAATGCAGTTGTACTGAACAGTGCACTGCTCCTTCTGGCTTGTCAATATCCATCTGTGACCAGGATATGTGAAAAAGAAGTACAGTATATACATTATAAAAAGAAGGAAATGCCAGATACAGTATTTGTATTTAGTAACTATGTACAAATTACCCTGCTTATCATGGTAAAATATATGTAGACTCTAAAACTGACTTGAAGCAGATGCATTAAATAAAATTACACATCATTCTGTACATATATACTGTTCAGATCTGCTTTTATCACTTCCAGCATACTCTATCTGACCACATTTACTGTAAGTCGGTGGTTTGCATACATATCCCTGTGGACCTCTGCAGTATCTTTTTACTCCTGAACAGTTTCTCTGACTCAGGGCCCAAAGCAGGTATCTGATAAACTTTAAAAACTCCATAATTACAAGTTTTTATACAAATTACAAGTTTTTATAGAAGTTAGTATATGCTCCATATATACACGTTTTTATATAAAAACTGAACAACTTCTAATTTGAATATATAGAGTATCTATCTACATCTGTAAATGTGTTCATCCTGTTTTAATTGATGTAAAATAAATCTATAAAGTAACCAGCATGCATACAGCACATTCTTAAACCACACTTTATCCAACTCAGGGTCACATGGTGAGAATCTGTCCTGATAGCAATGGGTACAAGACAGGAAACACGGCTTAACAGTCAGTCTGTTGCAGATAGTTAGAATAAATTAAAATAGACATTAAAAAGCAGCTTTTTAGTACTTAACACATGGTAATAAATACAACACATACTAGATGGTATAGTTAGAAAAGTATAACTCAAGATTATTTTAGGTTCAGCACCTATAAAAACTTAAGAACAAATTAGGCTGCCTCTAAAAGAGCTGCATAATTTGTCTTCTGTCTCTTAAGGAACTAAATACCCATCTTGTTAACCTTCTCTATTTCCTCTCATAGACTAAATGAAGCATTGCATATTTGCTTTTTGCCTAAAGCTTTTTAGAGCATTTTAGTAGCTTTGGCTCCTAATTTGTTTTTGTTTTTAATAATCTGAAATGATAATGTAACACAACATTCAGCTTAAACAACTCTTAAACTAAAAGGAGACATTTTCTTACCTTTGCTGCTCTTTAAATTATTATCCAATCTGACTGGACATGTTTTCTGTCAAATACAAACTATACACTAACTGCTTGAAATGCTCTGAGATCTACTGCACATTATTATTTTTTTTAAAATAATGCTATAATTGTGCTGAAGAAAATGGCTATGTTGTAGTGGGATAGCATGGCTTCCATCCATCCATCCATTTTCCAACCCGCTGAATCCGAACACAGGGTCATGGGGGTCTGCTGGAGCCAATCCCAGCCAACACAGGGCACAAGGCAGGAAACAATCCTGGGCAGGGTGCCAACCCACCGCAGTAGCATGGCTTATTTTCATGGATATTCTTCAGTACTTTGAAACTTTAATTCACTGTAAGTAAATTCATTTCCAGCTTCTGATGTTAATTCAACATCATTAATTTCATGGTTCCTCTCGTTGCACTGACAACAACATTACGATTTAAAAGTAGTATGAATTGTCCTTCTCAATGTAATTTAAGCATACACATGGCATTGTTATGGATGCTATATTCAATTTGTGGTAATTTGTACTTTTTTTGCACCTTTCAAGTTATCTTACTTGTTAAAAGTGACACTTCTTAATTGTTTATTTTTCTTAGATAGTAGTCATTCAGAAATGAAAAGGAAACAAAAAGGTAGCCAGCAGCTGCCCATCTATTTTAGTTACCTTTAAACCTTTGTGTTTTGAGCATAAAGGTGGTGACGTGTTGCATTTTGATTAGCATTTGTAAGAGTTTCACTGAACTCTGTACACATGACCCCCCAAAAGAACTATAAACCTCCAAAAGGACAGTAATAGGTAAATATTTAGAGAATAGGAAATGAGAAAAATATGTAAGTATTGGGTATACTAATCCACTCTGGATCAAAAACATGATTTTAGCACATTCATATGATTAGAAAGATTTTCTTCACACATAGAGCTACAGGCACATGTTACCAAGTTACTAACTAATGTGGAAAAAAGCAGTACTTGCAGACCTTCAAAACTCGAATTGCTGTCAGTTTGGAGGAATTAAGTGAATAGGATTGATACACTTGTTGGGCCAAATTGCTGTTCTCTTGAAAATCATTCAAACATGTTAAGGCTAAGGAGTAACCAATGTCATTAAGCAACTTCTTCCATTCACCATGGCTTATGAATTTAGAAGTTTATTATAAGTAAAACCAGCAGTGTATGTGGCTCTTTGTGACCCATGTGCCTCACTATTGCTTTATAGGTAGACTGAGCTCACAGTGTGATCTGTACTGAGGATACCTGCAGGTGACCCTGCATTTATAAACTCAAGCACAGGCTAAAAGGCATGCAAAGAGGCATAGAAGTCTAGTAACTAAATGGCATTTGATTAATGATTTTTGTACCTGACAGTGCAGTGAGTTGGTAGGCAGATTTGTTAGCCCACAATAAACTTCAAACACCATGTTTTGACCTAACACTCTTTTCCCTTTCACTAGTGCTGCATTTTGTCTTATGTCTTATTAAAACTGAATGATGCCTTTCTATTGATCTTGCTATGCAGCAGTAAGTGATGCAATACAGACAGCCTCTCTTCTAAACCGGTACAGAAAAACCTTCCCTAGCTTCTTATCTCCCTATTTCTAACATTCAAAAGATTTGTTTAAAATTAGAGTCTCCACCTGAACTTCTCAAAGGCAATGGAGCCCTTGGCATTTCAGTCTACCCACATCATTTATCCTGAGGCTTTTTCCACACGTTTAATTGAATTGCTTGTTTAATCTCCTCTGAGGCTGACAGACTGAATTATGTGATTTTGGCCACTCCCTTTCTACCAGGGCCTGTATTATGTTGTTCATCAAAGTTCTTATTTAATCTGGCATCAGTCTTCTGTTCACGTTTATTTTATTTTTTTGTAAAATAAATGAGGCCCTACTTTTCAAAATCAGACAAATCCATTTTTTGTGAAAAATGTGTTGAAATATGTTTGAAGAAATTTGCAATAAATTACTGATTTCTAAATGCCATCAAATCTGTTAAACTTTTATATGCCAGAAAACATTAAAAAAGAAACCAAATTTGTTGTGTTCCACAGTTTCCTCTGACAATATCAAGCTCTTTGTTATATGATTTACAGGGCTGGTTTGGGAATTTTTGCCGGGGTTGAAAGCAGCAGTAGACATATTTTTGGTAATTGAATTCTTTTCTGAACAAAACTGTGCTGTGTCAATTTTGTTTCTGCTGTTTCATTTTTAATAACAATGTGATCAGATAGATAGATAGATAGATAGATAGATAGATAGATAGATAGATAGATAGATAGATAGATAGATAGATAGATAGATAGATAGATAGATAGATAGTATTAATATTTAATGTTTCTAGCACAGTTCTGTCCGGTACAGATGAAGGATATGAAATATCTATCTCCAGCTCTGCCATTGTTTGTTTCAATTTTTGAGTGGTGATGAAAAGTTGCCTCTCAGCCATCTCTAATTCTTCCAGAAAAATGTAAAAACTTTGAGGAATAATAATAATAATACAAATATTATATATTATATTTTCATTATAATACAAATCTTGATATCAGATCTGGACAGGACGCATGCGATACTTTCTGACACGTCACAATAATAAGGGAGGGAGTGGTAAGTGCCATGAGGGACCAAGTTGGAGTTGACTGCTGAGGTCTCGGCGACTCCTATATGGGCATATTTTAATAAATAACTCAGGGTAGGTGTTTGATGTGAACAGACGAAAACATATGGGACTCATTTTCTCCCTTTGTGGATCTCTAGCTATACTGTATATATATATATATATATATATATATATATATATATATATATATATATATATATATATATATATATATATATATATATATATATATATATATTGATTGTTTGTATTTAACCAATATTGTTTTTATCCCCAGGACCGTGCTTAGGATATGTGGGTTTAAAAAATGGATGGAAGGATAGATGTTACTATTCACTGGCAACAAAACATATTTTAAAACTTTTAAAAATAATTGGGAACACCCAGCCTGAAATTGGTAAGCAGCAGATTGTCATGTAAGGAAGAAAATTTGGTAGTCTTTCTGTGTTCATTCACTTTGTTCATTTGTATTCAGTGCTTTAATATGTGAAGCTTTTAAGGTTTTATGAAGCTATGCATTAAAAATAGAATACATGCACAAAATAGGACAGTGGGATAAATAACATACAGCAAATTTGGAAAAGTATAACAAAGCAACATGGTCCTCTTAAACAGAAAAAGTCCCTGTCAGATTTGTTTAATAATCAGGAAATTAATAAACTGACAGAAAGGACTGGACAGTGTTACACTTTTATAATATGTTATAGTTAACTTGAAGAAGTACTTGTCCATTTTTACCATCTTCATCTCTGTCACTTCCTTTTTTTCTTCATTTTGTCTGTCTTAACACGGTTTTGCACCACGAACAGGAAGTAAAGTGACTCACTCTCTGAAAATGGATTCAGACTCATTGCATTTAAGAGACCACTTCCTTAAATGCTGGCCCTCCAAGCAAGTTAAAATAATTGGCTCTTATGTCTATACCTAAAATATACATCTTAAAAGAATATGAACACTAAGAGATGCACTCACCAGCACTGTCTGTCTAACTCCCTAAGCAAGCATAAAGACTTATAATGCCACATTTACAGTAAGGAGAGAAGTGCATTTACTGTGTAGAAAGCTGGGTGTCTGTCTGACTGCTCCCTCTCCCTGCAATACTTACAGAAATAAAAAAATGGCTTACACTGAAACATATTTACTGTATGTGTGACAATGCATCTTCAGATTTTCAAAAAAATGTGCAACAAAGATAACCCAGTTTTGTTAAATGTTTACAAATGATTACATTTTGAGACAGCATCCATTTTTAATGACCAAGTGTATACTATTAACAGAGTAGAGAAAAGATGACAGTCACTTTTAAGATATTCATGACCTGCTTTATTAAGGTAGGCTTAACCACAGCAGCCTCACACAATAAGCCCATGTGGGGTCCTCTTTAGCTCAAACAACTGCAGGTTGTGCAGACTATTCTAAAGAAGTAAAAAAAAAAAACAAAATCTAGAAATAATATCTACTTCTTACTTTAATCTGACTTTCACTCTTACTAATAGTCCAGAAAACACTAATGGGAAAAACCCTCCTCGATTATTGTACTAAGTCAATTTACAGTAACAGTCACATGCAGATGGTGGTTATAACAGCACACAATAGTTTTTGTCAAGACCAAGCTCCTCGTCCCAGTAGAGCTCTGCAAGTGCATTTTGTCCCTCATTTCCACAATAATATCACGTTGAGAAGTAAAACTCTCCATTTTGCTACATTGAACCATATGATCAGGTATCTTTTTCCTATAAGAGGAAGGAACATAAATAGTTTGAGTGATTCTGTCAGTCCTATTCTATAGAAGCCAACTTGGATAAGACATCTACAAAAATAACATTCAGCTTTTCGTAAATAACAATCAATGTGAACAGCATGCCAAAGTGTTTGGAATTAAGTTTAATAAGTCTACTGCACACTTTCTTACTTGGAAAAAAAGAACTACAGAGCTTCAATTATTAGAGAAATGCTAGTAAAGTAAAAAGGTTGCATTTTATACAGTGCCTTTACACTTTAAATGTTAATATTTTTTCAAAGTCCCCTCTAATACGAAGAAGAAAATGGGAGTGTTTCTGTTATTGCTTAGCTAATAGATTAATCATGCAATTCACAATTCTGAAGAAGTGTCATCCATAGTTAACACCATCTCAGACAACATGGTATTGATGCTAATGCCTTAATCTCAGAATTGTGTAATTAGCATTCTCTTTTAGTAAAAGAACCAAACCTTATTTATAAAGTTCTTTCTACAGGAATTAACAAGTGAATTGCATTACTGTTCAGATAATTCAGATCAACTTTCATGGGAGGCTCCAGCTAGTTTGTGGGGTCTTAATCCATTCCTTGAAATACCGTAAGCCACTCCACCTCCGAAATAAAGAAAAATATATACTGTATGATTAGGCTGCTATAGGTTTATGTTTTATTTGGTTTAAATATAAATATGTTTAATTTTGAAATGAAAAATTTGCCTGGAGCTAGGCCTTTGCTCTTAACCGTTTTTTCTCAGCCTGTCTCAGAGCAGTTTTGTTCCCCAACAGCCACCACTGCCAAACCACTCCATCACTGTCCCGATCCACTGTTATTAATTAAATACGCCAAAAACTCCATTGTCTACAGCTCCTTTAACATTGAAAACTAACCTAAGGCACATGACATTAGTGCCATGTATTTCCCTTTCTAATGGCAATTTTAAATGTTCTGCAAACATATCCTGACATTGTCAAACCCTCTTGAAACAGCCTTTTCTGGCAGTCCTGGGTGCAAGGCAGAGTAGCAATCCACCAGTGGGGCCAGTCATACGCACAGGGCAATTTGGAATAACATATCAACCTATTAAGGCATATCTTTAGAGATGTAGGGGGGCATCACACACAAACATGTGAACATGCAAACTCCACATGGAAAATGACCATTTGCAGAAATCAAAACCAGGATATTGGATTTTTGAGGCAGCAGTGACAACCAGTGTACTACCATAGTGCATACTCTCTTTGGGCCAAAATAGTCAAAACCTGATTGTATCACACCCAGGATGTTAGATATTTGTGGCATCAATGCTAACCACTGTGCTACCATGACACCTATTGCACAGTTTCCTTTCATGAAAATGTTCAAAATAGATTATATTGAGCTGGGGACACAAAATGCTCAGACGGCAGTGCTGCCTATTGTACCACAATGCCACTCTATTGCACATTGTGTTTTGTTAAAATTGCCCAAAATTTCATTACATTGGACTCACAATGCTGATTACTTGAGGAACATACACTCGCCATCGTGCCAAACCGTTACACACTTTCTTAATTTAAAAATGCCCCAAATGTGATTATATTGCGCCATTTAAGACATTGCCAAAACTCTTGAGAGCTACACTAACCCTACTCTAAATCTAAAAGCCTTCAGTGCTCACAATTTTTACACTACACTGTATAGTTTCTTCTTTAGTAAACACACTAAAAACATTATTTATGCAATACCATCTCAAAATCAAGGCATTCATGTTAATATTATGGTTTATCAAACAGAGATCCTTTACTCATTAATTAAATACGTACATCAAATCCTGTATTTCAGACATCGTATTTGGTACATATACAGGAAGAGCAGCTCCACATTATTTTAAATAAACGTTAACTCTTTTTACTTATTTGGCTGATGCCTTTATCCAAGGCAACTTACTACAGTTATGATACAATTGGTTATATTTCTTTTAGTTTTCCAATTGGAGACAGTGTTAGTAGCAGGACTTGAACTTATAACCTCATGGCTTGAAGTCTAAAGTCTTATTTTTTTTTAACTGGGAGATGAATAAATGCACACATTTTGTATAGCTTATTCAGATCCCCCTTTGTTAGTGAACACCAAATTAAACATTTTTGTCAATAAATTATTTCAAAGAATATGAGATTAACATGAATGCCTTTGTAGAGCCTTTCCTAACAAAGGATGACATTCTACCTTTGTTTGAGACAATGTAAATTCTTATTTAACAAACACTCCATAAACATTATTTTATATTTGCCCTTCATAATGAATGCCATCCCAAAGCATTTGAGATTATTGTGAATTGTTTGATGAAACTTTTGGGAAATTGAGACATGTGATGCTCCAGCTATTGCTTAAGTAAGGCCGTGTTTTAGGTAATGCTTTGTTTTAGGAACTAGCTTAGTGCTATTTTCCACTGTGTAACAAGATCTAACTAATGTTTACTTGATAATATGATTTCTGTTCCTTTTCTGCAAAAAATTAAATTATTTTTGTTAATTAAAATTAAGGATTCTGTTCAGATTGTCGGACATTAAACAATGCAATGTTCTCCTTATAATTGCCAGCACTTATTACAGTATTGTTACCCAGCTTGTTAGAGTTGAAGATTCCATTAACTGTTTACTGACTCCAAGTTTGCTTTTAATATAGTAAGTATGAACAAGCTTTACCAATAGAATGAATGTTCCAAAACAATTCAGAAGTAACCAAAATATGTATAATAGGAGAGTTAATTAACCCAGGGGTGGACAATGTTGGTCCTGGATGTCTGCAGTGGCTGTACATTTTTGTTCCAACCCGATTGCTTAATTAGAAACCAATCCTTGCCAATCAGACCTTATTTAATTTTATGGCTTGTTAGTCTGCAATGTTAGATTCTTATATCATAAATATTTTTTTTCCAAAGATATCACCCAAATGTTATGAAGCCTAAAGCGGATAATTTTCAGTCTGTCATATTCCTCTCATAAATGTTTTTATTAAACCAGATTGAGCATGATAAATCCACACAAGTGTAAATGGAAACAAGTTAGATGGAGAACTGCTGACTCCTTTGTCTTTTGCATCATATTGCTAATAAGCAGCCATTAAAAACAGTGGATGCAGCTGTTAAAGACTGAAATAAGCATTTAAGGGAGAGGAACCTTAACAAGTGAGACCACTAAAATGAATCATCATGGCTTCACCAGCCATAAATGACTTCTTATTGAGAAATGGGGTTGAAACAAAAACCTGCAGACATTGTGGTTATCCAGGACCAACACTGCCCACCCCTGCTTTAACAGATCAGAGATGGCTGATTTAGTGACCCAGGCCAGGTTTTAGGTCACCAGAAATTGGGATAAAATACACCTGTCAACGGTTCATGATTCAATATGAGGATTGTGAATCTCTGATTAGTAAGATGAAATAAAGACCTCAAGTTGATACAATATCAGCAGATAACTAACTATTAATATGCCCCGTTGAAGAAAGTAAGAAAAGTACTGTCAAAGGACAAAAATGTTTTCTCTGAGTGTCGTTGGAAGCACATATTTTCAGCTTCCTTTGGCACAACTGGACCAACTTTTTAGGCACTTTTTGCACTTGTATGTGTCTTCATCTGTGCAGTTTGTGTGTGTCAAGATGTCAGTTTGTGGACAGGACAACTCGAAAACTATAAACTGCTTGGAACCTATTCTTTTGCCAGTAACAATGCTCCAATAGATTTTGCTCTACAGTGATAATTAAGTATACTGGAGGTTAATACTATCCTAATATATAGGAAAATACTGAGATAGGGCCACGTTCTCAACAGATTCTCTTCTCATGTTCTCAACAGATTTACCATTCTAGGCATCCACAAACATGTTTCAAACACTTTCAAAGTGATGTTGGAGTGAATGCATGTATGTGTGTTTGTCAGGCAGTGAAACCATGGACATGATAGCGTCAGAGCATCTCACCAAGTCCAGATAAAACATTGCACATAAACTGCTAGAATCATATTAATTTTGAGCAAAATTGCTTCAGTAGATTTTTGCTCTACAACTGCTAACTACGTATATCGTTGGTTAATATGTCATTTAAGTAAAGTATTGTGATGGGTTTAAAATTTTGACTTTAGCTTCTGAACAGATTTACCATTTTAGGCGTTCCCAGAACATGCTTCAAACATGTATGCTTATATGTATGTGTGTGTGTCAGGACATGAATCTATGGATATGAAAGCACAAAAACAATCCACTCACTCCAAATAAAGCATGGAACATTAACAATGTAAACCGGTAGAAGACTGCTAATTTTGAACAATCTTTCTCCAGTGGATAGATAAGGAAAATATTATGGTAGATCAAAGCTTTGATTTTAAATTTTAAACAGATTTAAACATTTTAGGCATTTCTGAAAAAGATCTTAATACTCTGCATTAATGTCTTTTCACTGTCTCTTCATACTCAATCAATATAAAATATGGCACACCTTATAGGCACTGTAAACTTCTACAAGCCTATTAATTTTGAACAAAATCACTGCAAGTGGATTTTTGCCATAAAGATCATTATACTATATAAAATGTAAGTTCACATATAAGGAATGTATCCTGATGATGTCAAAATAATGACTTCAAATTTTGAAAAGACATACACATTGTAGGCATCCCTTTAATGTCAAACACTTTCAGTGTAAAGTCGGTCTGTCTTTTTGTCAGGCTGCGTGTTAGGATTTTAGTCCGTGAACACGACAAATTAAAAACAAATAACTCAGTCCAAATGAAATTTGGTGAACTTATTAGAATTATAAATGCATATCAAGAGATATATGCTCTTTGTAAATATTAATTATTTTATTGTGCTCCAACTGCAGCACATGTGGGGAAGAACAATTTCTTTCAATGAGATACTTTTTATACAGAATGAAATGAAAGAATTGTAATACCTTGTAATAAGGTACTACTAAAATCACAGCTTTGTGTGGGAAACTCGTGTGCTGGACATATTTTTTTGTATAATGCCATTAACAGTATGAAGCATTACAAGGAGTTATATAAACTGCTTTGTACATCTAAAATGTCTTGTTTATGTTACTGATTAATAGCTTATCTATATATACTGTAGTCATTATTGTTTGATGCATTATTAGTAATTGAAAACCACAATATGTATTCTCATACTGTAGGACTGTGAAAAAAATGTGAATGAGAATTTGTTCAGTTTTAATATACAGAAAATAGCTGAAAGCTACTCAAATTAAAACATGCTGGTATGATATGTTATCATGGGAGAATTTGTAAGTTCTTTGTTTTACACAGGGTAGCACAATGGTGCAGGGTTTAATACGCTGTCTTACAGACCTGGGACCAGAGTTTGACTTCTAGTCTGGTTAATGTCCAACTGGAGCATACACTTCCTTGCTCACACACCTTAGGTTACAGGGATTCTCTGAACTGCTCTAGTATGAATGAGTGTTTGCAGAGTGCAACATAACCTATATGAACTCATGCTGTCTCCAGGGCTGGGTCCCAACTTGTGACCAATGGGCTCCACCCTGCTGTGACTCTACATTGAAAAACCTTGGCTGTGCATAACTGGGGTTCCAATGCCCAGAGTCAATTCTCAGTCAGGATAAGATACTCATCGCGTACAGCTCTTTTCTTTTATGACCATGTTCATAAAATATCACTCTGCCCTGAACATCTCACGTTCACGAGTTGAATTCTGGTATCTGAAGGTCAGTTGGTGTTTCTGTGTTCCCTAAGCATTGTTAACAAACTCAGCTCATCTCTCCTAATCCTCCATGTACACCTGATGGATTGATTTCTTAGCACTATGTGGTTGTGCCAACCATAGCTAACAGTGAACGTGTGCTTTGTGAAATACCTCTGTTCCATTTTTGCTTTAGATTTATACAAGCATAAAAGTCATATCATTGTAAGTTTTCATTTTAATAAAATCTATTAAAAATGATTTTCAAGTTTATGTGGTAGCATGAATCCATCCATCCATTTTCCAACCCGCTAAATCCGAACACAGGGTCACGGGGGTCTGCTGGAGCCAATCCCAGCAAACACAGGGCACAAGGCAGGGAACCAATCCTGGGTAGGGTGCCAACCCACCGCAGGTAGCATGAATCTCCTTCTTATAATAACTGTACATTCAATAATTTTAATTGCGGTATGATTAAGTCTGTATAAATATAAATGCTATATATTAAGTTACACATAAGCATGTTCACGGCTTTAATCCTGCCAGCTTAATAATTATCTCATTATTAAGAAAAAGCTTGGAATTATTAAAGATTTTTTTTTATATTTTTATCAGAAAATAATTTAACCATGTTAACTTATAAGCTAACTGATCAACCCTTTACCTAAATGAGAATCCATATACGATGGAAACTCTAACCCGAGTCCATTCATTTTTTTTGTCAGTCAGAATAAACCTCATGTGTCACATTGATTCAGATCAGTAAGTCTCTACTGGGCCTCCTAGAAGGTTTAAGAGGTTAATCAATAATAGCAAAAGCAGTTATGAGCACTCAAGCTGACAGCCAAAATGTCCAAAAATGTATACTGTCATGTTTACAATAATGATTAAAAAACAGAATCCAAAACTTTGTACTTTTTTATGTCTTTTTTCACATTTTCTACATTTTCTAAAGTGGTTATTGTTAGGGCTGGATTAAGGTTAGACCACATGATGTTTCATTACAAAGTATACTACACATCATTTCTTGAAATTAAACGCCGTGTATTTTAAAAAGTGCCTTTCTGAAAGGAATTTTGCCCCAAGGTTCTTTACAAGCTAAATAGTTTTCTAATAAATTGATTAAGATAAATCACACTATCATTAATTAACTTACTCAGATAACACAGATGGATACAGAATCAGCGGCCTTATGGACTAAAATTCAAAGCTTTAATCTCTAGGCTGCTGGTCCACCGATAGCTTTCTGATTTCCCAACATTGGTTAATGTTACTCCATAAAGTTATGTTTTATCTGTCAATCCATTTACTGACCCCCATTTTGTCCATCTGTAGGGGTGCTGGCAGTCGGTAAATATCCCAGAAAAGTGAGTCATAAACCAACCCTGCTTTGGGCACCAGTTCATTGCTGGACACACCCAGGCACAGTTTAACAGTTACTCAACCTAAGACGCGTGTCTTTATGATATTGAAGAAAATTATTGAGTTCATGGAGAATTCATCAAGGTTGTAGTGGTGCTATTTGGAATTCTATAAATGTGTACTTGCCCTCGATGCACAGGAGCATTGTTATTAATAATTATGAATTTTCTACACATATCAATGGATTTTATCCCAATTTACACATTTGTTTTAGGATTGTAAAGAAGTGACAATATGGTTATAAGCCGCTCACCCACTTCAGGATTTGTCTTTTCATTAAATAATAAATGTTTACTTCTTGTTATATGACTAATTCTACCAGCATCAGTTCCACTTCTCTAGCCAACCTATAACGAAAAAGTGGTTTTAGGTTCAGAAAAGGTGTTTCTGATATTTATTTTATTTTATTATTTCATGAAGTGTAGTAACCTTTTCAATCAATCAGTTGCATATTCAATCATGGTTTACATCTGCCGAGCTCTTGCACAAATAACAGTTGACGTGGGAGTTGCCTGCATGCGTGCAAGGGGAAATTAAGGAAAGGTGTGGGTTAAAAAAGGTTTAATAATGAAATTAGAAAATGTCACGTATAGCAGGCATAAGACACTGTGAGAGTTAAAATTAAAGCTGCAAAGCAGTGTGAACAAATATAGTGGAAACAAACTAACATAATCCAACAGTCAAATCAAACTCTTCTAATTTCTTATACAGTTGCTTAAAGTCTTAAAATTTCAGATTTATGTATTTTTTGTAAAAGTGTGATGCTGCAAGCAGAAAAAAAGCATACATAAATGTAAAATATATTGACAAAAATTCTTAAAGTATCAAGTACTAGTTAAAAGAGTCAGAATGATGAAATCATCCCTGCTTTACAGGAACTTAAGTTTAAAAAAAGAAATGCGGTACTTATGTGTTTTTCCCTTTTTTGTTCTCAGCTCTATTATTTGCGAGTTACTTTGGATAAAGTATTCGCTATGTAAATAGCAACACTCTCAAAATGGCTTAATCCAGCTTAGGTTCAATGAGGGCTGAGCCCATTCTAGCAACACTGGGTTAAAAGCAGGAAATGGCCCTGGACAGGGTCAACTCACATTCACACACCCACACACACACACTCACATATAGGACAATTTGGTGTCACCAGTCCACTGCATTTGCACATCTTTGATAATATGGAAACTGACCAGACACAAGATTTTAACCTAGGACACTTGATCTGTGAGGTGGCAGAGTTAAACAATACACCACTCATCATCGTAAATAACAATTGGTATCTGTGTATGTGAAATACAGAATTAATAAACATCTATCTATCTATCAAATTTTTTGCACACTAAAATACTGCACAAATGCCTTTTTTTGGCAATGACTACTTCTGTGTATGCACCATCTTAAATAATGTTACTCAGCCATAATGTTCAATGTCTGTGTGATTCCCTCATGTTTCTCTATATAGCACCTCTTAAATAAATAAACTATGAATAAACAATTTCTTCTGTGATTGTTATTATATATATGGCAGGAAAGAAGCTGAACAGAAAATAATTCCTTTATTCTCATAAAGCACCTGCAATTTCACAAAGATACAGATTTTATTTTGTCAACAAATTAATTGCGTATCTATTACAAAACAATTAAGTAATGTAAGCAGTCAACCAGGCTGATTTGTTAGGAATAAAAGGATTAAATTATGTCAATTTCCTTTTAGCTCCATCTGTGTATTTACTTTATCTTATTTTTCCATTACAATGATGCAAGATGCAGGTGCCAGCTTGGGATGGAACATCTGCTTATCACTTGTCACCTTCCACACTCACTTAGCATGTGCCTACTTCGAGTCACAAATTAAACTGTCTGTCTTTCTAAGTACTGAAATTGAACCCAGGTCCTTGAATCTATGAGGCAATGTTGAAAACCACTTCTCACTGAGAAACATTGTTTTAACTAATAGCATTAGAAAACATCTCAATTGAATTTAGAGATGTCATGGAGCTGAAATCCAGCCCACCACATACACTTACAACCACAAAAGTATTTACTTTAATCGATATATTGTACAATGTATGATGTTAATTGAGAAAATTATACTACCTCAACTAATGGGTTTTAGAAGAAATCAGCCCTTATTATGATTATTGTAAAAATGTACAATTATTTATTTAAAGTAGTTACTTTATACAAAAGTACACCTTCATTTTCAGTGCAGTTATGATCAGATATGGATGATCTGGTCTAATTATCCATCCATTCATTTTATAAATCTGCTTTGTCTTGTGCTTTGCTGTAGACCCTAACCTTAAAGGATCAAACACCACTTGGGAACCAAATGAAATGTAAGTCTATTGTATGGCACTGTGGCATTCACACTCACATTTCCTTATACCTGACCAATGTAGAATTGCAAATTAGCTTGTTAGAAACATATTTAGAATATGAGCACATAATAGAGTCTCCAGAGGAAAGTAAATCTCAGGCCAATTCGAAGAGAATGCACAAACTGTGCACAGATGGTGCATGGATCATAATTTATACCCTTAGACCAATTAGGTAGCATCACTAACGGCTACACCATTATATTGGCCTAATAACCAAGTATATCATGTTTTTCTTTTTTTTTTTGTTTTGTTCAATGAGCCAAAAAATCTTTCTTATTCAGTTTCTTGTTCTTTCACACATGTGTCAAATCAAAAGTTAAAATGCGTCACACTGGACTCAATATAGATACAGCTAGACATTAAATAAATCTCCCTATAAACCTATGACAAATGATATTTTCATGAGAAGCACCTCTTCAGTAGAATTTAGGAAAATAATTTATTGAACAAACGTTGCACAATTTGTGAGGTAAAAGTTGTATCGCACAAAGTCTGCAATCTTAAAACAGGAACTTGAGGCTCAGGGAGTGGTCGGCCCTTGTTAAGTCGGAAACATAATATTAGAAAAAGAAATATTTCAATCATCCCAAAAGTGCACATTAGTCACCATCAATATTGTCCACCTTTTGGGCAGAGTGCTTTGTAGTGAAGTTCTTTTCGGCATTACTGCAAAAATTTAGACATTGATCTTTATTTTAGTATTCACCCTGGGGGTAAGAGTGTGTGATTAGGTTTGTTTTACTTAAAATAATGGAGGATTTTGACAACATCAAAATTATGCTGCTTTTTATTTTTATTTTGTTGAATCGAGTCTAGGTCAAATTTGAAACAGTATCACAAAGAATGAGTTCAACCATGGAGGTGGTTCCGGCAAACCTTACAAAGTTTTAATGAATGCACAGCTCAGAAGAGTGTTCAGTAATGTTCAGGAAGGACTCAAATTTTGAGACCTCTGAATCTTCACTTGCTACGTTGCCACTTGAGAGATGTTAGTGTCGGCAGTTTTAATAAAAGACATGAACTGACTGCTTGACTGTCTAAGAGCAAAAAGAAAGCCTTCTGACACTTACCTTGATATACAATACTCAGCAGTCCGACACAAAGTGCCACGAACTTTAGTCCACAAATGCCCATCACGTCCAAATTTTTGGGAAACTCCTTCTTAAAATACCATGCGTCCTATTGGAAAATTTTTAACAAAAAGTTATTTTCTACAAAAGACTTGTTCTGAATAAAAATTTCTATTGAAATAACCCAAATTTTGCACGTACGTTTCTTTGCCTGCTTATCAGTACGGGTGCAGCTTCCTCTATGTGCAACCCAAACTCTAACCACGATCAGCTTGTCATGCTTCAGGGAATGATGTCAGATGCTAGTCGTACCTTCCTTTGAAGAAGTCTGTGCGGCTTCTTCCCGGGTCTTCTCAGGAAGTAGAACTAGAGCACCAGTTTACATATGCAGGCTGACTTTCTTCAGTTGTAGTCCAACCCATTTGTTATTTTTTTAACCCACTTTTTTGCATTGCCTTTTCTTTATCTTTTTAATGGTACTCTGAACACAGGCTGTATTATCCATTCATCATTTTCTGAAGCCCCATTATAGCTTTACTGGGGGCAGTGTCAGGTGCAAATGGGGCATTTTTCCATCATAGGGCACTTGTGCACCCAGTGGACCAATTTATTACCATAGACAAAAATGTTTGGAAATATCTATCAAATGAAAACCTTGGAGAAGATCCACAGGGATAAATTGCACATTTCACAGAGAACTTGGAATCAAACTGGGGTCCATAGATTGACAAGGTGAACTTGTCTAGACTCAAAACCTCTGTGACACCCTGAAAGTTGTATACACCAGTTTGGTGACAGAATTCTTCACATTCTTAATTTTGCTTTGTCCTTTCACTGCTAAACTTCAGTTTCATGATGCATAGAGAAAAAAAAGTAAATATGTTTCATGTTTTTCTTCAATTCATCAAATTTATATCCTTCCATTTTTGGTCCCTATTATACATGAACAGCAATGTCCCAGCTCTTTTTTGCATTGACTCCATTAGCATTTATTTATGATTCTTTTTCTTTTTCTTTCAAAAGTATAGCACTTAGGCTTTTTCTTTAATTATTTTTTAACATGATGATTATCACCTATGAAAATATTATTTGCATATGTTTTCACACATTTTTGAAATGAAAGTAACTTTTCATTAAAATATTATCTCAGTAGATTTAAATGTGACAAGCATCTTCCTAAAGCTTCAAGCATGGCAGGGCACACTGTAACACCATTACACGTTCACTTAGACTAGACTGATTTAGCAATGACAGCTAACCAGACTGCGTGTCTCTTAACTTTACAACAGACATTCTCCGGATTGGTCTTAGATGGCTGCAGTGGCTGTGTTACTTAAGATTTTAGGCTCGTTACTTCTTTCATTTTACCAGTTATGCCTAACATTAGGAAAGGCAAACAGAATGAAAGAAAAACCCAGGAGTGGAAACGTTAAGCAAGCCAGAAGTTGTAATCAAGAGTCAAGACTATCTTTCTTTTGATCAAAAATCGTAAGCCAAGAAACAGAAGCCAAAAGTCAGGTGTATAGCACCACTATACACACATACAAAGATGTTTTTATTTAATTATCCACAAAGCTTGCATGCTAATGCAACTAATGCATTGATCTTTATAGTGGTCCCTTGTTGATGTTAGTTGTGCAAGCACCGGCAGCAAGCTTTGTAGCAATCATCATTGTGTCTTTCATAATAGCGGCACAAAATGGCAACACCACAGGTGAAATAATAAAAATGATACAAAATAATTTATTAATACCTAAAAATAAAGTCGATAATTATTTAATTGATTGACTGATTATTTCAGTAATCAATTACTTTTATATAACACTTTTCTAACCAACTCAAAGCACTTTACATATAGAGTGGGGAGCCACTTGAATAACCACTAATGTGTAGCATCCATCTGGTTGATGCAACTGTAGTCATTTTTCTGCCAGTATGCTCACCACACATTAGCTATTAGGTGGTGAAGGGGAGAGACAGACAGTAGCCAATAAGGGACAGGAGATGATTATGGGGCCTATGTTTTATTTCTCATTCAAAAGAATTTTAACAGCACAGTGTCCCAGTCATTACACTTGGGCATTATGATCCAAACACAGATCCCAAGGTAAGCACTTCCTGATGGCCTCACTAACACATTTACATTTCCTAGCAGCAATTCAAGCTTTTCTTAGATTGTTTGTCAGCCAAGTACTGGCCGAGACCAAAAGTGCTTAGCTTCAGGTGGATGACCTATTCAGAAGTGTAGGTGGTATCTGCGGAATACAAATACATACCAGAATATAGATCTGTGGCAGAAAAAATCCACAATGTGGCATTAAAATTGAGAAGGGAGCTAAACACACCTCCATACAAAATGTAAACACCAAATCATAACACTGTCACACCAGGCTATACTAGGAATATCATCCAAGTAATTTGAGGATCAGAGCAGATCAGCAGTTCTCATTCCTTTGCTTGTTTGTCTTCCTTTTTTTTTTTTCAAAAAATGTGTTACAACAGAAACAACAGTCCCAACACACACAGATATAAATTGGACCAAATTAGATGGTAAGTCGCTGACTCCTTTGTCATTTGTATTTCATTGCTAAATACTGTAGAAGGGAATTAAGAAAACAAGAACCTGTACAAAGCAGTAAATGGACTGCTTATAAATAAAAGAAGAAATTAAAAGCTGAGAATCTTAATAAACAAGTTAGCTAAAATAACATAACACAAGTGATGCTTGAGTAGTCATTAATTGTACATCCATAATTGGCTTCTAATTAAGAAAATGGGAAGGAATACAAACCTGTAGCCACTGTGGCCCTCCAGGACTGATCTTAAGGACTCATACCGTAGAATGAAGAAAACACAAATCCATGTGGACCTGGAATATTGAAAACGTTGTTTAGTTTATGCTAAATGCAGTCTATAATTATGGCACTAATCATGACTAGCTGTTAAAAATTCAATTCTCAGTTCTCAGCTTTTATAGTGTCCAAGCTACATTTCTTTCCTTGAAGTAAGATATTAAAATTAATTAGGTAAAATGTTGCTACCACCGCCATTGCCATAAATGGGGTTTCAGATACATGGACAAAATTTTCAGAGCTCCATAACTCCCTTGTGTAATAGGAAGGTAAGGTAAGGTATGCCCTAAGGGACGATAGGGAAAGGGCCACCTTTGTCTTTTAGAGATGACTGGATGTGGCCGTATGTTAATCAGATAAGGGGATGGGACTTTCTGCTAATTTCTAACTTCAGTTTTTTACAACTAATTTTAAAATGGGTGTAGGTCTCTTCTTTCTTTTCTATACTAAACTTGCTGATCATGACATTAAATGTGTGAATGACAGTCATTGCCACAAGCCACCCATTTTAATGTTTTGAAAAAATTAATCTTTTCAAAAAGTATGGAGAATGTTCCTCACATACCATTGATGAAAACTACAGCTCTAACCTTAGCTTTAAAATGTTATATCATTTTCTTGACACTGGCTAACACTTTCATTTTGTTATTCTGTCAGATGCATTTTTGTTTATAATCGCTTTAGCAAATTGTAGGAGGAAGTTTTTGAGGTCTTAATACTCACACTTAACACCATCAACGAATGACAAATTGATGAACTGTGCAGTCAAGAAGTACGAAGTGTGTGTTTGTCACATGCTTCACAAATGAGTTGTGTGACTTTCCACTCACAAACTCAAATGCACTCTCGCACATTTAGGACTTGTATGTTAGCTGACTCTTCCAGGCAAGCTTTTTAAGTTTGTTTCAAAAGAAAGTAAATTCTGTCACTTGGGTGGGTGGCTTATACTTACATTTAAATAAACTCTTCAGGCTTGCCAGCTTCTCTCTCAAAGCACCAAATTATTAGGTTGTTCTTCAGTTCTACAACCCATTCTTATACAATATGTATAGGGTATTTCCTTTTAATCCTTTCATTGCTAGATGTTAGACACTACTAGTAAGTAACAGTAGGTAAATTATCTACTAATAGACATACAAACATACATTCTCAAACCAGATTAATCTAGTTCAGAGTCTTGGTGGGCCATCCTTTCCTGGGCAGCACTGGGCACATGTCTGGAAACAGTGCAGGAGACCATCAGAAAGACACACACTCAGAAGGGTCTGGTTTAGAGTTGCCAGTCCATCTACCAGACATGAAATAAAATCTTCAACAACTTAAGGAGAGCATACAAACTCTAAAAAGACTACAACCAGGTGTAGAATTTAAATTAGGATGGTACATAAGCTCAACAGAATTGATTATTAAGAAAGCAAAAAATGAAGCATTATTTTATTCAGGCCAAAGTTCTTTACCATCAGATCAAAGCAACGGAATATCTAAACCAAAACACAAAGAAATAATTATGATCACGAGCTGAAAACAAAAGTAGTAATTCAGGAATACAAGATAACATGCTAAAAGTCTTTGATTGCATCCATAATCTTGGACAACCAAGAAGTAAATGGCACTGACTTTTATATCATTGTGTGAGAGACATCATGCACTGCATACCTTCCATAGAATGTTCGTAGCAACAGCACTCAAAATGTTGGCATCCATATAAATCAACATGATGTTGGTGATAACGGGAAAAGTTTCCAAACCCCCCAGAACTAAAACAAAATAAGGAATAAAGAAAAGAAATGAATGTTGCACAATTACAAAATAAAAAGACAACAATATAACCGCCAAAAATGGAGAATTAAAGCATAAAAAATCCATAATCCCCTATGATTTCAATTGGTGTGATCTGACATCGTCAAGGCAACAAGCAACCCAGCAACTGCAGTTGTTAGGAATGACACGTTCTCTAATTCAAAGTTGTGTACTGCAATGTTGGGCAGAAATAGAGGGGTTAACTCCAAGCTGGCCCAAAGCAGTTGTGTGTGTGTTTACCGTGACACACTGCAAAATTAGGGAAGGAATGAGCTGGGGAACCTTCACAACAAGCATCATTTAAATGGCAGAAACAAAACAAAATGATAAACAAGAAACAAACTCAAAGATCAACAGCCACAGCTGGGTGATACAAGTGCTCAGCTGAGCTGCTTTCACAAAGCTGGAGCTCTGTCTCCTGTCCCCTCTGCTTCAACAATGAATGCCATCTTCTGGTGGCAGGAGGATTTATATATCGTGGAGCCCAATAGAGGCAGGACTTCCAGGAAATGGGGAAAGTGACCTTATTCGACTTCTCAGCATGCTTCATAACTGTGGAGGAAACTGGAGAATGCATTAGCAATCGTTCCCCCTCTTGGCAAAGAGAGGTAATGCTTATCTTAAGAGGTGCCTTTACCTAAGCACTAGTGCATGACACCTGCAAACAATTTACATCCTAAGCAACTTTGTTTCCTACTTTGAGCTCAAGTAAGCTTCAGCTCACACCAAAAAAATAATATTATTAAATAAAAAATTAAAAGATGATATTTAGTGAATTTATTAAAAATTACTATTGTGATAAACTTTAAGGTGTGGCCAGATCTGGAGCATAGAAATTACCTGGAACCTGAAATGATGCTAGAGACAGACTTTGGGACCACAGTTTGGTGGAACCTCACATTGTCTTAGCCGCTGGAGGCTATCCATTCCCTTAAAGGTCTGACTTGTTGTACGTACTGAGGTGCCACTCTGCACACCACTGTTTCGAAGAGTTCTTATTTGAGTATTTATGTTTTTTTTATGTTAACCTGAACATGTTTGATTGTCCTTCTCTGATCTCTTTTGATTCCAATATGAACTTTAAGTCACAGGTTTTTTTTTCTGCTTATCATTCCATTCTTTGTAAACTATGAAGACAATAGAGTCAGAACATTAGATGAGGGCAACTGTTTCTGAGATGCTAACTCTACCATGGCCGGCATTACAAATCATCCAAAGGTCAGGGTCGCTTAGATCAGGCATCCTGCATTTGCAATGTTGGGTTGAGAAACAACTAATTTCAATTCAATTCAATTCAATTCAATTTTATTTGTCATTCAGCAGAACATCCAAGATGTGCTGCAAAACGAAAATACGATGCACAAGACATTAATAAAAACACATAGTTAAAATCAGCCTACAATAAAATACTAAAATGCTTCATTTAAAAGACGAACGGCAGTAGGAAAAAAACTGTTTTTAAACCTGGTAGTTCTACATTTCAGGCTGCGGTACCTTCTGCTTGAGGGCATGAGGGAAAAGAGTTCAGAGGCAGGATAAGTAGGGTCTCTAGAAATCCGCACAGCTCTGGCCAGACAGCGTTGTTTTGCCAAATCTTGGACATTTGGCAACGGGGCTCCAATGATCCTCTCCGCAGCCCTCACCACTTTCCTCAGTGCTTTCCAGTCCGAAGCACTGCAGCTCTCCTGCCACAGAGAGCTGCTGCTGGTTAGCACGCTCTCTATGGTCCCTCTGTAAAAAGTGGTGAGGACTGACTTACTGAGATGGGCCCTCTTTAGCCTCCGCAGAAATATCAAGCGCTGGTGAGCTTTCTTGATGACGGAGGAGGTGTGCAGGGACCAGGTGAGGTTGTTCGTCACATTAACTCCCAGGAACTTAGTAGACTGCACAATTTCCACAGCAGTATTCTTAATGTAGACCGGGATGTGTATCAGCTGTTTCTTCCTGAAGTCGATCACCAGTTCTTTTGTTTTTTCGACATTCAGTATCAGATTGTTTTTATCACACCATTCCACAAATGACTTCACCTCCTCTCTGTAATCCCCCTGCCCGTCACCTCGAATGAGACCCACCACTGTTGTGTCGTCCTGACAATGGCTGCATGCTTTACAGATTGTGCTGCAGGCACATAACTGGCTATTTGAAGAAGCAGGCAATTTGCATTAAAGAGCAGGTGGACCTAATTTAGTGGCCCAGTGTGTATACTTGCTTACTTTACTTAGGGCATTCGAAATAAAAAACAATTCCATTATCTTTCATCCATCCCGCTATATCCTATCTACAGGGTCACGGGGCACCAACACAGGGCGCAAGGCAGGAAACAAACCCCAGGCAGGGCACCAGCCCACTGCAGGGTACACACACCAAGCACAAACTAGGGACAATTTTGGATCGCCAATAAACCTAACCTGCATGTCTTTGGACTGTGGGAGGAAACCAGAGCACCCAGAGGAAACCCACGCAGACATGGGGAGAACATGTAAACTCCACGCAGGGAGGACCTGAGAAGCGAATCCAGGTCTCCTTACTGCGAGGCAGCAGTGCTACCACTGCGCCACCGTGCCGCCCCCATTGTTTTTTAGCCATGCAACAATAAAGCAACTGACTTGTTTTACTTGAGGATGGACTTAGTGCCCTTGCCTAGGTTGGTTCCTATGTTGTGCTCAAGCATTCCTGTCTAAAATGGAATATGGGAGTTCAGAAAATAGATACACTAATGATATAATCCACATTTACTCTATTAAACTATTAATGAAAGACAAGAAACTGAAAAGAACAGAAATGTGCTTAATTTGAATGGTATTCACTGACTTGTTAACATAAATCACTCTCTGAAAGGATCAATATAAAAGTGTTTCCTTAGAGAAACCACCCAGAATTAGATTTATGTAAAATCTTACAACAAGAGGACTTATTCTGTAAAGGATTTGTTACGTTTAGTCTTACATGTTCAACTTTTATCTAGTTGATAGATGGGAGATAAAGATAAAAGCAAGCTACTTCTGAAAATTCAGCCAAAATATACCGCACTGCAAAACTCCACCTCAGTGTCATGTACTTGAGACATAAGAGTGAAGTTAGCAATTGGGGGATCTGCCTGCATAGGGAACACAAAACACAACATGTCACCCATTTCTCCTTTCACAGAAGTCACAATCGACAGGCTCTTTATTAAGCATGCAGAAAAGTAGTGCTAAGCAACATAAAATGCTATCCAAAAAATAAAGTTTAATTGGTTAGCCCACAAATATTCATCTGCATTTAATGGTGGATGTCTTCTGTAGACTTATTTCTGTTTCATTGTTTAATAATCTGTACTATTTAACTGATACCGCAACATGTATGCTAATCTATCACTTGCAGATTGATAACAAGCATATTATAATACTGTATGTGAAGGCAACATCACTTTATAGTAATTTAGAATCTACACTTGTAATATCTTCTTTTGAATTATATGTGTTTGTCAATGGACAATATGCATGTTCTTATCCAATTTTAGTATGGACAATCGCTGTACAAATTTATTCCTAAAACCTGTGGCTTGGAGAAGCAAATCAAGTTTTAGTTTGGGAATGCACATTTTATATGCCTGTTTTAATTTCCCTTAACTTTTCTGAATTAAAAGCCCACATCCGATATGCTTGTTTATTTTTTTATTGTAAAACGAGTTAATTTTAAAACATCAGGAGAGTGTGTTTGAATAGCAAAGGTTAACTTATTTGACCTTCAATCAGAAGGAAATGTACTGTTTCTTTGTTCTAAAAGATTTTTGTATGAATTGGCCAAATAAAAATACAAAAAAAAACTGACGACATGAATGTGACAAAACAATAAACTGCAAACCTACAACATGTTAGCAGTGATAGAGCTATGGATTTAGTGGATCCAGCAATAGTGTTCCAACAGCGGTCCTTGATTGTTTCAGCTTATCTATCAATGATGAGTTTAGCTCACCATGATGTTAGTCAAAAAGCACTAAGTTAGAAAACACAACCCATACAATTACTGTATAAATTGGAGTCTTTTCCAGTCTGTTTTAATATTCATCTCTAAAAAAGCTGCACTGCTGACTAATTGTCTCAGTCTGACTGTGAGTCATCTAACTTCAAAAGAGGGAAAAGGTCTTTCTTTGTTTAGTGGGAAGGTATGTAGGAAGAATATTGGGATTCACACAGTATCATGATATTGCACTCAACTTGTACCCTCACGCGATTCTGTTGTCATGTAAAATTGTGTCCTGACCTCAATGGATGATGGTTCCTTGTCTGGAAGGGAGGCCATAATGGAAGGATAAACATGGCCTGACATCTTGACTGGGACACCTGCTCAGAAGAACAGAAGGTGTCTGTGGACCAGGATTATGTGTTCTCCTTGAACACCTGGTGGAAGAATCCCACCGGTGGAACTACCAAAGTTGACTGCGTTTTTGAGGATCCTGGGGGCCATGAGGAACCTTGCCACTTCTTTCAGGGACTTTCGCATGACCTAGAACTACTCACAAGGTGCAATGCTGTGGCACTGGAAGTACTGCCAGGTCCCGCATAAAAGGAGTGAGTCTTCTCCTATAGAGCAATCAGAGTCAGGAGGAGAGTGTATGAGACTATGCAGGAGGTGTGGAAGGAGAAAAGAAAACATATTGTATTGCACTATTGTGGAAGAGAATCTGGACGTCTGTGAAGGTACTGTACAATAAAAAAAACATCTTGTAGTTGTGTCTCGGAGTTTAGGGGCTCAGTGGTGCCCTTCTGGTCAGAATAGACAGACAGACAAGGCACTATATGACAGACAGACAGACAGATCTTTTCTCAGGGATGTACCAGGTAGCAGTAAGTGCAGTGTGGTCAAGAATAGCTCAAGGATTTGTATAAAAGGAGCTGGAACTGCTGTTTAATGATTAATGAGGGAAACCTAACTCTGCAATGAAAAGATTTCTATCCAGAGTCACAGCTATAAAGAGCCCCACAGTATAATTGTAAGTGAGGTTGAGATTCTGACATACCTGCAGACTTTTGTCAGTGCTTTTTTGCTTTAAACTGTTCAAATAACCATTTCTTTATTCATAGAATGAAATGTTTTGCTCATATATTTTATTCCTATTAGCTGTGCTTCCCAATAGACAGATATGAAAGGCACTATATTATTTATTTAGATAGATAGATAGATAGATAGATAGATAGATAGATAGATAGATAGATAGATAGATAGATAGATAGATAGATAGATAGATAGATAGATAGATAGATAGATAGATGTTACAGGTATCATATAAAATACATTACAATACGTTATACAGTATAGATAGGTATCAATGGTTCTACATTCAATACACTGTGAACAGAATGTGTAGATATGAAAGGCACAATGTAAAATATCTTACATTAATGCGGAGTGTAACTGTGCTACCTCAAGCCAGGTCACATGAGCTGGACTTGGAGCTTATCCTCCTATTCCAAGCACCCATGTGCTTAATTTATGTAACTGCCTGGTTTGTGTTTTCATTTTAATACAATCACTTCTTTGGATGGAATAGAACAGATTCAGACTGCTCTAGAAATGTACAATGGATAGAGCGGAGTGAAAAAATGCATAAATGGAAGAACTTTTGGTTCATTTGAATACATTCCACCTGTGTATTTATTCAAAGCATTTCCTGAACTGGTTGGTTCCCGATTAAGTTTGCCAGTATTCATGAGAATGGACTGCAGGTTTGACCTGTGTCATTGTAGTAGATGCAAAATGTTAAGAGAAGCGATTGATTTTCTTTGGTTGCCATCCTTTTTTTGTATTTCTCTTTGAAGTGAGAGAATGTGCAGTATGTGAATGCTCAGTGAGTCCCATAGCTACCTGAGACTGCTCACCTGGCCCAGTCTAATTCTGCTTTGTTGTGGTTCTGTGACCTGATATGAGAGCTGATTGTCAAAGGGCAGTTTTTTCCAGCGTAGATCACACCAGTGCAGATGGTTCACTGTTAAATGTGAGTCAGTGGCCACCCATTCAGTGCAACATTCCCACCCCCTTCTCCCATGTGCTCTATTTGTGAAGCTGATTTTTCCAGATTGCTCCAGTTTCTTTACAAGGGAAAAAATATTTTGTTTTGTGTTTGTAGGATAAACTCAGTATTGTCTACACATAAATAAATAGAAGGCAGTATGCACCTTCAGTTGATCACTGTGATCTTGCAGAGACAAAATGGCCAGCAAGTCACATGGAATTCAGCACCTTCTGCAAGCAGAGAAGAAAGCGAAGGAGAAGCTTGATGAAGCCAAAAAAAGTAAGAAACAGTACAGCTTTTTACATGCAGATTGCTCTTGGATAGCTAGGGTATTATTCTTATTTCAAGTCAGCCACTTCTGACTTAAGTGCATGTCTACGTTTTCAGTCACACAGCTAGAAGATATTACAGAAAACCAAGGTTAACAGTGATTATAAATTGGCCCTATTAGTGGGTGGTTGCGGGACTGCATGATTGGGCGCTACAATTTACTGGTGACCTATGCTGTTGCGTTATGGTCTGGCCAGCCGTAACTCTGAATTGGAGTAGGAGAGTTTGGGAATGTAATGTTAGATTATTATTTTTTAACATGAAAAAGAATGAAAGGATTTAACTTTTGATCTGTTCATTTTTATGTGATTTCGATTAAGAGTTTATGTATTATATTATCCTTCCAGGTGCTATGTAGGCAGCAACCTTTTCCAACAGCCTTGTGACCAGTCTACCTATCTATCTATTAAAAAATACAGATTATTGTAAAAGCATAAAACTATTTTTTGAAAAGCAAATTTTTAATTTATGTACTCTATACAAAGATAGAAACATAGAGTAGCTGAAGGATCTATGTATGTGCTTCATCACTGAACCCATCTGTGTATGTGTGTGCTTATACAGTATTGTGTAGGTTTACAGTTTATATTAGGAGCCTTCTAATGCTGCTGACAAATGCCAAAATTCTGTGTGAGTGAATTACAGGCACTTGTTGACTAATGAAAATTTGTTATGCATGCAACGAGCATGTAGGCATGCTGTATATTAGTGCTGGGCGGCATATCGGTTCATACCAAAAAATGTTTTTTTATTTTTGTTACGATATGGATTTTTCTTATACCGCAACACCAGTTTAAATAGCCTAAACAACGTTCGGAACGTGGCGGAGCAGGAAACTGTTTAAAGGGGGACCTTTTTCACTGCTGCACCGATAAACACGCATGCAACAGAGTACATGTGTTAGTGGAGGTATTGAATGGTGAAAATGGACAGAGAACATTCTAAAACTGAAGCTGTAGCAGGCGATAAAGTTGAACATGATGACACAGAACAACTTTTGCCGAAAAAGGGAGCCGTGTCTGTTGTCTGGAGATACTTTGGATTTAAAAGGTCGGATGTGGACCATTATGTTCAAATGTGTAAATACTGTTTTTATACTACTGGATAATACTGCAAGCTAAGTTATACTTGTTTTATTTTTTTTTTTTTTTCAATACTGTGTAATGTACCTGGGTACTGTGTAATAGTGTGACGACATGTTGAATTTATTCTCGACATTTCCACTTTAATCTCGAAGCTTATGACAAGAATAAAGTCGACATGTTGACTTTATTCTCACCGTTTCTGTCGAGATTAAAGTCGACATGTTGACTTTATTCTTGTAATTTGTCATTAATGTAGAACATCGAAAACTAAACTTCATCTTAAAATTAATATTTTATTTACTAGATTTTCTCAAACCCATCATAAGTTATGTAGCACATTAAATGCTTTGTGTTAAGTGTTCCTGAAGCCATGTTAATCACTACGTGCTTCTTAAACTGACTTCTTCTTGAACTAAGAGGAAGCGCAGGCAGCGAGCACCACACAAAACACATTAATTTCATGATATTCCTGCTCCCTGAACATTTAGAATGCTAAGATAAATACTTGATATCATTTTCATGATGAAATGCATTAAAGCATGTATTAATCATGTGGGGGCACGGTGGAGTGGAGGGTGCACTGCTGCGTCGCAGCAAGGGGGTCCCGGGTGTTCCCTGCCTTGAATTTGCATGTATTTCTGGTGGGTTTACTCAGCGTGCTTCAGTTTTTTTCAAAGTCATGTAGGATGTGGGGTTTTGTTATGCTATATTGACCCTGCTAGTATATGTATTGCTCGTATTCACCCTGCGATGTGCTGGCGCACTGTTCAGGATTTGCTCCTGCCTCACACACAATGCTTGCTTAGATGTGTGCAACCCTGAATGGATGGCATAATTAAACATGTATAATGAATATTTTTTTTAAGTTCTGAACAATCCGTGGTCTAAGTTTATAACTAGTTTTAATTTCACAGAAGCTGTAGGCATCATAAGACATGCATCTGTCATGCAATGTGATTCCTTCTCTTTATTAGTGCCACCCCCTTGAAAACTATCACTTTATGGGGCCATGCAAACCTGTATTAATATTTGTGTGCACATTAAACATTTTTTTGTACAATGTACAATTCTCATGACAGTGGAATAGATTATTCTTAGCCAGTAATTACAGTGGAAAATGTGGTTAATATCCACTCATGCATTGGAAAAAAAATACCGTCCAATACCATGAAACCGGTATAATTTTGAAAAATTCCGTGATATAGAATTTAGGTCATACCACCCAGCACTACTGTATATATTGTATAGTATGAGTGACAATGTGTAACTTGTACAAAAGTTAGATACCTTTCACTTTCTTTAAATGCTAGTCCTCAAGACAACAGTGATTGAGTATATTTACCTTACTTTAAAATGTGCAATATCTGAGTATTAAAATACATTTACTGAATAAACTCATCTGAGTACTAGTGTATTAATAGTTTGCCTGAGCTTCATGTGTGAAACCGTTACTGCACAGTTGCCAATGTTTCCGCAGTTAACAAGGATGCCAGCAGCTTCAGTTGCTGAAGGTGTTATTCTGCTGAACTAGTGTGATCACTCGTGGGTCTTGTCTGCAGCAGTGCTAAGAGTACGAGGACCAGGCTTCAAGTCTTGAGGAAAATGAGTGGTAGCAGACAGCAAGGCTAATCCTGATGTTGGTTATGTTTTTTGGGGGCTGCGCTTATTTGTTTACAAGTTAGACTATTATTGAGGAACCTCAGGTGAACAGAAACTTAGAGAAGAGTTTTAACCTAGTCTGAATGGACTTAAACACCCTCCTAGTTGATTAAAATGATTGTACACACTAAATTTAATAACTGCATTTCTTTTACTTGATCTGCTACACAAACAATGAGAGATATGCACCTTTTTTAAACAGGGAAAACGCTTCATGAGCCTTATTTTTCATCCCCTTTACACATTAAACCAGATGGGCGAATAGACTGGTATGAGCATAAGGCAGTCTGTATAATCAATGTTAAGTTTATCTGACAGTGTTTATTTGGAATCTCCAAACCATCCATCCATTTTCCAACCCGCTGAATCCGAACACAGGGTCACGGGGGTCTGCTGGGGCCAATCCCAGCCAACACAGGGCACAAGGCAGGAGAATCTCCAAACCATCCTTTTAAATTATATTTTCTGGGTGATGCTGTTCTTTATGCCAAGTTCAGATTAGTAGAGAGAATACTCAGGTTTTCTGGATGGACAGGCCCTTTGAAGTGGGAGTGGCCAGAAAATATTACTTGAAATCCATGAGTTGTGACTTAATGCTGTCCTTTCATCTCATTTGATAATATAAAATTTTAAAAACTAATTAAAATACCTGGTCAGCTCTTAGAGACATTTTTGCAATTGATCTAGATTTGGAGTACCAAAATACACCTCTAATGCATTTAGTTTAATATTTATTAAAAACAATAATAAAGTTTATCTTTAATTGCTTTTTATGTTACTCAAGCTGCAAATCAACAGAAACCTTGTTTTCCTCCCAAAAATCCAACCAGAATGAGAAGATGAAAGTGAGTCACAAGTGGGAACTCTGAAAACTCCCCTAGCACGTGAATGCTGTTTTAGCCCAGGATTTTCCTCCCGCACCCTGGCTAGCATCACCGCTGGTTAACTGTTGACCAATTGCCCCCCTCGGAGTGTGCACAGATCTGTCAGGTCCTTGAGTCCTTAACAGATAAATTACGCAGACCCCAGGTCCTTGATAGAGGGACCGAGGTAAGTGGAAATGTAAGAGACGGGGACACAGTGCTGCGATTTGGAAAAAAAGGTGCAATTTATTGTGCAACTACATAAAATAAGTTCCAAAAAGTGCACTTTCTAAAATGGTGGAAAAAAAGTTAAATTGCCTTTAAAACGTACTAATTATATATATATATATATATATAATTATATATATATATATAATTATCATCTTGTCTGAATATTTCGCTCCCGGCATATTCAGTCCCTAACAAGCTCTCTTGTAATCCCTTTTACTAAAGATCAGAGGTTAGTGAAGTTTTTTGCCATAAAAGATATCCAGCCTATCTGCTGCAGCCCAAAAAAAGGAGAGAGGAAAAAGAAAAGAAAAAAAGAAAAGATTAAAAACAGCTCGTTTCCGTAACCCAACCTGGACATCCTTCCCATTTGCTCGGCTTTTTTTCTCTCTCCCCATCTACATTCCCGACAGGCTTTTATAAAGTTTCTCCCGCCATCAGCTGACAAGGGACCAGGTCCCCCCGTTCCCCTGTCACGCGCACCGGGCCCCTTCAAACAAGTGAGCTCTAACCGCGCGCGCACCCGTGCGTGTGCTCACCTGTTCACAAGATGGCGCTCAGGTATACATAACCGACATCTACAAACTGCTTCCTATGCCCCACTAAACGTATCTCTTTAGCCGGCAACAGAAGCCGCAAAAATGAAGTTCATAAAACCTTACCGCACTTCCCTGTCTTGCCGCTTCTAAACCAGCGGCAGCAAGTACGCGATTCCGAAAGAAACGGACGGGCGGTGGCCCATTCAGCTCCCCGAGGGCCCTTAGACGAGAGACGCCCAAAATGCAGGCCAAAATCCTCCGAAGACGCGTCATTTGTTGGCCGCTGACATCGTCCTACACCCCTTCACCTGAAAGGTTGCAGGTACGTGCCAGATCTTTATTTCTAATACTAAGGACAAACCGGGCGCAGTTAATTATATTCAGCAAGTCCCCTCTGGGCTGGAAAGCAGGTGAGGGTACACATACTTTACCACTAAACTGTTGTGATGGGAGCTGCATCCTCACAAGGTCCTAGAACAGCACACACTTGGTCTGTGGCAGTTTCCTGCCTTCCTTTCAGGCCATGGCCCACTATGACAATGCATTGGACTAAGCAGACCTGAGAATCCTGTGTAGTTTAGTGCAGCTTATAAGTCAAACTTTATAGCAGAATGTATTAGATACTGACACAACTGTTTGGTGAAGTGAGACATTTGGACAACCAGTCGGTCATAGATGGAGGTTGAACCCTAGCCTTGTGGTTTAATAACTTAAAATGTAATGGACTTACTCCATTAATCAATCTAGTTTTATACCCAGTTTATATAATTTAGGGTCAAAGAAAGCCTAAGCATTTCCCAGTAATATCAGGCTAAAGCAAGGAAACAATGAAGCCATGCTAACACTCCCACAACTGGACATGTTCTTAATAAACAAGGCCTTGCTCTCTTTTGAGATGAGAAAAGGAAAATTACCCAGAGAAAAACTCACTGAGACTCTGGGAGTACTTGCATACTGCACACAGTGGCTTGGCTTCTTGAACCCTCTCTACTGAAGCTGTGAGGTAGCTGCTTTTGCCATTGCCCCACCGTAAGCATCAGCATAGATGTTTATGCCTGATTAGCTAGATCCACAGCACAGTGGGCACTGAAAGTCAAGCAGACTTGTTTTATGTATTTTATATAGTAATTTATCCCCAAGTATAGCACACGTTTCTTTATTTTTTAGTAGGTAAGGTGCCTCCGAGTGTGTCAGCATCCAGACTGAGCAGTCAGCTTTGTACTAATGCTTGTCTAAATGATTTTGATGAGATGTTTGGATAACTTAGCTGTTAGCTAGCTGATGAAGGCTAACATACTAAATGGGCTCCTCTCATTTGTGAAATTTGCTGTGCTCCAGAACTGATCTCCATCTGTCGCATTAAAAGCTACACTGCACTCTTGTCATATTTTTATATATAAATGGCTACAAAATAGAAAGAAATAGAAGGTAAAGAATAAGGTATGTCACTGGAAGGGTAATTTAACATATAAACAAATACAGCAAAGCTCAATAATACCTCAAACCTTTGCAAGTCATGACAGTTTCCTTTAATTGCTGTATCAGAGGCTTCATTCTTAAATTGACTTGCACACTACAAAAAATGAGGAAGCTGGCTGCATGCACTGTAAAGGGTAGGAAACAGCACTTGATTTAATGGAAATAAGTGGTTTAAAAAAAGGAACCCTCCTCCACCTGCCGCTGCCCTGCTTTACATTGTAAAGTGTTTTATCATTTACTCCTACTTTTGTTTTCCCATGCAGGAAAAGTGAAACGCCTGAAGCAAGCCAAAGATGAAGCCTTTGTAGAAATTGAAAATTATCGGCAGATGAGAGAAAACAACTTTAAGCAGAAGCAGTCAACGGTACGTCTGATCAAATTGTACTCATTAATGCTTTGGGCTGTAAAGCACATGGGCCACTGCTTGAATCTCCACCCCGTTTCATAACACATCATGTGAGCAAGTCACTTAAATTACTTAGGCTCTAAACAGAAATATGAAGAGTAATGTACACACATTGTAAATGCTTGGACGTGCTGTTTTTTTTTTTTTTTAAACCTGTGCCTTCATCTTAAGTTTGTGTGGAGCCAGAGCCCATCTCAACAGCTTGGAGAATTAAATAGTAGCCAGCACCACTTCAGACACCAGTTTTAAGCAGGGCATGCTTTGCACACAGCCACACTGGCTCAAGTGACCAATGAATTTAATTTGCACAGAAAACAGAGCATGTTCACAAGGGGGGCATGCAGACTTTTAACAGTGACCCGCCTGTTAACTGAAGCAATGAGACAGCAACGCAAGAAAATATGCTGCAAATGGATACTTTCATCTAGCCATTCATGAAGAAAGTCTTCCTATCCTATGGGAATGGGGTGGAAGTCTTATCATAGGAAATGCACACCCTCCACACTCACCCACATTGTCCAGTTAACCTAATACACACGTCTTGAAGATGTGAAAAGAACACCAAACCACCTGAAGGCAAACCTACACAGACATGGGGAGAATAAGCAAACTCCATACAAAGTGACCAACTGCAGGATTCAGACTAAACTACCATGTAAAAAACTGAAGTTTTTGTTGTGTTTAATTCAGTCAGTGACTAGATCTTATTTGTCTCTCTTTAAACCCTAATTTAATATTTTAGCATGATATGAACTAAAATGGGCATATTGCGTTTATATGAGTAGTTGACCAAATGACTCAGATGTGTACAAAGTGAAATTTGCTGCATTAAGACACAAGTTTTAGTGTTAAGAAGTTCAATTTGCTGCACTATGAGGTAGTGTTTACTCTAAATACTCCATAAAATAAAAGGTAGATATTTGTACCAGTCATTGATTAGGCATGTTTTGATTCTCCAAAAATCACTAAAACTGGTAGCTGTCACTGCTTGACCTCCTGGTGTTAATGAGCATGATTCAGGCTCGTAATTGTATGCAATTACGGTTAACCATGAGTCAGACTCAGGGTGGCTTGTAATGATCTGCTTTATATTTTTAAGCCTGACTATCGCTTGAGACTGTGTTCTACTCCCATTTAACAGATGAAATAACATCTGCTAAAAAAAAGTCATGACTATTTCTATGCTTTTAGCCTCTCTAAGGTAGCTCATCAATATTCATGAGCTGGGCTGAGCCTTGCACATTGGCAAACGAAAAGTTGAAATGCAGTTTTAGAATGAACTGAAACTAACCATTGCTTGATAAAGGGCAAAATAATTGTGATAGAGTGCAAGAATAAGCAAGATGTTAGCCCCCTAAGTACTGTTCACAATGTGGCAACTGTCAATATTCTTGCCAGGGGATATGTGTAAGTCACTAAGCCTTGTGCTGAGTTAGCCTGCCAAAAAAAACAATAGGTGCATTGATTATGAAGGTCAGGCCCTGACATTCTACGCTTTCATGTGCAAGCAACAGAAAAATGTTATAAGAAAAGTTTGTAAAGAAATATACTTTTACTTTACTGATTGCTACATCGGCTGTGTATTGGCAACTGTCTCAAAACTTATCACACAGAGGACATTTACTAAATTCGTATGAGATATCAGTGGACATTAGACATACCATTTCTACTGTATTTATGTTGATGTTTTCATTTTTGCATGTTTCTGTTACACATATCATTTTTTCTTGTTAAAAAAAATTCAACTTTTTGGCATGTTTTAACATAACTCTGAAGAAGCTAAAGCTCTACATAACAAAACAAAGCAGAGCATTCTTTAACCTGTTTAACCCAATTCAGTGGGCTTATTCTGGCAGAATTGCATGCTAAGTAGCAAACAGCTTATGAAATGGTGCCAGTTCATCATAGGGCCCACACACACTCACACAGCTTTAGATTACAATCTCCAACCACTCTAATCTGTAAATCTTTTGGCAGATGGGAGAAAAACCTACACAGACATGAAAAGAACATATTAAGTCCACAGAAGCAACAGCTTAGTTTGACATAGTAACCCTATACTGGATTTATATTAACCTATGTACCATCCTTACACATGCTACATAAACAAACAAACTTTGTTCATCTATATCAGTCTTTAACCATTTGATAGAACATTATTTGTCCCCAGGGGTAAATTTGACTTTGTAAAGAAACCCTTTAAATAAATAAATAAATACATAATTACATATACACACACACAATGTGATCTGAAAACATTAAAATGTTACTTGGTTTTGGTTAGTAATTGCCTTCATAATGAGGTGTAGCAGTGCTTACTTTTAAAGGCTTTATATCTTAAAGACTGAACAGCACAACACTATGTATCAGCCTCCCTGAGTCTGGGAATACCCCACTAATCCCCTGATTACTACCTTCTGTAACCGGGGAACATGCAGATAAATGTTATGTCTAAGTTTGTGTAACAAAGTATTTTGATTGGGTACCTGTCTCTTTTTTAAACAGAGCGGCATGTAGAGTCATAGCCATATCAATTGTAGAGAAATCAAATTAGCAATTACTGTATAAAGAATCTCCCCCTGACCTACAAATGGCATATAGTGAATATGAGAAAAGACTGTGGAGTTATCATTGTGTGTACCTTGCAAGTTCAACATGTGGAAAGACTCTGTGGCCCTTATACAAAATACCACTTTATTCATTATAAGAAGCCGCACCAAGCCGTAACTACCCCTAGATGGGACAGTAGTTCCCTGGGCAAACTGAAAGCACATAGTCACAGTTGTTAACACCAAGACAACCTAAAACAGACTGCATTGGGAAGAAGATTGAGTAGCGTGCATGGAGAAATTCTCTACAGACCATTAGTAGATTGGGAATTGAACCCGGGTCACTAGAGTTAAGAAGATCCAACACTAACTCCTGTACCACCCAGACTCCTCTTCCAAGTGTTTCCAAACATTCACCCAGTGCACCTTGTCTGGTGCTGCTCAGCTTGCAAGTGCTGTGACACGTATTGCAGACAGTGTGGCTTACTAGCTACAGGGCTGTGAACCACAAGGTTACTTGTTAAAACCACACCACTCACTTCCTGTGTGACCATTACAAAGGCACTTAACTGCAGGGTGCCCCCTTTGTACATATCTAGAGACAATTGTACATAAGTTTGTTATTTGTATGTTCCTTTGGATAAAATCATCAGCTAAACTAATATTTTAAAGTGCCATAGCCATGCTTTGCTGTTTCAGCATCAAGACATGCAGAATGGGGTGCTATAGCTGTTTTTACTTCTTGATTCATTCTATTCCGACACATTTTTGCATACATTTATAAATAAATTCTTCCCCTTTTCTCCATGGTCTGAGCTACTGATAATGGTACTTCCTCACCCCTCATTTTGTCATTATTGCATGGTTTAGGTTTGTGCATTTGCAGCTGCTGAACCTATCATCCATAAGGCTATCAGCTGTAAAAAAAACTGTTGATTTCTCCCAGACACATCTCTATGGCATGGTCATCTTTCTGGAGTGTAACCTAGAGTGAGTATATGTGACTTTATCGAGATTAACCAAGAAACACAAGTGGCCGCATCCCTCTGGTGATTCATTTTTAAACTCTGTGCAAGGCAGGAACAAACTTCAATAGGGCATCGTTCTATTTTAGGGCCTTTCCATCCTCCTGAGGAACCAATTTAGAGTTACCAATTAACCTAACACATATGGCTTTAACACTAGAATTACCAGAGCTTACGAGAAAACTCGTAAATCCGGCCCACCTTAAATCCGTTCACACCTCCGCGTCAGCGTCTTTTGTCCTGTAAATGTGCCAATTAAGACAAGCAGCAAGCAGCCTGCTATTCCATCCCCCCACCGTCACAGAACATTCACAATGTTCTCCCAGCTCATGCTTGATTATCTGGGAGTGAAGTGCTGGAGTTTTAGAGTGGAAATAATAGATCATTATTTGGAACACGTGCATTTCATGTGTGTTCCATTTCTTCAGTAATCTGTATAAACACATTGTTAAAACAAACTTTTTCATATTTTAGTAATAAATGTTACAAAATGTAGGCATAAACTATATAATGTGTGACGCCTGAAGTCCAAAGATCAAATAAATACTTTCACAAAAATTTCAAAGGCGATACAACAGCTTCCGTGGCATAGCAGTAAGATTTGCTGACTTGTAGTCAAAAGTCCCCGGTTCGATCCCAACTACCTCCTATATTTGCCGTTTTTAGTAGTGAGCTGCTCTTATTGTTAATATTATACAGTACACACATACATTTGGTTTGTGTCTGTAACAGCCACTGTACATTTATAGGACTTGTAAAGGTTACCTTTTTTCTTTTTTTTTTTTCCACTTTTATTCTCTCAGTCACGACCATGATGCATACTACCGCTCCCAACCCACCCACTCAGGGATCTGACGCTGTTACTTTTTATCTATAGTTATTCCCAGTTTCAGATAAAAAGTAACCATCAGATCCCTGGGGTTGGGAGCAGCTCACTACTGAAAACGGCAAATATAGGAGGCAGTTGGAATCGAACCGGGGACTCTTGACTACAAGTCAGCAAATCTTACCACTACACCACGGAAGCTGTTGTATTGTCACACATTATATAGTTTATGCCTACATTTTGTAACATTTATTACTAAAATATGAAAAAGTTTCTGTTTTAACCATGTGTTTACACAGATTACTGTGGAAACGGAACACACATGAAATGCATGTGTTCCAAATAACGATGTATTATTTCCACTCTAAAACTCCAGCACTTCACTCCCAGATAATCAATCAAGGCATGAGCTGGAAGAACTTTGTGAACGTTCTGCTACAGTTGGGGGATGGAATAGCAGGCTGCTTGTCTTAATCAGTACATTTATAGGACAGAACACGCTGACAGAGAGGTGCGAACGGATTTAAGGCATGAGCTGGAAGAACTTTGTGAACGTTCTGCTACAGTTGGGGGATGGAATAGCAGGCTGCTTGTCTTAATCAGTACATTTATAGGACAAAATACGCTGACGGAGAGGTGCGAACGGATTTAAGGTGTGCCGGATTTACGAGTTTTCTCGTAGGCTCTGGTAATTCTAGTGTTAAGATTCTGAGAGGAGCACAAAAGTCAATAAACACAAAAAAAAAAACCAGACATGAGGATAGCATGCAAACCTCACAGACAGTTATAAAACCACAGACCAAGAGCTGGGAGGTAGCATCACTAATCACTTTGGTAAAATTCCATTTTCCAGTCAGTCTATCTGTATTTTATATAGCTCTTTCTGGGGTTTAAGAATAGAATCCACTAGGGCTCATTCTGGTGTTGATGAGCAAATTTTTATATCTGTCTGTGCCCTCATTGCAGGGAGTCTTTCAAACCATTTTATATAGTACCTTTCATTGGGACTCTCAGATCATTTTACAATACCAAGCAAAATAAAATAAAGTCCAAAAAAGCAAGAAAAATAGGGCCTTAAGTGGAGCCTTCAAATATCCAGGGCAGAACTGAGCACATAAAACAGTAAATTAATAATAAGTTAGAATCGAATGACAATAGGAATTGATAAGCAGTAGATACAATACAGTAAGAGTAAAAGAAACTGATCTGAGAACAGCAGGATCAAAATGTATGACAGTATAGTAATTCTTTCAGGCCATCGGAAAAGAAAGATGCATGAAAGATATCATGGCAGTTACTGTATGCCAGCCAAGTTTTTGGTTTACCGGGATAGCACTGATGGAGGATGTGCATTTAAAACACTTGGCTGTTTTTCAAGAATGGCTTTTGTACCACAGGGACAATCGAGTTCTACTTTAGATAAAAAAGGTTTGAAGAATTATTCATGGGCCAAATTATGGTATATAAAGCATGTGTGGTTTCCAAAGTAATATGTTTGTAAAAATACATAAAAGACTGACCACATAACACTGTTGCTAAAACTCTTTATGATCCATGTGATGGTTTGTTATTTGGGATGACATTTTGAGCTCAGAGTGCCATGGTGATGCAGTTTCTAGCACATCTGACTTGCGATTATTATCCTTGATTAATAAATTGAGGCCATTTTAGATTTATTTGAAGCTTCTGTGTTTTTCCCACGGGGGTGTGGGTTGTGCCCCAGGTTTTCTGGTTTTTCTCCTTTCACACATGTTAAACAACAATGCTAAACTGGTACCATCCGAGTGTATGTGTGTGAGATGGTGCCACTGCACAGACTGGCACCCTAAACAAGGTTTCTTCCTGCTTTAACCTTAGTGTTGTCATGATAGGCTCTGGCCTCATTCAACCCAGAATAAGACTATGCTGGTTTAAGGATGTTATGTCATGTTATGTTTAGGATGGTGAGATAGCACAGAGGGCACTTCATTAATCCACTGCAATTCCAAAATGACCAAAATGTAAGTGCAGGTTTATGTAATTGGGCCCAAAGATGGAGTGCTTTTTCTGCCTTGCACCAAGTGTGTGTCCTGGGTATGATGTTAAAATGCATCTGGTCCTGCAAGCGGTCCTCCAACTTGTTGTCTCAGTATATGCTCCAGCTGTAGTGAATAATGTTTCAGTAAGAGAGACATTTGTTTTAAAACTTCACTCAGTGGTTGATGGGTGCCTGTAAGGTGACACCCCTCTTGTCATGGGTAACTTCATTGCAACCTCTGGCACTGATAGGGCTGGTTATGAGGATTGTGTCGGTCCACATGGGTCTGGCAACCATGGTGAAAGTGTCTCCATGCTCCTTGACTTTGCAAAAGGTCACGAGCTGCGGATCGCTGGATCCTGGTTCTAGCTCCCTGAGCCACATTGATGGACTTGGTATTACAAAACAGGTGGTGTGGTGAAGGAGATTGATCACATCCTCATGGGCAGACACTGGAGGCTCTTACAGAAGTGCCCAGTTTGCGAATTCTGACCACAGACTGGTTATTGCTACTTTGAAGATTCAGCTTAGGTAGGTACAGGGGGATAAGACTGCTCTCTGTGCTGGGTAAGGTCCTTGTTAGGGTCATCTTCAGTAGGATGTCGTGATCACTTGCTTACCTACCAGCGACTGGAGCAGTTTGGTTTTATGCCTAAGAAGTCTACCGTCAACCACATCCTGGCACTGGCGGTCAGAGGTGGATAGAGTAGCCAAAAATTGTACTCAAGTAAGAGTAGCGTTACTTCAAAATAATATTACTCAAGTAGAAGTAAAAAGTCATCCTAAAAATTACTCAAGAGTAAGAAAGTATTTGGTGAAAAGACTACTCAAGTACTGTGTAACTGTTTGAACATAATAAATTACTTATTTTTTTAGAAATGTTGTAATAAGACAGACAAAAATATAAAACAATGTGCAAATTCCGCTATTTCCAAATAATAAAATAAAAAATGAGTAAAAATAAATAACATCTTTACAAAATAAAGATGCACAAATAACACAAAGTTCCAAATCTCAGTTTTTCACAACAAAGCTTTTGAAGCCAATACCTACAGTAGGTAAAATGTATGTTTGAACAGTGCAAACTACTTACAGTGACATGATATACTGTACACTGACAGTATAATACTGTATATTCACTTTGTGGTGTAGCAGGTCCGCAGCGTCAAAAAAAAAAAAAAAAAAGGCCAGTTTCAAATCCATAAAGCCGTGTCACTTTCCATAGGCGCAATTGCACGACCGAGGGGAGTTAATGAGGTAGTTGGAGCGAGTCACACCTGCAAGTGCGGGTGTGATCGTTCTCAATTGCTTCATTGGCTTTCTGAGGCATGTGATTAAGGCCCAAGGAGACGGGAGTGTATATATGCGGGTCGGCATAAAAAAAGAAGGGGGAATCAAAGAAAAGGAGAAAAGAAAAGAGTCTGTAGGGGACCGTCATCGTCACACACTTGCCCTCCAAATAGCACAGCTGATAGAAAATAACATTAGAACAAGGCAGCTTGTGCACGTACAAGAAGTCTCACTTTACCTTGACTGTCTGTGTCTGTGCATGTTTGGTTAAAACCTGCCTGTTCTTCACTCAGTGAAGTGATGGTTAAGCTTCAACAGGAGTTTGCTCTCAAGGTTCTTGCAGTGAAGCTGTGACCGTTTAGCAGTGAACAGGAGCCCCGCATGACTAAAAGTCTCTCACAAGCTGCAGATGCAGGAAGTTTGTGTGTGGCCATGCGACTGCATGGCTAGGTCTGATTGGTGAAACCGAGTCATGTGATTGTTGCTACGTCTGATTGGTGAAACATGGTCGTGATTATTGTTGCTATGTCTGATTGGTGAAACAGTCATGCAGTAGATCCATTGGCAACTTCTCTCTGGAAAAAATATAAACGTATCTAATGTGTAAATGGAAAAAAGTAACGAGTCGAGTCTTGCCCATTGTAGCGGAGTAAGAGTAGTGTTTCTTCTTCACAAATGTACTCAAGTAAAAGTAAAAAGTATGGTACAGTAAAACTACTCTTAGAAGTACAATTTTTTTAAAAACGTTACTCAAGTAAATGTAACGGAGTAAATGTAACTCGTTACTACCCACCTCTGCTGACGGTTCTCATGAAGCATAAACATGAATATCGGCAGAGGTTTTCTTAGCAGCCTTTGTCGGTTTTCATAAAGCATTTGACTAAGTTGATTGAGCTGCCCTGTGGGACGTCCTGATACTTCGCAGGAACCCTTCACAGTTGCTGGATAGCATGTCTGGCTGTACACTGGTACTGTGAGAGCTGTGCAGAGTGGAGGCAGAACCTCTGCATTTTCCCCCAGTTGATTCTGGGTTTCATCAGGGTTGTGTTCTTGCTTCTACTCTGTTCACTGCTTGCATGGACTGGGTGTTGGGCAGGGCTGTGAGGTCCAGCAGCTATGGGGCATCTGTTGGTGAATAGAGATTCACTAATTTTGACTTTGCCGACAATCCTGTGATGTTCGTAGAGTCAGTGGAGGCTCTCGAGAGACTGAGCGAAGAGTCTTGAGTGTCTGGGCTTGCAAGTGTCCAAAACCAAGATCTAGGCCTTTAATGACCTCTTGGGCGCAGCCACCAGCAGTATGTTTGTCTGTGGAGAGAGTGTCGACCTTGTTAAGAGGTTTACCTACCTCAGCAGCGACATTCATGTTTCTGGTGGTTCTTCCTATGAAGTCAGTAGACAGACTGGGAGAGCTTGGGGGCTCATGAGGTCACTGGAAAGGGGTGTGTGGCACTTCCGGCATCTTTGCAAAAGGATGAAGGTCCAAGTCTTTAGACTCCTGGTGCTTCCCGTTTTATATCAGTGACCTGAGGCAAAGACTGGACTCTTTCGGTACTGTGTTTCTTCGGAGAATCCTTTGAGTACTGCTGGTTTGGCTTTGTGTTGAATGAGTGGTTGCTCATGGAGTGCCGAATGAGGTACATTACCTGCATTGTGAGAGAGCATCAGTTACAGCACTATGGGCATGTGGCGCAATTTCTCAAGGGTGATCCATCTTGTAGGATCCTCATTGTTGAGGACCCCAGTGGCTGGACCAGGCCAAGGCAATGCCCACGTAACAACTGGCTTTGGCAGATAAATGGCCATTTCCAGAGGGTGGGACTGAATCACGTGTCTGCCTGTGGGGTTGCCAGCCGGGATCCCAAGCTGTTTTGTCATCTGGTGGGTGTGGCAACACACTGTACCAATGCATGCACCCAAACCTGACCTGACCTAGTGCTGCCAGGAATGGCTCCTGTCCCCTGCATTACTCAACATTTTGAGAATGAGATGAGTTTACCTTACCAACAAATCTATTTCAATGGTTTAATTATTTTGCTTCTTTAGAGATTGTGTCCAGGCTCTTCCACCATTTCAGTATTTACTGCCATTTACCTTACGTTTACACTAACATCTACATTACACTAACGTATTGACTCCTGTTTAGTTAGGCTCAACATTTAATTTGTGTCATAGCTGAGCTCAGCTCCAGTACCTCTTATTTTGAGCCAACTGTGCTCAAAGCCCTCCAAACGCACAATAGGACCACAAAATTTACATTAAATATTTGTTGTTCTTTTTTTTTATAATGTTTAAATAAACAAAGTTTATTACACAGTCATTTTTTAAGCTTTATAAAAGTATTCTACATAACATTACACCTATCTTTTTTTTGATTGGATAATGTGGAAAAGAAAAAAGAGCACCAAAAACATTGCAAGCAACACAAATCGAAATAAATACTGTAAATACTCGCATACAAGTCAGGTCCCAGCTTATACGCCCATTCCAAAATATGACATTATTTTTTTTTTTTTTTTTTTTTTTAACATCTTCTTGCCTCCTCCAATCTCGCACCAGTTTCACAGACAAATTAAATTTTGTTGCAGCAGCGCAGTTGCCAAATTGTTTCGCCACTTCAATGACTTTTAATTTAAAACCAGCTTCATATTTTGATTGAACGCTCCATCGTACATAAGGGATGCCTTTACGATAAAGGTGTATGAGGGTGTGAGATACAAAAACAAATGGCGCAAACATCGCTTCGGTATAGTTCAGCTATTACCATGTGGTCACGCAGGTACAATATATAGAAAAAAAAGGCAGCGTGCTCCGTAGTTTCTCTGTCAGGTGAGCGTTAACATATCATAATATCTTGGACCAGTAGCGTGAGTTTTTCGCATTCAACTTATACAACCGACATTATAGAATACCAGAAATTACAGTAATCCCTCCTCCATTGCGGGGGTTGCGTTCCAGAGCCACCCGCGAAATAAGAAAATCCGCGAAGTAGAAACCATATGTTTATATGGTTATTTTTATATTCTCATGCTTAGGTCACAGATTTGCGCAGAAACACAGGAGGTTGTAGAGAGACAGGAACGTTATTCAAACACTGCAAACAAACATTTGTCTCTTTTTCAAAAGTTTAAACTGTGCTCAATGACAAGACAGAGATGACAGTTCAGTCTCACAATTAAAAGAGTGCAAACATATCTTCCTCTTCAAAGGAGCAAAAAAATCAATAGGGCTGTTTGGCTTGTAAGTATGCGAAGCACCGCAGCACAAAGCTGTTGAAGGCGGCAGCTCACACCCCCTCCGTCAGGAGCAGAGAGAGAGTGAGAGTGAGAGAGAGATAGACAGATAAAAAAAATCAATACGTGCCCTTTGAGCTTTTAAGTATGCGAAGCACCGTGCAGCATAGTTAAAAGCTGCACACAGAATGTAGCAACGTGAAGATAATCTTTCAGCATTTTCAGACGAGCGTCTGTATCGTCTAGGTGTGCGAACAGCCCCCCTGCTCACACCCCCTACGTCAAGATCACAGATAGTCAGCGCAAGAGAGAGAGAAAGAAAAGTAAGTTGGGTAGCTTCTCAGCCATCTGCCAATAGCGTCCCTTGTATGAAATCAACTGGGCAAACCAACTGAGGAAGCATGTACCAGAAATTAAAAGACCCATTGTCCTTAGAAACCCGCGAAGCAGCGAAAAATCCGCGATATATATTTAAATATGCTTACATATAAAATCCGCGATGGAGTGAAGCCGCGAAAGGCGAAGCGCGATATAGCGAGGGATTACTGTATACTGTAAAATCAAGCCCCGACTTATCAATGGGAGAACTTAAACGCGAGTATATACGGTAGGTGAGAAAAAACAGTTGGTTCTGTGGTTGTAGACGTTGACATGGAGACTGAGAGGTAAAATAAACAGGAGTGCGGGAGTGTATACTAAGATGCATCAGACACGGCTGAGGGCAGAGAAAACTCCAATATGAGTGTACTGCACTGTGTGTGGACAGCAGGAGAATTTAAGATTACAAGATATCCAAGTGAAATACTAATTTATGTGTATTTGTGTAAAGAGGACAAATGTATTTTTGAGGCAAATCAATGTTAACAGCACTGGGCTTCTATTTTGCCCCTGGGCAGTCTAATCTCCTACACCTCAGGTCAGGTCAGTTTGAGGAGCATGCTTTGGTACGGGTTGACAACACACCACATAATGAAACAGCTTGGGATCCTGGTTGGTAACCCTCCAGGCAGGCATGCAGTCCAGTCCCACATTCTGGAAATGACCATCTGTCTGCTACAGCCAGATGTTAGTGGGCATCACCTTGGCCTGGTCCAGCCACTTAGGTCCTCAACACTGACAACCCTATGAGCCAGATCACCCACGGGGAATCGTGCCACATGGTCGTAAGTACCGTAATCAATGCTCCCTCACAATGCAGGTAATGTGCCTCACTCTGGACTCCTTGAGCAGCCACTCATTTGACACAAAGTCAAACTAGCGCTACCAAAAAACACGAAGGAGTCTAGTCACTGGATAGCATCCATGTCTTACAACCATATAGCAAAACAGGAAACACCAGGACTCTAAAGACTTGGACCTTCATCCTTTTGCAAAGATATAAGGAGCGCCACACACTCCTTTCCATCGATCTCATGATCCCCCATGCTCTAACAATCCATCTATTGACTTCATAGGAAGAGTCACCAGAGACATGAATGCCACTGCCAAGGTAAGTAAACCTCTCGATTCAGTCGACACTCTCCACAAATGGACACACTGCTGATGGCTGCGCCTGAGAGATCTTTAAAGGCTGGGATCTTCGTTTTTATCCAGGAAACATGCAAGCCCAGACACTCGGACTCCTCACTCAGTTTCTCAAGAGCCCGGATCATTGACTCCACGAACATCTCAGCATCGCTGGCAAAGTCAAGATCAGCGAATCCTTCTTTACCAACAGATGCCCCCCTTCTGCCTCCACTCTGCACAACATCACAGTCCCAGTGTACAGGCTGGCCATGATATCCAGCAACTTCAGGGGGATCCTGCGAAGTCTCAGGATGTCCCATAGGGTAGCTTGATCACCTCATGATTTACAAATTAAGCACTGGTTAGTCCTCAGTGGCTGTAGGTTTATAATTTTCCTTATCATATCCTGCTTCCAAGACCATGTACTCCAGAGTTTTACCATTTAAATTGGTTATCTTCACAATACTATTGTTAAAGAAATGCTTATTCTTGAATTCTGAGTGCTGATGGGTGTGTCAGGGTAAGTGCAACCTTATGTGTTCAGACTGAGCACCTCGGCCAGCAGGTTTTTCTTGCATGATGTGTTATCAGTTCTCTCAACTTTCTAAAGTTACCGGTTTAGTTTTGTCAAAACTGAGCAGCAGCCCACCAGCTGTCAACACTAGAAACATTACACACTGTAGCTTGCAGTAATCTTGTATTTACTGTCAACTGACTTGTTTTCTTTTTTCTTTTACCAGATAATGGGATCTCATGGTAACCTTTCAGTCAAGGTGGATGAACAAACTAAAACCAAAATCCAGTCGCTCAACAGCAACTACAGTCAGTACAAGGAGGCACTTGTGCAGCATATCATTGATATGTCGCGCAACCTTAAAACAGAACTTCACAAGAATTATCGAGGCTGAAGAAATCCAGAGCAGCATGCATCAGTGCTCTGAAGTAACAAATACTGTAAGGATTCTAACACTCTAGAATCAAATCTAGTGCTGCACCTAAAAATAAAAGCTGGATGCCGCCTTCCTAGTGCGAAATTAAAACAAGATTCAAATGATACAAATTAAAGCATGTGTGCTAGAAAACATCTTTGTTACTCTTTTCAGTTCCAGTCAAATCATCTCCCAACTTTGGTTTTCTTACAGTGCAAGAGTTAGATACCCCAGACCAAAGAACCAGGGCTCAATTTCTGAGTTCATACTGTCGTAAAGTGAGGGGCTGCACTATTTGGTAGGAGTTGAACCCTTCACACATCTGCACACCTGGCTGCTCTAGTCATGTCAATGTACCAGTAGCATTTATTAAAGCACCCAGCCAATGGTGTTCAATGCCTGTGATGTTTGCTCTGACATGGCAAGTTCAATAAAAAGGTACGGTGTAACAAAAGCTGAGGTTTAACTAGCACAATCCTGCATAATCCTGTCATTTGTTTTTACTTTCCTACACATTTATTTTCTCAGGCAAATTCCTTTCTTTGTAAATCATCTTATTACTGTGTACTATGCAAAAGACACATTATCAAATAAATTAGATTGTAGCACAAGGCACTGGCTGAACATTTCATATATGTCAACTGGTAGCCTGAACTTGCGTTTTTAAGTGCTATGATAGGGGCTATATAAAATAAAACTAGACTGTCTGCTGCATCACTGTTTACACTGAAATGTCAGTGGTTTTTGAAAGTAACGTTTTAGTAATTTGTCCAAAGTAAGGTGTTATACAACAATTTTAGGCTGAGTCACTATTAATATCCATACTTGATAACTGGTGTTCTGCTACACCTTTGTCTGTTGTGAAATGTACGTTGTTCTGCAAAGAATTTGGTCCAAGGCTCTATACTGAAAGAAAGAATACTTGATTGGAAGACAACTAACAGGGTACGCCTCCTGTACAGCCAGTGGACATCTTGAGCTTTACTGCTGTAGTGTTTAAACCAAACTGTGAATTGTACATTTGTAGCTGTTCTTAGTACAGTATATTGTCTAGGTATTTTTTATTTAATGGATTTTATAAATCAAATTAAAATGAGGCTCACATCAAGCAAGAACATAACTGCCCAAGAGAGAAAGATGTCAGAACACACCGTGCATCCCAGCTTGATGTGTTGCTGCAGACCAGTCAGAGTGCCCCTGTCCACCACCAAAAGCACCTGCAATGGGCATGTGAGCATCAGAACTGGGCCATGGAGGACTGGAAGAAGGTGGCCTGGCTTTTAGATCAAGTGGCTTGCAGAGTGCGTGTGTGTCCTGATATTCAAAAACGGCTTTAACAGCAAGAATTGGCTTCTCATTAAGAAACTGATTGGAGTGAAATTGGCTGGTGTTTGATGTTCTAATTTAGCCGGTCATCTGTTGGCTCGTGTCACATCTCATTTCTGTTTGGCTGCCATTTAATGAAGCAACAAATGAATTCAGAGGACTGAATCCTTAAAAGCAGGACTATTGAAATGAAAGGAAAATGAGTTAATTAGCAGTGAAAATTGCTCGCTGATTGCAAAAAGGGTTAGGATGAAAACCTGCAGCCCACCAGGACTGGAGTTGGACACCCTTGATGTAGATGTTACTTTGACACGTACCACCTACCTAGATATTGTGGCAGATGATGTACACCCCTTCATGACAATGATATTCCCTGATGGTAGTGGCCTCATTCAGCAGGATAATTCACCATGCCACAATGTAAAAACTGTTCAGAAATGATTTGAACATGATAAAGAGCTCAAGGTGTTATCCTCCAAATTCTCAATATCTAAATCCGACTGAGCATCTGTGTGATGTGGTGGAAAAGCAAGCCTGGTCATGGAAACTCCACCTTGCAATTTACACAACTTGAAAGGATCGATTAGTAATGTCTTGGTGCCAGATACCAGAGAACATTTTCAGAAAAAATCAGAAAAAGTTGAGACAGTATAGAAAATGCAAATTAAATAAATAAAAAAACGCACTGATACTTAAATTGACTTTTATTTCGTTGCAGGCAGTATGAACCCAAGATATTTCATGTTTTATCTGGTCAACTTCATTTCATTTGTTAATATACCTCCATTCCTGCATTTCAGACCTGCAGCACATTCCAAAAAAGTTGGGCTGGTGACCCATTTACCATTTTGTAATGTCGCCATTCCTTCTCACAACACTTAAAAGATGTTTTGGCACTGAGGGTACCAAGCAATGAAGCGTTTCAGGTGATATTTTGTCCCATTCTTCCTGCAAATGTCTTAAGATCTGCAACAGTACCATGTCATCATCATATTTTCCATTTCAAAATTCTCTCCATATTATCTATTGGGGACAGGTCAGGACTGCAGGTAGGACAGTCAAGTACCCGTACCCTCTTCTTACGCAGCCATGCCTGTGTGATGTGTGCAGAATGTGGTTTTGTATTACCTTGTTGAAAAATGCATAATATCCCTGGAAAAAGATGTCGCCTTGAAGGCAGCATATGTTGCTCTAAAATCTCAATGTACTTTTCTGCATTAGTGCTGCCATCACAGAAATATAAATGATCTTTGCCAAGGACACTGAAACAACCCCATACTATGACAGACCCTGGCTTTTGGACTTGTTGCTGATAACAGTCTGGATGGTCCTTTTTGACTTTGGTTCAGAGCTCACAGTGTCCATTTCTTCCAAATTCTGATCTGGAATATTGATTTGTCTGACCACAGTACACATTTCCACTCTATGATGGTCCGTCCCAGATGTCTCCAATCCCAAAGAAATCGAACCTGCTTCTGAACGTGGTTAACATAAGGCATCGTTTTTACACAGTAAAGTTTTAAGTATCATTTGTGAATGTAAATCCATGTTGTTATGCTTGACCAAGGTTTTGCCAAATTAATCCCTTGCCCCGTGCTTATAGTATCAGCTATTGATGAGTGATGGTTCTTGATGCCATGCCGTCTGTGGTATCGGAGATCACAAGTGTTCAGCTTTGGCTTCCACCCTTGCCCGTTATGCACTGAAATTCCTCTAGATTCCTTGAATTGTTTAATATGCACTGTAGAGGGAGAAATATGCAAATCCCATCCAGTCTTTCTTTGAGGAACATTGTCTTTAAACATTTCAATAATTTTATTATGCATTTGTTGACAAAATGGAGATCCTCTGCCTATCTTTTCTCTTCAAAGATTCAGCCTTTCATGGATATTGCTTTTGTACCAAATCATGATTGCAATCACCTGTTGACATCACTCGTTTGAAATCACAGCATTATTTTATTATTTGACTTCCATTACTTTTCTTGGACTGGATGTGCGTATATTAAAAAATGAAATGAAGTTGACCAGACAAAGCATGAAATATCTTTTAAGTATCAATGAGTTTTTTTTAATTTGCATTTTCCATACCATCCCGACCTTTTCTGATTTGGGGATTTAAATTAATAAATAAAATAATTGATCATATGATTATTCAGCCCCTTCAATCAGTCCTGGATTAAGCATAACTCTTTAACATTAAATTGCAACAAAAAAGAACTCCTGCAAATTGGCACTAAAGCACAACTTAAGAAAATTAGCTCCTCTAATGGAGTGAGGTGGCCCTTTTTATAATGCCCCAGATGTGCTCCAGGTGCTTCGTGATGATCTTTCTGCAGCACTTCCTAGTGTGGCGGAAATGCTGCATGGGCACCCGGAAGCACTCCAGATGTACTTGGTTCCTGTTCCGGCAGCAATTCCTGGTGTGGCAGAAGTGCTGCAGTCCAAGGCTCTGTACTCATTCGGGCGCCCTCTCATGTCCTGGGGGAAGTATTGTCCCTCTCCCAGTCCTTCCACCTTCCAGGTGTCCCAGCTGGGCAAGATTCCCCAGCCGTCCACCACATAATTCAAACTTAATCCATTGTGATTCAATGTGGTATAACAACAAAATTTGCAAACTTTCAAAGGGGTGAATGCTTTTTATAGGTACTGTAACTTCCCATACATTTATTGTTACATTGTTAAACTAGCTTGATCCATTTCAGGTTTATGGGGGACCTGAGCCTATCCCAGCAGCACTGGGCACAGGGCACCAGTCCATCGCAGACCCATTCACTCACACACACCCACAGGGACCAATGTAGAGTGCGGTGATCATGGAAGGACCGAGGGAGAGAGCTTATTCCAGACACTATCTCCCCCAAAACACTAGAGGGCAGCCCCCCTGGCTTGCAGCTGGGCCACAGTTTTGGAGCATGGAAGCTCAAACCTGCTGGGGCCTGTGGCCACCGCCAAGGGGGCGCCTAGAACTTTCCCAAGCCCTGTTTAGCAGAACTTCCACCACACCCGGAGGTGCTGCTAGAAGAAGCTCTTGGGAACATGGAGTTCTTTTGGGTTTCCTATAAAAGGAGCCAGCCACCACTACTCAGGGAGCCAGAGTCGGGAGGAGGTGGATAAAGGTTGCTGGAAGAGGAGTGGAGGTGGAACGAGAGAGAAGAAGAAGAAGAAGAGAAGAAAAGGACTGTTATTTTGGTGCTTGTACTATGCTGCTGTGGGGAGTGAGGGAAAAGCACTTCCTGCGTGAAGAAACATGTCGTGTGGCAAACTCATGTCTCTGTATGTCTGTGTCGGAGTTTGGGCAGCTGGAGCACCCCTGGTGGTCCACAAGAGTCACCAATTAACAAACCCACAACTCTATGAGGATCTGGAAGGAAAATCAACAGGAACATTGCAAAAATGTGCAGAAACTCCACACAGCCAGTGTTCAAGCAGGGCATTAAAACCCAGGGCACAATATTATTGAAGCAACAATGCTACCAGTTGTGCCATGGTGCCACCTCCATACATTTATATTACATATCAAGTCTCAACATTTTATTCCTACCCAATTTTGAGACGTATCTGAACTGAAAGCCCGACCTAAAGTGGTCTTTAGAATGTACTAATGTACCCTAATTTGTCATAGATAAGTGCTCTGAATCTGTACTTTCACTGTATATAAAAGTTAACCAAATTAAATTCTAATTGCATATTGATGGCTCACGATGTAGAAAGCAGGAAAGGCCGTGTATACAAAACAGTTACACTTGCATCAGCCTGAATCCTGCCTCAGCGTACGTCCTGGAAAGTGAATTTCTACTTGAATCATTTTCTGATCATATGCAATATGAAAAGTACTAAATCAGGGGTCACAACTCCAGTCCTAGAGGGTCCCAGTGGCTGCAGGTTTTCATTCTAACTCTTTACTTAATTAGTGATCTGTTCCTGCTGCTAATTAACTTCTTTTGAATTCATTTTAATTGACCTGTTTTTTTTTTTTTTGATTTGTTCCCCTGAATTTCTTCATCGCTCCTCTGAATTGCTTCATTTCTTCCCTTAAACAGAAATGAAATGTGAAGTGAGGGCGCCAACAGAAGACCAATGAACTCAGGGCCTCAAATGCCAACCAATTTCACTCCAACCAGTTGCTTCATCAGGCACCGAGTCTTGTCGTTAATTAAACCCGTTCTTTAATTCCATGGCTTGTTGCTGCTCTCATTGTGCAACAGCAGACATTTCTGAAATTGCTGATTTTCGCTTTTCTAAGAGAAAAATGTTTTGTGGACCTGAGATGATCAACATTCCTAAGACCTTAATTTTTCTTTACTTTTGGATATTGTATAATCGACAAGTCACATAATGGTTCATTTTGTATGTCATTATTGTTTGGCTGCTAATTAAGGAAAAAGAAACGATTAAGGGGTCTGAGTCTTCAAGAGCAAGTCAATTAAAATGAATTCAAAAGAAGTTAATTAGGAGCAAAAACAGGGCATTAATTAAGAAAAAGGTTTAGAATGAAAACCTGCAGCCACTGGGACCCTCCAGGACTGGAGTTGGGGACCCCTGTACTAAATAAATTAAAGATATAATTAGCAAGAGTATAGACAACAGCGTAATCCTTGGAAAAGCTCTGTATGTTTGCCCTGAGCTTAATGGCCTTTGCAAAGAAATGACGCAGTAGCAGGCACTATAGACAATGTGTGTGATTGTTACACGATGTGACGAGATTTAACAGTGCGGTGTCACAGATCATGACATGGTCATTCATGTTTTAGTTTGCACATTTTTTCAGCATCTGGGTGGGTTTTTTAGGTATTCTGATTTCCCACCACATCCCATAGATGTGCATTTTAGAACAAATCGATGACTTTGGATTGGCCTGGCATTCATGAGGGTGGCTGTATACAGTATGTGAGTATTTTGTATTTTGATTATATGAGTGTAACGGATGAGAGACCAAGAGCGACTGTTTGCCTGTAGATAGATAGATAGATAGATAGATAGATAGATAGATAGATAGATAGATAGATAGATAGATAGATAGATAGATAGATAGATAGATAGATAGATAGATAGATAGATAGATAGATAGATAGATAGATACTTTATTAATCCCAATGGGAAGTGACATGTATAGTGACATGTGTTTTAACACAAGGACAGTATTATTGTAGCATTCTTCCAGGGTTCGAGTGACACAGTGGCATTGTCTGTAAAAGGAGTTTGGTGAATTGACTGGAGTGAGCAATCTACAGCATATTGGAGGAGACGCCACAACAGACAGCAAGGTACTTATGGGAAGAATGGAGAAGTGCAAGTATAACCAGGTTCTCTTAACACAGGCGGCACTACTTTCATGAGCTGTTAGCTGTGGGCACCTGACACCTGAGTGCCAACACCGCAACTCCATTGGCTCAAGTGACAATCAGTTTTCAGGCTTTTCTCAATAGCAGCTTTGTCTGTTTCAGCTCTGTACACTAACACAATCGTCTCATGTTGGAGTGAATGAAACAAACTGAAAAGGGTTTATATCAGTTGCTTTAGAGACCAGTTGCAAAAGAGGCCTTTAGAGAGGAATTTCAGACAAAGAGTAATTTGCTTTAACATTCGCACAATAAAAACAGAAGGGCTGAACTGCCAGTCCTGCGTATGGTGACTCCCTCTCTGATGGATCTGATAAAGTCAAGTTGCTGTCATTCCTCGAATCGACACAATGGTTCACTTTCAACCAATCAGTTTTATAGTCCTTGATGTATTAAAGAGGAAATATAAAATCAAATGCATACAATTTCATTTGCATTTACATCCATCATTACATTCATTTTCAATTTCTACTTGTCTAGAGCAGGCTCACGGGGAAGATGTATTTATAATATTTTGGTGGAGTGGTAGCTCTGAGGCTAGGGATCTGCACTGGCAATGGGAAGGTTGCCGGTTCGAATCCCGTAAAATGCCAAAAGGGACTCTGCTCTGTTGGGCCCTTGAGCAAGGCCCTTAACCTGCAATTGCTGAGTGCTTTGAGTAGTGAGAAAAGCGCTATATAAATGCAAAGAATTATTATTAATTATTATAATACTACTGTATAAAAATATCTTAATTAATGACAATATTTTTTTTGCCTTGGAGTTTTTTCCACACATTTTTCATGAATAACAAGGAAACACATATTTAAAAACAAAAGATTTTGTGTGGCTTTAATTGCAGTCCCTGTATAAAGTACGATTGTAGAAGAATATAAAATGACTAGTGCCCAAGGCACTCAAATTACAGGGGTTTTCAGCAGCCACTTCAGCAGAAGCTCTGTCAACGTTGAGATTCAGGTCGAAAACTGAACACCTCCATCGGAGGATCATATTTTTAAAACAGAACAGACAAAGAGATCAGGCAATGAAAAGCAATGAACAAAGGAAAAATCAAAGTTGTAGCTTGAAAAAGAGGAAAAAGCACTTGAATTGTAAACTAACTGTCAGTAAATTCTTGATAGATGTGTTATGAGCATCAACTGAGTGACTTCCTATAAAGTCAGTAGACGGATTGGGAGAGCATGAGGGGTCATGAGGTCGCTGGAAAGGTGTGTGTGGCACTCCTGATATCTATACCAAAGGACAAAGGTCCAAGTCTTTAGAGTTCTGGTGCTTCCTGTCTTGCTACAGTATATGGCTGCGAGACATGGACGCTATCCAGTGACCTGAGACGAAGACTGGACTCCTTCGGTACTGTGCCTCTTCAGAGAATCCTTAGATACCGTTGGTTTGACTTTGTGTCGAATGAGCGGTTGCTCATGGAGTCCCGAATGAGGCACATTACCTGCATTGTGAGGAAGCATCAGTTATGGCACTACGGCCATGTGGCGCAATTCCCTGAGGGTGATTCAGCTCGCAGGATTCTCATTGTTCAGGACCCGAGTGGCTGGACCAGGCCAAGGGGACGCCCATATAACACCTAGCTGTGGCAGATAAAGGGTAATTTCTGGACGGTGGGACTGGACCGCATGTCTGCCTGGACTTTGCCATCCAGGATCCTGAGTTGTTTCATTGTGTGGTCAGTGCGGCAATGTGCATTACCAGTGTATGCTCCCCAACCTGACCTGAATGTGATCAACCAAGGAGCAGCAAGTGATATGAATGTTGTCATAATTATAGCGTCATATCTCATGATGTCAGTGGTGTAACATTATCACTCACATGACACTTATGAGAGCATCGCATAACCAATTAAAACAAGACAGTAATCAAAATAACTCTTACCAATACAAATAAATTCAAAATAAAAAAACACACAAGAATGAGATTGTTAATGCAACACAATATGTATAACACAATATATGTAAGACAATATGTATAAAATTCCTAAATAACATAATGACTGCACCCATGAAAAGACCACCCAAACTGTGTTGTTCGTTAGTAAAACAAAATCCCAGACTGGTAACATCATACCATACCATACCATTTTTATTTGTTAAGCGCTTAAAAACACAGCATTACAACTGACCGAAACGCTGTGCAGTTAAAACAAGCAAGACTAAAAGCAAAATATTAAAAACAAACATTAAGAGAGAATTAAAACAGAGACACTAAAAACAGGTCAGGGGACCCAATAAAACAGAGAAATAGCAAAAAGCAAGTGGAAATAAGACAGGTTAAGAATTAAAAGCCAATGTGAAGAAGTGCGTTTTTAGGTGTGATTTGAATGTGGCGACTGAAGTGGCTTGCCTAACCACTAAAGGTAAGGAGTTCCAGAGCCTGGGTGCCTTGGGAACGGTTAGGAGCAGCTGATCTGCGGATCTAAGAACACGAGGGGGATTGTGACGATGGAGCAAGACACTCAAGTAGGCAGGGGCTAGACCATTTAGTGCCTTATAGGTTAAGAGGAGTATCTTAAAATCAATTCTGAAGCTAACCGGCAGCCAGTGTAGGGTTTTTAAAATCGGTGTAATGTGTTGGCTTCTGCTGCTTCCAGTTAAAAGCCTTGCAGCCGCATTTTGAACCAATTGGAGTCTAGAAAGAGTGGCTTTACTAATACCATATAGGCAGGAATTAGAATAGTCGAGCCGGGACGTAATGAATGCATGGATTACTGATTCCAGGAGGTGGTAAGACAGAATTGGTTTGAATATGGCAATTCGCCTGAGATGGAAAAAGCAGGATTTTACTGTGCTGTTGACTTGAGCATCCATTTTCAGGACCATATCCATTTTGATTCCAAGATTGCAAGATCCAACACTGTTACATCAACATCGAAATGTTAAAAAAACAAAAGCAACAAATGCCAAAATTGCAAAAGTAATTTCTACAAATAAAAACAGAGATACAAGTCGAAAAAAAAGGTTTAAAATCATGATAGCATCTTTGTACACCTCTCACAGGGACTAATATGAAGGGCACACTGTGGTGTAGTTTAGATGTAGCACCACCATTTGCCCATCGTCCTCTTCCATCGTCAGGAAAACCAAAACCTGGAGAGAGAACAATGACCTCCTTCAGACTCCGCCCCTGGCCACACCCCTTCCACTCTCAACAAAATACGCTTTCAGACTCTGACTTGTTCAATGACTTTCTGGCTGCCTACACCAGGGGTCCTCAATCACAGTCCTGGAGGACTGCAGTGGCTGCAGGTTTTTGTTCTAACCTGATTGCTTAATTAGAAAGCTATTCTTGCCAATAATTTAATTTCGTGGCTTGTTAGTGCTTTAACTCTGCCATGTCAGGTAATTCTCATATCCTAGATTTTCTTTCCCTTTCTAAGGATATCATCCAAATGATTTGAAGGCTAAAATGGATGAGTAATTCTCAGTCCTTCACTTTTTCCTCTTCAATTTCCTTCCAAGTATTTAATTTAACCCAACAGTGCATGATAAATACACACAGGTATAAACGGTAACAAGCTAAATGGAGAAATGCTGGTCTCTTTTGTCATTTACATGTTGTTGCTAATTAGGAGCGATTAAAAACTGAGAATACAGCTGTTTAAGACTAAAATAAGCAATGAGGGTTCAAAATCTTAACGAGTGAGACAACTAAAGTGAAACAGAAGTGTTACTTGAGCAATAAGGCCTTCTTATTAAGCAATTGGGTTGGAGCAAAAACCTGCAGCCACTGCGGCCCTCCAGGACTGTGATTGAGGACCTCTGGCCTACACCAATTAAATGGGCTCACTCTTAGTATCCCTGCTCTCCTTGTGTATTTCAGTTTACAACCTTTTCTCACTAAACATAATTCAAACAAATATATCAATTAAGTTTTATTGTATAAACTTTACATAAAACCCATACAAATGAAGTAAAAAGCATAAATAATCCGCCCACAGGATCAATGCAGGGAGGTGGCAGTTCCATCTTGTGTAGCCAAAGAAGTGCAGTCAAGGCACTTTTTCAAAAGTTCACTTTTCTTTCAGGGACTTTATTCAGTGGTTTAAATGGAAAAATATTTGGGGAAATTCCCCTTAAATGTCTCAAGGGCCATACAGGACGATATTCTGAGCTGTTCCCACAGTTCTCATTTTTTAAAGTGTCAAAACAATACTGGCACAGTACATAAGCAGACAATACAATGTTTGCATTGCAGATCCCACATGATTGAAGTGAGTACTGTAGATTAAATGTGCGGTTACAGAACCACACAGAATAACATATTGTGCTTTAACTAATTTTTCATGCCTTTTAGCTTTTGGGGTCCACATTCACATGGCTTTGGCAGTGAAGAGAAACAAGGCCCTAAAGTTCATTACACAGCATTGCAGCGAATAGAAGGACCGCATTACTTAAAGACATTTAGGTGTCTCTTAGTGATATATCTAGAATCAAATACCAAATACGTGACTTCAAGATGTAATCATCTCTGAAAAACTACAAAAAGCATGTTGAGTGTGCATCATTAATAAACATCCTGTCAGGTTAAAATGAATGCCAAGCTGCACATCGTCTAAAATTCATACTGATTTGATCAAACCTGCCTCTCCATGAGAAAATAAAGCTTGTTTTCCATTTGCAGCTATGTTTTTAGTGAGTGGTCAAGTAAAACGACACCTCTTATTGGCTAACTAAAAAGATGACAATATACAAAATAAGAAGAGCTACTGCCATACCCAGAGACAATCTTCTGGAATATAAAAACAAAGACATCAAGAACCACATCCCCCTTGTTGTCACCTACAAGTATAATCCACATCTTGAAGCACTTCGAAAAATTATAAAAGAACTTCAGACAATGCTACACAATGACGAAACACTGAAAAATGTATTTCCAGACCCTCCCCTCCTGGCATACAGACAACCACCAAACCTGCAGCAACTAATTGTCTGAAGCTTCTTAAGTGAACCAACAGAAAATGGCACAACTCCCTGCCGACAGAAAAGATGTAAAACGTGTGCTCACATTTATAATACAGACTGTGTAGTTATACTACACTGCTGCTGATTAGAACATCGCACAAAGGGATCATTTTCCTGCAGATCATCTATTGTAGTCTACCTCATTCTCTGTATGAAATGTCCTGACACTGCACTCTATGTGGGAGAAACTGGACAAACACTCTGCCATAGAATGAATTTCCACAGGTTCCTCGTCAAGCATGGCAACACAGATGTTCCTGTAGCAGCTCACTTCAACAGCCATGGACACCGTGACAGGGACAACTCTCTCTATGGGCAACTTCAGAACACAGCAAGAGAGAAAAGAATGGGAAGTTAAACACATGCTAAAATGTAACACATTACAACATGGTTTGAATAGAGACAAGAGTTTTATGGCCAGATATGAGGATTGTTTTCATCTCTCATAAATACTGTCTACAGATCCACATTCTATGGAAAAACTCATCAGAAACTTCAAAAGACTTTGCTAGACAGTTATCTTATCCGAAGATCTTGACTAGACATTGTTCTCCTCTCTTGCTAATGAATCTGTAGAGGTCTATTAATTTTTTACATTTAAGATGTCTCACTTAAAGGTTTTCCAATGTTGTATCTGTCCTAGTGTGTATATAATCACAGGGAACTCCAGTTTCTGTATTACATCTTGCCTGAAGAAGAGGTCTGAGTTGCCTCGAAAGCTCGCATATTGTAATCTTTTTTAGTTGGCCAATAAAAGGTGTCATTTTACTTGAGTTCTCACTACATGCATAATGGCTAACACAGTATAACACCCTAGTACTACTGCTATGCTTTTGAAAATCATTCAACTTCTTGTAGTTAAACTACTTCTAATGTAGATAGACATGCAATGGATGAAAAATGAAATCAGCCTCCCAGAATCTCTTGAAAGCAGACCACAATGAACCGTCTGTGTACTCACCGGGTAGCTATGTATTGCCAACAACACTGCAAGTCTGGCTGTACAAGTCAAAGCTACAGAGGTTGGGGGTTCCCATATTCATCCATTTTCCAAATATGCTTATTTAGGTCAGGGTTGCAGGAGTCTATCCCAGCGAACATCAGGTGCAAGACATGGACAGGACACCATCAGGAGTCCATCAAAGGGCTAACACACACACACAGGCCAGATAGATAGATAGATAGATAGATAGATAGATAGATAGATAGATAGATAGATAGATAGATAGATAGATAGATAGATAGATAGATAGATAGATAGATAGATAGATAGATAGATAGATAGATAGATAGATAGATAGATAGATAGATAGATAGATAGATAGATAGATAGATAGATAGATAGATAGATAGATAGATAGATAGATAGTGTCACGCTTGGGTCACAAAGTTGCACAGATTCATGGGGTTTTCAAGAAACAGCAATTTTATTCGTAAACAGCACAATAAAGCATAAAGAATAAAGCAGAGGATGTCTGGGGGAAGATAGACAAGGCAGTGAGACCAAAGGACAGCTGCAGTACAGGCTTTTAAATGTTTGAAGCCCCATGTGAGATGCAGATCATGCAGCATGACAGCAGCATCAAGCCAGCAGCTGAATGAGCAAAGAGGAGATAAAAACTATTTGTTTCCCATTGAATCAGCGTTTAAGCGGGGGTTTCGGAGGAGTGGCCATGTCCCCTTGGGGCTGCGTTCAGCATGTTCACAACAGACAGACAGACAGACAGACAGACAGACAGACAGACAGACAGACAGACAGACAGACAGATAGATAGATAGATAGATAGATAGATAGATAGATAGATAGATAGATAGATAGATAGATAGATATTTTTAGCATTTTTTCTGTACACTTGTATTAAACTAGACAGTCTGAAACAATGAGCAAGGCTCTCTTTTGCAGTACTTGAAGTCTGCTCATCATAACTTCTAGCTTCTTAAATTCTGAAATTCAACAGAAACCCTGCCAACTCAAAAGCAGCAAGCAGGTCAAGAAGAGTCAAAGTAGTTCAATACCAGAGTATTACTGACGGTCTAAGAGAAGGCAGAGGCTCTGAAGCTGGAGATCTGCGCTGGCAATGCGAAGGTTGCTGGCTCGAATCCCATAAATGACAGAAGTGTTTCCACTCCATTGGGCCCTTGAGCAAGGCCTTTAACCTTCAATTGCTCCTTCCTGGATATGACGTTAACCTGCATCCAGCCCTGCCACCAGGTCTTCCAACTTGCAGGGAAAACTCATGGGTTGGTGGCAGGACTGTAAAATACTTTTTACTGTTCCCCTCCATTTGAACTATTGTGGTGCTAAGGTATCACCCGTTGCTCGGCTGCGCTCAGGTTCTAATTTAGGATCCTGAGGTGATTTGTCGTGTGGTGGGTGCAGCAGTGTGCTGTATCACTGTATGTTTCTAACCTCTCCTCTCTAAGAGAACAAAAAGGATCCTTCTTGCGCGTTGCACTTTTAATTTAATTTGATTTGACTACCAAGTCTCAGTCATCTAAGGAGGCCAAGTATTCGAGGAATGGGATATTAACATAACATTAATGAGAATGGTCTCTTCCAATTCTGTTTTAAAGCTTGAGTTTGATAAATGCAGTAAACAGAAACGTGATAAACAATAATTGAATGCCGCATAATTTCCTCTGAACTGCAAAACTGCTGCTTCCTGAGCCGTCTCTGGTTTTGTCAGTGCCTTCACGTGCTCACAGCTCTGTGCAGGGCATTCTCACATAGCACCAGCACATTAGCTTAACTTTATCTTACTGAAATAGACAGCAGCAGTAAATACACATATGTATGGCACCTTTCACCACGCACACATTCTCAGTGCCCTAGACGTGTAAAGTGCAAATTAAAAAACATAAAAAAATCGGTTTGAGAAAATTTCAACAGCAGCAGAATCAAACTGCACATACAGAGGCTCTGGAGTTGGTTTGTGCAGATACGTACCAACAGCAGGGCAAGCCATGTGGTGCCCTGCAAAGCTCTGCTACTGTACTTTGCACAGCTCAATGATCTGTGTCCCCGCCTTCTTCCTGTCCCATATGAGCAGTCATCTCTGATAAGGAGGATCAAAGACATGTACCTTAAAGGTCTCTCTGCATGAAAGTGAAGGCAGAACGTGAATTCCTGCCATGCTGCAAGTAGAGAGCTTTACAAACTCAAAAACGCTTTAAGCCGCAAAAGACATTTTACAAGAGGCTATATTTAGGAGGCTCTGTGAATCGATTCTTACATCAGTGAATGTTCATTTAAAAAGGGCTGCTATGCTAATTAATTTTCCTTCATAATAAACACTCCCAGATACTGGTTATTATAAAAACAATGGCTAATCTTGTACTTTTCAAATTAAGAAAAATCACACTAGATATTTCAGAAGGTATTATACATTTGAGGACTAATATATAATAAAGAGATAAATAACTGGGAAGCTTCTTTGAATTCTGAGCAAAATTGGAATCAATAATAACAACAACAACAACATTTATTTCTATAGCATGTTTTCATAGAGGGGCGGCATGGTGGCGCAGTGGGTAGCGCTGCTGCCTCGCAGTTGGGAGATCTGGGGACCTGGGTTCGATTCCCGGGTCCTCCCTGTGTGGAGTTTGCATGTTCTCCCCGTGTCTGCGTGGGTTTCCTCCGGGCGCTCCGGTTTCCTCCCATATTCCAAAGACATGCAGGTTAGGTGGATTGGCGATTCTACATTGGCCCTAGTGTGTGCTTGGTGTGTGGGTGTGTTTGTGTGTGTCCTGCGGTGGGTTGGCACCCTGCCCAGGATTGTTTCCTGCCTTGTGCCCTGTGTTGGCTGGGATTGGCACCAGCAGACCCCCGTGACCCTGTGTTCGGATTCAGCGGGTTGGACAATGGATGGATGGATGGATGTTTTCATAGAAATGATGTAGCCAAAGTGCTTTACAGGATGAAGAAAGAAAAAATATAAAAATAAAATTAGGCAATACTAATTAACATAGAATAAAAGTAAGGACCGATGGCCAGGAAGGACAGAAAAAAAAAAAAACTCCAGACGGCTGAAAAAAAATAAAAATAAAATCTGCAGGGGTTCCGAGGCCACAAGACCACCAGGCCCGCGCTGGGCATTCTACCTGACATAAATGATCTCAATCAGTCCTCATGGCTTACAGGCTTCACATGGAAAAATTAGATGATGATGGTCATGTGGACATCTGGCCTTCAATCCATCAATCTGTGGACATCACGGTGCTTTGATTAGGTGGTGGTGGTGCAGATCGTCACCAGAGAAAACCAGAAAAAGAACAACAGAGAAAGTAGGGGTTAGTAAAGATTGTGGAGCCATGATAAAAAGGATAATTAAATGAATTTACAAAATATTGGGGTTACACTAAAATGAAGCTATGAGAAAGCCATGTTAAAATAATGAGTTTTTATCAGTTTTTTAAAGTGCTCTACGAAATCAGCCTGGCGAATTTCTATCGGTAAGCTATTCCAGATTTTAGGCACATAACAGCAGAAGGCCGCCTCACCACTTCTTTTAAGTTTAGCTCTTAGAATTCTAAGCAGACACTCATTTGAAGATCTAAGGATATGATTTGGAGTGTGAGGTGAAAGACATTCTGAAATATAAGATGGATCGAGATTATTGAAGGCTTTGTTAACCATAAGCAGTATTTTAAAGTTAATTCTAAATGGCACAGGTGACCAATAAGTGATATCAAAACTGGAGAGATGTGCTCCGATTTTCTTTTCCTAGTTAAGATTCTGGCAGCTGCATTCAGCACTCGTTACAATCGATTAAAGTCTTTTTTTGTGTGGTCCTGAGAGGAGTGCAATAAAAGAATTTAAGTGCTATTTATTGCCTTAGGCTCATCCAGTTGGTCTTCTACATTTCTGTTATTCACAGTGTTCCATGCTTCTCCTTCATGTCCCAGTTCTTATCCTTCCCTGTTTGCCATAAGCAAATCACTAGTGCGCCTGTCACAAAGGTGACCTTTACCTAAGAGGCTGCCATGTCACTGCATATTCATTGAGCCACTTTTAGTTTAGCACCCAATGGCTAACCTCTCTTTTGAACCGGGGATTATTTGTGAGTCTGGAAGTCATGTCAAAACCTGAAGATGCTACTAAAGAGAACGTTTCTGTTTGTTGAGGGTGACAGAACCAAAACACAGCAATTGCAAATCATACTGTTTCAATCTTCTAAACTTTATCATTGATTTTTTTATTATTTTTCACCACAACACACAAGGCAAAATGTTGACATCTTTTCTCCTCAATTTAGAAATTTTGTTTGCTAAGACTCCATGAATCACTAGAAGGTGTGTCCTACGTGTATGTGGATTTGACAGCCGCCTAATTTAAGAACAAGTCACACGCTCAGAAACTGTTTGCACTTCATTTTGACAAAGAACAATCCTTTTTCTTCTAGTGAAAAGGTTAGGTTCTCTAGCAAGTGCTTGTCAAGGACTTCTGATTTATATTTATGACTGACGCTTGTCTTGAGCTTGAGTCTGACTATTTCTTTTGATCCAATCTTCTTTAACTCAGCTTTCTTTAGGCCACTCTTCTTGCACTTTCCCTGAAGTGCCTGTTATGTTCTTTGATATCTGGAAACATTTCAGATTCTCGTTGGCCATATTTGATCTTATATGTCTTATTGCTATTCTAATTTTTGTTACTTTTTTGAAGTTATTGTAGTACGAGAATCTGTTGTTGTCATATATCCTGGCAATGTCACTATGTATTGATGTTATTCTTGCTCTGCTGTTCTTTTTCTGGTTCTCTGTGGTGGCGATTTGTGCCACCGCCACCTGATCAGGACACCATGCAGTTCCTATATTGATGGATTGAAGGTCAGAGGTCCACATGACCATTATCATCTAATTCTTCCACTTGAAGCCTGAAAACCATGAGGACTGATTGAGATCATTTATGTGGGTGGTCTCATGGCCTCGGAAACTCTGCAGATTTTGTTCATTTTTTTTTTCTTCCCCCTGGAGTTTTTCTTTGTTTTTCCTGTCCTCCCGGCCATCAGACCTTACTTCATTCTTTGTTACTTAGTAATGACTAATATTATTTTAATGTTTTCATTTTTTGTAAACTTTTCTTTCTTCATCTTGTAAAGCACTTTGAGGTACATCATCCATCCATCCATTTTCCAACCCGCTGAATCCAAACACAGGGTCACGGGGGTCTGCTGGAGCCAATCCCAGCCAACACAGGGCACAAGGCAGGAACCAATCCCGGGCAGGGTGCCAACCCACCGCAGTGAGGTACATCATTTGTATGAAAATATCTCTATGTTATAATAAAAAAATCTTGGGTCGAGACGTGATTTTCTCGGAGACACTTTAACGTACCGTGAGACAAGAAAGTGAGACAAAAGGATAGCTGCTGTACAGGCTTTTAAATGATCGACGCGCAGCACGACACAAGCAGCAGTAGCAGCAAGCCAGCTGATCGAGCATAGAGGAGGTAAAAAAAACATATTTGTTTCCCATTGTATCACCGTTTAAGAGGGGGTTTCGGAGGAGCGACCCTGTCTCCTTGTGGTGCGTTCAGCCCCCCTCTTCACAACGCGAGAGGTAGAGATGCGAAGTGGCTGGTGAGTAGCGCGCCCCGGGGAGAGGAGCGGGAATAACTCATTGACTACAGCTTTATTACTGGCAAATATCAAGAAATAAAAAATGAATGAAAATGAATTAAATGAAAATAACAATCTCTTTAAATTGTATATCCGGTTAACCAAACCCAGGGGTGGGTGAGCGAAGCGAGCAGGGGGCAGAGCCCCCTAGTGCTATATAAATAAATGGTGTTGTTGTTGTTACATTATTTAAGACGGTGGTGAAATGAATGTCCGAGGTTCAAAATAAAATTAACGTTCTTTAGGAAATTAGTTTTGTAGGGAAAACATACTTGGCGGCTAGGAGTTCTGCCCTGTCTTTTTGATTTCTTTTGACCTTTCACGCCATTCTCTTGCTTTTACTCTTTGATTTCTGTCATTCCTTTCTAGCCCATATCACTACAATTCAGTCCTCTGGACTATCATATCCACCTTGCTCACAACAGTATGTCTGCTTCACTCTTGCCTGACCCAGCCTTCAAAACAGTCACTATAAAAATGTTAAAATGGAAGAAAAGGTTCAGTAGCATATTATTAAAAGAAAAGGAGCGTGGAACAACCAAGTTGAAAAAAAAAGACATCAAAGTAAAAATCGAAAAATGAGAGAAACACAAGGATAACTATCAGGCCAAGGTCAAGGTGGATTTCATCATCCTTGAGTGGGAAATTGAATTGTCAATAAATATTGTGATTGAATTATAAAACTATTACATACAAGAATATGAAAGTATATATAAAGGTAAAAAGAAAACTACGTGTGGCAGTTCATTATGTGGTGCTGCTGATCAGTAAATGCCCTAAACACTAAAGGTTCAAATGATAAATGATATCAAGCTGCTTTTATTCTATCACTTATTAAACTGCTTTATAGTGAAGTGAATTTGACGTATCATTAAGGATTTGATGAATCTTTGGAGGCACATGTACATACTTTACAAGGATACAAAGTCTACAACTGTTAAGTTTAACTTAAATTTTGAGCAGATGCAGCAAAGTCTAAGGAGGATGGACTGGGATATGCTTATAAGGCTGGAGATATTCGAGGAACGGTGGAATAAGTTTGAAAACATTTTTACATATAATACGGGGTATCTTCTGGCTGAACACAAAATTTGACACTGTATTGATATGTACTTTATAATGACCACTAGATATCCGTAGTAGAGGTTTCTTTTATGACAGTTATTAATGTTAGCCGTAAGGAAGCTCTGGGGCAGACCGAGTCATCCATATTGAAGCAAGTGTATTAAAGAATTGTTTGTTGGCATCAGTAAGATATTTGTTTCTTATTAGAATAAAGAATGGAACAAAAGACACACAGTGGCAGCACAGTGGTAGCGCTGCTGCCTCGCAGTTAGGAGACCTGTGTTCGCCTGCCTGGTCCTCCCTGCGTGGAGTTTGCATGTTCTCTCCATGTCTGTATGGGTTTCTTCCCACAGTCCAAAGACATGCAGGTTAGGTGCATTGGCGATTCTAAAATTGTCCCTAGTGTGTGCTTGGTGTGTGTGTGTGTGTGTGCCCTGCGGTGGGCTGGTGCCCTGCCCAGGGTTTGTTCCTGCCTTGTGTTGGCTGGGATTGACTCCAGCAGACCTCCGTGACCCTGTGTTAGGATACAGCGGGTTGGACAATGACTGACTGACAAAACAGACACTTCCATTTTTGTTTTTTTATTTTTACTTGGAGGATGCTCATACATGTATTTCTTATGACAGTCCAATCCTTTAGGATATAAGAAACAATGTAAACTGTACACTTCAGCTTACCTGATGTGAACTTCAACAATCACAAAAATGTCTTCACATGCTCTTCTCATCACAAAGTTGCCAGCTGGTTCTGTTAAGACAGATCAGAAGGTGTCACAAGCATAGTGGACACAAGCTGAAGAGATGTAAGCAGACATGGCTAAAATTAAGGGTGAGTAATATAATACAAAGCTGAATCTGTTTGTGCGTGAACACAGGAACATAAATTTGATCAAAAAAATGTGATAAGTTTGTTTTTGAAGCTAATAGTTAAATTGTTATGATATCCAGATACGTTTTGAAAGTTGTCGAGATGCCCACTACAACTACATACCATAGCAGTTTGTCTGAGATTCCTATGATTCTTTGCATGAAGACATGCTTCCTCGTTTCATTTTTAAATGAACTTCCTCGAGTAATTGACTCACAGTTTAATTCCCAGAATTCTTCTCAGAGATGCCTTTGAGAATCTTAATAACCTGGATTAGGGCCTGGTGTAATATTATCATTTTGAGACTAAAAACATTTAATTCCCTTTGCATGTCGGAGGAGAACATGCTTTAGTCTCAGAATGCACTTGGTTGCTCGTCTAGAGATGTGATGTCTTTGTTTAGCTTGGTGATTGGAACTACATATACTAGGATCTGAGCACAATGGCACTTGATTTGTAATCAACAGTTTAACAAAAACCCTTAAAATTTCCTCAGCGTATTGTCTAGGCAAATCAGAAAATTATTTTGTGAATGCATTTCAAGCACTTCTTGTTTTATTTTTTCACTGGTTATTTCAATATTTATTTTTAGCATTTGGTTGATGACATCACCACACCACCATTTTGTGGTAATGTTTTATTTTTTATGGCCCCACCATTTTAAGCTTTATTTACACTGAGGCAGTCGTGTTAAAGACATCTGTGGCTGGTCATGTTGACATGTTGTGTAGTGTATCGTGAGCGAGAGAATTTGAATTATAGCCAGCGTTAAGGAACTTTGCTTTGAGCATTTGACTACAAAAGTTTTGCATTTTATTATTTAACTTCAAGCACATGCTGTTTTCTGTTTATCAAAGAAATATTTGATCATGTTTATAATCCTTGAGAGGTAACAACTACTTTTTTTTTTGCATTTTAAATAAGCCTGTCATATCCCCGTGAATTTCTTTGATTTAAAGTTGCAGACTTGCTGATACGCTCTCAGCCACAATAGGTGCATTGATGTCAACTTCTGAATTCTTTTTTGTGGTTAATTACCCAAGCTCAGTGCTGCCCATCTTGTATTAATAATAGTATTCTTTTGGGTATTGTGTATGTACTTTGTCATTTTCTGCATGAAACTGCATCTTCTTCCCAGTTTGGTCAGACTTTTTGAATTGTTTTTGCTGCCTCCTCTGCATTTGCTATCCCTTTACGCCACAATCAAACTTCTGAGGGACTCTACTGTCTCTGCTTCTTTTATTTGCAGTCTACCTTCTGCCAACTAAACATCATGAAATCTAAACAAATATGCTACCTTTTGGACCAGTGGCTTCTTTGAAATCAGGCGGAGGTTTTCAGTGCAGTGTGGATTAAATAAAACTGCAGCATTTTTATATTTTGGATACCTGGCTTCAGTAAAGTTCAAAGACATGCAGGTTAGGTGCATTGGCAATCCTAAATTGTCCCTGGTGTGTGCTTGGTGTGTGTGTGTGTGCCCTGTGGTGGGCTAGGATTGGCTCCAGCAGACCCTCGTGACCCTGTGTTAGGATAACAGGGGTGGGCAAAGTCATTCCTGGAGGGCTGCAGTTTTTTGCTCCAACCCAATTGCTTAATAAGAAGCACGTATTGCTCTAGAAACACTTCTGCTTCATTTTAGTTATCTCCCTCATTAAGATTTTGAACCCTTATTGCTTATTTAAGTCTTAAACAGCTGCATTCTCAGTTTTTAATTGCTCCTTATTAGCAATAAGATGCAAATGACAAAAGAAACCAGCAGTTATCCATTTTGCTTGTTACCCTTTACGCCTGTGTGTATTTATCCTGCACTATTTGGTTTAATTAAATACTTGGAAGGAAAGAGAAGAGAAAAAAGTGAAGGATTGAGAATTACCCATCCATTTTACACTTCAAAGTATTTGGATGATATCCTTAGAATGGAAAAAAAATCTAGGATATGAGAATGACTTGACATAGCAGAGTTAAAGCACTAACAAGCCATGAAATGTAATTATTGGCAAGGATTGTTTTCTAATTAAGCAACTGGGTTGGAACAAAAACCCGCAGCCACTGTGGCCCTCCAGGACTGACTTTGCCCACCTCTGAATAGCAGGTTGGATAATGGATGGATGGATGGATGGCTTCAGAAAACAAATGATAAATAGTTTTCAGGGTTATTTTACACTCTTTTACTGAATTGCTTTGACCGTGAAAATTGTGAGTCTCCTACAGGGGTTCAATTTCAAAAGGCACAAAATAATTAAATGCATAGCATTCAACCCCATTAAACTGACACCCCTAAACCATCACGGGTTCCACTTGATTACTGTATAAATGCACCTGACTGTAACTGGGGAGTCAGTAGGTTGGTCTAACCTACACAATGAAGACAAAAGAACACCAAGGAACTCCATGATAAAGTTAGGGGACTGAGGTAAGAAAATATCACTGAACATACCTTGAGTCCAGTTAAGTCAATCATTAAGAAATGGAAAGAGTGATTTTTCAAGAAGATTTATGAGGATGGCTGCTGACAGACCTCTGAGAACACTGAAGGAGTCACAAGCAACAGTGGATCAGATTGGAGAGACTCTGCTTACAACAACTCTTGGCTGATGGCTTCACCAGTTGCAGCTTTTATGGGAGAGGGACGAAGAGAAAGCCACTGATAAATACACAAACATCTTGGCTAGAGACTGCTCTGATGAGACCAAAATGAAGATTGAACACCATGACTGTCCTAAGTCCAAACGCTGATATTGCCAAAAACACACCATCCCCACCACGAAGCATGGTGGTGGCAGCATGATGCTGTGGGGACGCTGGACCCTGGAAGGCTTGTGAGGGTCAAATGCGCTTGGGGAGAAAATGTTTTTTTCCAGCAACTCAACAACCCCAAACATAAAGCTATAAAGAAATGGCTTCAAAACAACAATGTTAATGTCCTAGAGTGGCCACTTTAGAGTCTGGATCTCAATCTAACTGAGAATTTGTGGCTCAACGTGAAAAGGCTCTTCACTCAGTAGCCCCATGTAACCTGACAGAGCTTCAGCCGTTTTACAAAGGAGTGAAAAACTGCTGATATAAACCTGTGCACACACACTTAAGGCTGTCATGGCTGCCAAATACTAAACACTGTCTTGAAAGTTCCATCCATCCATTATCCAACCTGCTATATCCTAACTACAGGGTCACGGGGGTCTGCTAGAGCCAATCCCAGCCAACACAGGGTGCAAGGCAGGAATCAAACCTCAGGCAGGGCACCAGCCCACTGCAGGACACACACACACACAGCACACACTAGGGACAATTTAGGGTCGCCAATGCACCTAACCTGCATGTCTTTGGACTGTGGGAAGAAACCGGAGCACCAATGGAGGAAACCCACACAGACACGGGAAGAACATGCAAACTCTACACAGGGAGGACCCGGGAAGCGAACTCAGGTCACTTTACTGCAAGGCAGCAGCACTAGTCTTGAATGTTATTCAATCAATTATTTTGTGTTTTATATTTGTATTCCATTTAAACCACTTTGACATTAAAAGATCGTTTTCTGCTGTCAAAAAAAGCCCAAATAAATCCACTGTGATTCAATGTTGAGTAATAATACAATGTGAAAACTTCCAAGAGGGTGAATACCTTTTATATACACTGTATTGGAAGACATATATGGACTGACACTGCTGACGCACCTTTCCAGGGCCAGGTGGGGTGAGTAGCTTGGTCAACATTAACATTAGAATGACCCTAATGTCACTTTACAATCCGTAAACATGATGAAAGATAAACACAAACTGCAATTGTAATTTAAATTCACACAGCATGGTATAAAGAGGCCTAATATTGTGAATTCACTAACAGGCACTGACAGGCTTTCCTCTTGACATCAGGGATCATGTAAACAGTTTAATTCCTGAGAACCCCAAAATGGGTTACTTCTACATGCTTCCTAAAATCCACAAAGAAGGGAACCCAGGAAGGCCTATAATCTCAGGAATTGGCTCCCTTACAGAAAATGTTTCAGGTTGGGTGGAGCACATCCTTAAACCCCTCACCCGTAATACAACCACTGACTTCTTAAAGAAACTGTCTGCTTTAGGCCCCTTACCTAAGGGAACCTTACTGGCCACAACGGATGTTGAAGCACTTTACACTAACATCCCCCATGATGATGGCATATTGGCATGTGAAATGTACCTCAAACAACATGATTTACCCACAAAGTCAGCAATAGAAATGATAAAATTCACTCTGACACATAACCTATTCTCTTTTGGACAGGATTGCTACTTGCAACAAATGGGGACTGCAATGGGCTGTCGGTTTGCACCTCACTATGCAAATCTTTTTATGGCAAAATTGGAGGAAGATTTCATGTCAATGTGCATCGTAAAACCAATGTTGTATCTCCGTTACATAGATGACATCTTCATAATCTGGACTGCCAGTGAGAAGGACCTCCTCCATTTTCATAATGAATATACAGTAATCCCTCCTCCATCGCGGGGGTTGCGTTCCAGAGCCACCCGCGAAATAAGAAAATCCACGAAGTAGAAACCATATGTTTATATGGTTATTTTTATATTGTCATGCTTGGGTCACAGATTTGCGCAGAAACACAGGAGGTTGTAGAGAGACAGGAACGTTATTCAAACACTGCAAACAAACATTTGTCTCTTTTTCAAAAGTTTAAACTGTGCTCCATGACAAGACAGAGATGACGGTTCTGTCTCACAATTAAAAGAATGCAAACATATCTTCCTCTTCAAAGGAGTGCACGTCAGGAGCACAGGCTGTCAGAAACAGAGAGGAAAGCAAACAAATCAATAGGGCTGTTTGGCTTTTAAGTATATGAAGCACCGCCGGTAAAAAGCTGTTGAAGGCGGCAGCTCACACCCCCTCCGTCAGGAGCAGGGTGAGAAAGAGAGAGAGAGACAGAGAAAAACAAAACAGTGAAAAATCAATACGTGCCCTTTGAGCTTTTAAGTATGTGAAGCACCGTGCAGTATGTCGCTTCAGGAAGCAGCTGCACACAGAAGGTAGCAACGTGAAGATAATCTTTCAGCATTTTTAGACAAGCGTCCGTATCGTCTAGGTGTGCGAACAGCCCCCCTGCTCACACCCCCTACGTCAGGATCAGAGAAAGTCAGCGCAAGAGAGACAGAGAAAAGCAAGTTGGGTAGCTTCTCAGCCATCTGCCAATAGCGTCCCTTGTATAAAATCAACTGGGCAAACCAACTGAGGAAGCATGTACCAGAAATTAAAAGACCCATTGTCCTCAGAAATCCACGAACCAGCAAAAAATCCGCGATATATATTTAAATATGCTTACATATAAAATCCGCGATAGAGTGAAGCTGCGAAAGGCGAAGCGCAATATAGCGAGGGATCACTGTAATTATTGTTTTCACCCCAACATAAAGCTGAAGCTGAATTACTCAAAAACAGAAGTCAGCTTCCTTGACACCACCGTTCAACTGAAACACAACACCCTTGTAACTTCTATTTTTCACAAACCGACAGACAGATGGACCTACCTGAAAAGTGACAGCTTCCACCCCAAGCATATAAGGCGCTCCATTATTTTTAGCCAAGCAATTCGGTACAATCGTATTTGCTCAGACCCGACAGACCAGGATCAACAACTGCAGAAGCTCAGACAAGATTTCATCAGACAAGGTTACACCCCCAAAACAACAGACACTCAAATAAGAAGAGCTACTGCCATACCCAGAGACAACCTTCTGGAATATAAAAACAAAGACAACAAGGATCGCATCCCCCTTGTTGTCACCTACAACCCACATCTTGAAACACTTCGAAAAATTATAAAAGAACTTCAGCCAATAGTAAACAATGACCAAACACTGAAAAATGTATTTCCTGAACCTCCCCTCCTGGCATACAGACAACCACCAAACCTTCAACAATTAATTGTCCGAGGCTCCCTAAGTGAACCAACAGAAAATGGCACATCTCCATGCCTACAGTAAAGATGCAAAACATGTGCCCACATCTATGATACAGACCGTATAGTTATACCATACTGCCGACTTGAACATCACATAAAGGGATCATTTTCCTGCAGATCATCTAGATAGATAGATAGATAGATAGATAGATAGATAGATAGATAGATAGATAGATAGATAGATAGATAGATAGATAGATAGATAGATAGATAGATAGATAGATAGATAGATAGATAGATAGATAGATAGATAGATAGATACTTTATTAATCCCAATGGGAAATTCACATTCTTCAGCAGCAGCATACTGATACAATAAATAATATTAAATTAAAGAATGATAATAATGCAGGTGAAAAACAGACAATAACTATGTATAATGTTGAATGTTAACGTTTACCCCCCCCGGGTGGAATTAAAGAGTCGCATAGTTTGGGGCAGAAACGATCTCCTCAATCTGTCAGTGGAGCAGGACAGTGACAGCAGTCTGTCGCTGAAGCTGCTCTTCTGTCTGGAGATGATACTATTAAGTGGATGCAGTGGATTCTCCATAATTGATAGGAGCCTGCTGAGCGCCCTTCGCTCTGCCACAGATGTTAAACTGTCCAGCTCCATGCCAACAATAGAGCTTGCCTTCCTCACCAGTTTGTCCAGACGTGAGGCGTCTTTCCTCTTAATGCTGCCTCCCCAGCACACCACTGCGTAGAAGAGGGCGCTCGCCACAACTGTCTGATAGAACATCTGCAGCATCTTATTGCAGATGTTGAAGGACGCCAGCCTTCTAAAGTAGTATAACCGGCTCTGTCCTTTCTTGCACAGTGCATCAGTATTATCAGTATACAGTATATCTAATGTAGTCTCCCTAATTTTCTGCATGAAATGTCCTGACACTGCACTCTATGTGGGAGAAACTGGACAAACACTCTGCCAGAGAATGAATTTACACAGGTTCCACATTAAACATGGCAACACAGATGTTCCTGCAGCGGCCCACTTCAACAGTCATGGACACTGTGAGAGGGACTTTAAAGTCACAGTGCTTATGGGCAACTTCAAAACACAGCAAGAGAGAAAAGAATGGGAAGTTAAACTCATGCTAAAATTTAATACTTTACAACATGGATTGAATAAAGACAAGAGTTTTATGGCCAGATATGAGGATTGTTTACATCTCTCAGAATGACAGACAACCTGTCTACAGATCTACATTGCTTTGAAAAACTCATTACAAACTTCAGAAGACTTTGTTGGACAGTTATCTTATCCAGAGATCTTGACAATACATTGTTCTTTTCTCTCTTGTTAAATTAACCCTAGCCTGAATGAAACTATTAATTTTTTACATTTAAAATTTCTCATTTAAAGATTTACCAATGTTGTTTCTTGTCCTAGAGTGTGTATATAAACACAGGGAACTCCAGTCTCTGTATTACATCTTGCCTGAAGAAGGGGCCTGAGTTGCCTTGAAAGCTTGCATGTTGTAATCTTTTTCGTTAGCCAATAAAAGGTGTCATTTTGCTTGGCTTTTCTCTAACAGGCACTGGATACTCACTCACGAGGCATGATTTTCTAGCCAGCATGAACTTGGAGCTGACTGTGAGATGTGGGCTCATATCCTCTAAGATCCCATTGTGTGGCTGCACAGATATTTGGATAAATATATGTGAGATAAGGTGTGTTGCACAGGTGTCATTTGAATGTCACTATCCATCTATCCATCCATTATCCAACCCGCTATATCCTAACTGCAGGGTCACGGGGGTCTTCTGGAGCTAATCCCAGCCAACATAGGGTGCAAGGCAGGAAATAAACCCCGGGCAGGGCGCCAACCAACCGCAGTGAATGTCACTATATAAATGCAAATCCATTCCTAGCAATTCTGAATAGCATCATTAGTACATGGTGAGCCTTTTTAGTTAGGTACCTTCAAAAGCTGTTAGAACATTTGATCCTACCAGCCACAACACTTTCTGATTCTTTGCATTTATATAGCGCTTTTCTCACTACTCAAAGTGCTCAGCAATTGCAGGTTAAGGGCATTGCTCAAGGGCCCAACAGAGCAGAGTCCCTATTGGCATTTACGGGATTCGAACCAGTAACCTTCCGATTGCCAGTGCAGATCCCTAGCTTCAGAGCCACCACTCCGCCCAGGAGGCGTTTAAACATCAGGGTGGAGGGTGAAGGAGTGCAGGTGCCGTCAGCCGGTGACAGGTGGTGTTTGATGTTCGTGGTGGCAGAGCTCTCCTCTTCCACTAGACCTTTGAAATGCATTGCTGCAGCCCTGCATTGTAAACAGCGTCTTGTCAGCCCTGCTACCAGAAGTCGGTCACACGGTTCTCACTCATCTCAAGCTGCAAAGCACAACAATGTGTGTGCTCATATAGACAAAGACATTGTGACATCCTGGAGCCATGTGGGACATTTGTTTGCTTGTCTTTATTACACCTCCAAAACTGTGAAAGAGTGGGAGGCGTTCACTGTGCTGTCTTCATCTTATGGCTTCCTTCACCGTTATATAACCTTATATCACCCACCTCTCCCACTCCAGTAGGCACAGCCCTCCCAAACAACACATTAAAATACAAAACAAAAAACTCTTGGGTGTTGCTTGTAGTTTCACTTGATCTGTGTTGCTGCACTCCTCTGACAGTAAAGTCTGTATTGTTAAAAATAGAAGACCAAAATGGTGGCCAAATGTGGGTCAAACATCTGTGAAAGAGAAAGAGATAAATACCACACATAAATAGAGGACCCTGAAAGCATACAAAGCAAAAGCTCCAGTAGAAATCGTATTGTATTATGTGATATCATCTACTGTTGAATTCTGCTCTGTACTTATTTCGATTACACTATTCTATTGTTTAGAGGTTTACTTGTGTTCTGTTCTGTGTATTGTATTGTATTAACCCCCTTCTTTTTGACACCCACAGCACACACAACCTACCTGGAAAGGGCTCTCTCTTTGAACTGCCTTTCCCAAGGTTTCTTCCATTTTTTTCCCTACTAGGGTTATTTTTGGGAGTTTTTGTTTGTCTTCTTAGAGAGTCAAGGCCTGGGACCACTATCAAAAGGCAGGGCCTGTTAAAGCCCATTGCAGCACTTGTGTCATTTTGGGCTATACAAAAAATAAATTGTATTGTATTGTATAAATTGTAGAAGGAACTATGTCAGTACCAAAATACTGTCAGACAGCCTTATGAGAATCGAAGCTCCCTCTGACAAAAGCAACTAACTCCATGTTGGAGTCAAAAACAAAAGCAAGTGGACTTCTCCTCACGTTCTGTACCAGCAGGATCCCATCTGCCCGGCACAGTACTGAGAAATATTATGATTTTCCAAGATTTTTGTTTTATTTCACAGTTAATCTTGTAACTTTCACATTTATTTCTAAGTATCTGGGGGCTTGGAAGTGTACTGAATTTAAATAGTGTAGTGTCATGGATTTTACATTTTATATTTTGTTTTATTTTTTGCTCACACAAAAAAAAAAATAAATGTAATCTTATAAGGACAGTTCCTGAATTGTATCACATTAAAACAAATATTTTGATCAAATGGAAAGGATGATTTTAACACTTAAGGAGGCAGGACATCAAAGCATCCCGTTTTCCTGAATTGTACTAGTATCAATCACAGAAACATATGTTTAAACAGAGCAGAAAACCAGAAGATGCCTCAAGCTGTATTGATTATTTTATCACCTCTGAAGAAATGGGCATCCATGACTAAACTGGTTTACACCTTGGGAAAGGAAGACATGCTGGCTCCTCAGGCTGTATGGATTACTTTATAACCTTCGACCGGATGGGCACCTGGAACAAAGAATTGCCAAATTGGTTTACAGCTTGGGAGAGGAAGACATGCCACGTGGAATCTTATGATAAATATGCCTCGTCTGAAAGGCAACATCAAAAGAAAAAGAAGAAACAGCGAAGACAAAGCGACGTCACAAGATGGTGAGAGACGTGCAACCATTTTCATCTGATCATCAGCTAAAGCATTTCATGAATATCGATTGCCAAATCAATGCCACCCTGGGACCTTCATCTTTGACATGTTTAACTTTTGTAAGCTTTTTCTAAAGACTGTATATATCCAGACTTTTCTTTTATGCTTTTCTCTACTGGTATTATTTTTCTTTAATAAATGCCATGTTGCTTTTAACTTTGTATTCTTTGTCTTCATATCTAGAGTGATGGAAGTAATAAGGTAAATATTTACAGCACCTGGAGCAGTAAGGAAGTGCCTTATGATCCGAACTGCAAGGTTTATCAAGCTGAGGATGAAGAGCTCTGTCCAATAATGAGCATGGAGTTAAAGTAAGGCATCGTTGGTTGATAAATGGCCTATAGCAAAGGATATTGAGCCTTTGCATGTTTGAATATATACAGTATATATTCTTGGAGACCAAAAGCAATACTTAGGTCTGAGATATACAGTATCTAAGACATTGTACGTTGTTCATGCTGAAGATAAGTAAGTCTCTGGAGTGCTAGAGAGTGGCGCACCATTCAAACGGTACTTATGTGGTACAAGTACTAAAGAGTGGTGTATAAGTCATTAATACATTACTTCTGTGGTTAGGGTCTGTGTGTATGAGTATATCTATGTATGTGTGTGTTAATTTTAAGGTGCGACAGCAGACCAACCAGGTAAGAAACCCGAGTACAGTAATCCCTCCTCCATCGCGGGGGTTGCGTTCCAGAGCCACCCGCGAAATAAGAAAATCCGCGAAGTAGAAACCATATGTTTATATGATTATTTTTATATTGTCATGCTTGGGTCACAGATTTGCGCAGAAACACAGGAGGTTGTAGAGAGACAGGAACATTATTCAAACACTGCAAACAAACATTTGTCTCTTTTTCAAAAGTTTAAACTGTGCTCCATGACAAGACAGAGATGACAGTTCAGTCTCACAATTAAAAGAATGCAAACATATCTTCCACTTCAAAGGAGCAAACAAATCAATAGGGCTGTTTGGCTTGTAAGTATGCGAAGCACCGCGGCACAAAGCTGTTGAAGGCGGCAGCTCACACCCCCTCCGTCAGGAGCAGAGAGAGAGAGAGAGAGAGAGAGAGAGAGAGAGAGACAGATAAAAAAATCAATACGTGCCCTTTGAGCTTTTAAGTATGCGAAGCACTGTGCAGCATACTTAAAAGCTGCACACAGAAGGTAGCAACGTGAAGATAATCTTTCAGCATTTTTAGACTAGCCCCCCTACTCACACCCCCTACGTCAGGATCACAGATAGTCAGCGCAAGAGAGAGAGAAAGAAAAATAAGTTGGGTAGCTTCTCAGCCATCTGCCAATAGCGTCCCTTGTATAAAATCAACTGGGCAAACCAACTGAGGAAGCATGTACCAGAAATTAAAAGACCCATTGTCCTCAGAAACCCGCGAAGCAGCGAAAAATCCGCGATATATATTTAAATATGCTTACATATAAAATCCGCGATGGAGTGAAGCCGCGAAAGGCGAAGCGCGATATAGCGAGGGATTACTGTACACTTATCCCTGAAGAAAATAAGTAAAGGGTAAGTAGAGGGGAATATCACGATAATACAAACAGGTACTTTAGTTTTAGGTGTTGATGTTTTTAAGTTCTCATATACATAGTATAGAGAAAATATAGGAATCGTGAAAAAAATTTACCTCAAGATATTGATGAATCTTGACATTTTAGACCTTCCCGAGTCTAAAAATGCCATTTTTATATTGATGTCTGTCTGTATGTCTATGTGTAAACACGATAACTCAAAAACGCTTTGACCTAGGTCAATGAGATTTTGTATATCTGCTTTATATGAAAAATAAGGAATCCTATCAACTTTTGGGCCACTTCCGGCAACCAGAAGTGGTACTTTAACTGAATATTTTTGGGAATTTCCAAGTAAACTATGGTTACAATTACAGAAAGATTATTCAAATTTTGAATAGATATGTATAATGATAAAAAGCAAACACATATGAAATTGGAGAAAAATTACTCAACTGGAAGAAGTATTTTATTTAAACAACCATCCAAATTTTTTGTATCATGTAAATATAAATGTATACATAATATTAAAAACTGTATTCAATATAATACATATTCTTTTAATATTAATTTTAATTTTATTTTAATTCATACATCATCAGTTTAACAATAACGTGTAAACATTGAACATGCTGTGTAAACATAAAGATGTAATGGGAACAAAAAGCTGCTACGTCCCCGTTCTGTTCCTGGTAATACATTTAAGTTTATATTTTTTTTTTTTTGCCATCATTATCATAATTAAATGTAGCTAAATGCAGTTTTACGTATAGCAATGTATTGCAACAAATATTACATAATATTAACACTTTTTCTATGTTTTTGGTGACTATAACTCTTTTTACTTTACACGTATTCTAGGTAATGCATATACAGTACAATACAATACAATTTATTTTTGTACAGCCCAAAATCACACCGCAATGGACTTTAACAGGCCTATGTAATCATGAAAAAAAATCCACCACCGTTTTCAACCTCCATAAATGCAAAAATATAATTTTGATATAAAGTTTGATTATAAATAGAGATAAATGATTGTGTGTTGATATCATCAATTAGTTATGATGAGAAAGAAAGAGATATGATATTTGAGAAATATTGTGCAACTGAAGGTGGATCTGATGACCTTTTCCTCTGTCTCAGTATATGAGAAAGTCGAGGAGAACACACTCCCGATTTTATTTTTTTAATTTTACGTTTTATTTGTTCCAGCTCAACATTTAGTTTTACACAGGCAGTGCCTTTTAGGGTACTCAGAATAGTCTTGTGTTGTTAGCCATGGTTCCTAATGCCAAGGCCAAGTGACAACTGAAAGTTGTGGGTAACTTCATCGAGTAACAGTATAAAGATCAGCATTATGCATTTCCAAGTTGTTGAATGTTGTGGATAACTTTGAAACAAACCTTGAGTGCTGCTTTGATTTTGGTTTTCAGGGTTTAATTCTTTTTCCCCGTTTGCTTACGTCTGGATTCTGGTTTGTGTATTGGGTTGTGGTTAGAGATTTCATAGTGCCAAAATGCAGGCAGACAACCTTATGTGAATCCCTCTGACTAAAACAAGTGACTCCATGTTGGAGTCAAAAACAAAAAATAAGTGGACCTCTCCTCACGTTCTCTACCAGCAGGATTCCATCTGTCTGCCACATAGTGAAGTACTGAGAAATGTTATGATTTTTTAAATAGTGTTCAGAGTTTTAAACTTAGCTCCATTTAACAAACTAGAAGTGTGTTTAGTGTTTTGTATTTGGTGGCAGATTGTTAGTCGCCAGAGTTTCACTTGTATCTTCTCCTGGTCTTTTATTTATTACTCTACCTTCTGGTCAAAATAAAAATGATGTAAATATTTTAGAATTTCTGTGTGAGTTTTAACCTATCTTGTCTCTGTTTGTTTTTAATTTTAATGTTATTTCTGTCTGATATAAAAAAAACTGTGTTGGTGCTAGAGCTGGAGGAATGAAATCAGCCACTCTGCCAGTCTGGTGGTAGGTGCCATTAAAAAGGACAATTGGGTTTGTCAGCAGCTGCTTCTGCCACTCTGCTCAATTCCTCTATGGCAACAAGCACACCCAACTGCTTCCTCCATTTGCCCACTCATTCAGACCACCCTGTTTCCCCCACTATGCTCACTAAAGGTCAAAGCCAAACTCTATGCCACACATTCTCCTGGCTCTATGCACCCACCCAAGGCCAGGATCCACATCATAGACTTGCTGGTGGCCAGGCTTTAGGACTGATGTGCTTCAGCAGCCAGGAGACGACTCCTCTGGGTATCCTCTACTCCTCTGATAGTCCATGGCCTCTTGAAGAGTGTGTCTCTCTCAGGTCAGGACCCAGTGATGCCACACTGTTTTGATAAGTTTTCTTTGTAGTTTTGAAATGAATTTTGGCTCTTCTTTCAAATGTGATTTTTAATACTAGTTTAATGGTTTTGGTGTTTGTATTTTTGACCTTTGCTTGCCTCCTTGCTAAATCGTTTCTGGTCATTTTCCTCTTGTCATTCTATAATACTAGTATTTCCATCTTAGCACAATGAGAAGTGATGCAAAATTACACCTTTTATTGGCTAACTAAACAGATTACAATATGTAAGCTTTCGAGGCAGCTTAGGCTCCTTCTTTACGTTGAACAGCAGTGAGTCAATGGTATTTGTGTATTCGATACATGACATTTGTTAATGTTGTTCCTTCATTTGAGTGGGATACAGTGAAAAAAGTATAACCTCCACTCAACTTAAAATAACTAAGGTAATGATTCACACTTAATATTTTCAATCTGAACCAATAGAATTCTCTTTATCTTATTGAACCCACAATTTTTAAGTTGAGGCAAATCATTTAGAGTGATTGGGTGCAATTCACTGGTTTTATACTGAAGTAAATCTATTTTTTAAGTTGTTACAATTTAAAATGGTTTATTGGTCGTAACCTGTTTTTATGCTATGAGAAATATTATGAACATAACACATTCCAATGCTGTACTTTTTACATTTATTTAAAAATGCAGTGCAAATACACAAGCATTTTGCAGTGTAAATCTTAAATATACAACAAAAAATTATGAAACGTTTCTACAGCTTTCTTGAAAGTATGTTTTATTACGAGTTCTTATACTTAAAATTAACAGTTGAGAAACAGGGTTACTTACCAGAAATCCTCCGTTATAAAAGTCTGCTGCTGAAAATGACCAGGCAGGTATAGCCACGTCCACTCCACTCAGGAAAGTGTTCTTCTTTTTTGGCAGTTGGAAAGCCAGCACGCTGGAAAGTTCATCTGGAAGAATATACAAACAGCCCCTCTCACACAGAACATGTTATGTTTATTCCCTTCACAATAACTTACTTTGGTACAAACACATTTTTTTTTTGATTGAGATCTGAAACCAAATATTTCAAGCTACAACACTAAATGACTACTCTTAAGTTGCTTGAAAGAGAAAATTTACGTTGAATGAACAACATCAATATTAAACTTTTTTCAGTGGTTATGTAATATTTAGCTGTTTTAGTGGAGAAGTGTTACAATTTAGCTGATTCTTGCAGTGGGTATTTCAAATTAGAAAAGAGTTATTCTGTCAGGCATATCGCACAGGTCTGCAAAATTATACTCCTAGTACTGCTCCACTGACAGATGGAGGAGATCGTTCCTCCCCCAAACTATGCGACTCTTCAATTCCACCCGGGGGTGTAAACGTTAACATTTAACATTATACAAAGTTATTGTCTGTTTTTCACCTGCATTATTATCACTCTTTAATTTAATATTGTTTATTGTATCAGTATGCTGCTGCTGGAGAATGTGAATTTCCCATTGGGATTAATAAAGTATCTATCTATCTATCTATCTATCTACTGTAGTACCACAACTTGCCTGAAGCAGGGGCCTGAGTTGCCTTGAAAGCCTGCATATTGCAATCTGTTCAGTTAGCCAATAAAAGGTGTCATTTTGCTTCACTTTTCATTACATCCATAATGGCTGACATGGTACAACACCCTACTATCTTAACACAGCACAGAGATAAGGAGACAGGAACAATCTTTGGGATTAGCTAGTTTATTTTTACCAAACTTTCACACTTCAGTTGAAACTGACGATAAAGAATCTTTCAATTATATATATATAATATGATATGTGCATAGTTTGAATGAATATCTCATATATATATATAACATTGGAAATAATATAAAATGAATAGCATTACATATCCACTAGATGGCAGCAATAGATCAATAACATTTCATAAGATTTATTTCATGTGATGTTTACATATTTTTTTAGCACTGAATTCAAAAATAGAAAACATTTTTCTACATCTATTGTTTTTGTAATTAATAAAATATCGATTTTCTTAAATGATAATTTGTTTAAATGTACTATTTTCTAACATTAATACCTATGTTTAAAGCAAAACCATTTGTTCAATAAAGGTTAGAATATAGCCAGAAATGAAGACAGTGAGGAGCAGTCAGGCCATAATAAATTGCCAGTTTTTCTTTGTGAGTGGCACAGCGGATGAACTAACACTGGGATCTGAAGGAATGGTCGTCTTGAAAAAGCCTACAACTGGGTGCCAACGACAACATCAGACCCTGCCTGTTGCCAGGTAAAGTGCTGCTACCAACACTCAACATTATGCTTGTTTAAATGAAGCAGTTTGACAAAGCCTTATCAAAAGATGGAGCCTGTCTCAGTTATTTGTACTGAATGTTTGCATTTGTTTGAGGTTAAACTAAAAGAGGGTATTTTGCCCGACCTGATATTAGAAAACTGATTTTTGATGCAGTTTTTAGGTAACAATAAAGATCTACATTATGAAGAAATTGTGAAAAACAAATAGGCTGAGCTTAAGGAATTGGGCTGCAACATGTTCTCAAAATGTACATTTTGAATTCTCTTTTCAAATTTTTCCCTGAAAATCTTGGAGCAGTGAGTGAAGAGCAAGGTGAAAGATTCTACAAAGATATCAAGGGTATGGAAAGAAGGTAAGGGGGATGTCAGGTTGATGGTGGATAGGGGCACACCAGAAAAAGTGGACAAACGATGGGCCATCAAATAAAATCCTAAATCCAAACAAACTCCATGCTGCCCCTCTCCTATCAGATCCACTCCTAGTAATTTACTTTTATGCAGCACATTTTTTACAATTGGAACTACTGTTGTTTTTTTATTATCAGTTATTATTATTTATAATAATTATCTGTTTCAATTCATTGCAATCTTTTTACATGCAGTACATTTGTTACAATTGCTACTACTGTTGTTTTTTTTTATTATCGGATGTTGCAATTATTTATTTATGACTATTTATTTCAATTTATTACTATATATTAAATTTACCCTCCAGCCTCTCGTGACCCTGTTTAGGATTAAGCAAGCTTAGAAAATGGCATGGTATGGTATTCATTTACTTAATAGTGATTTTTCCATTATCTATTATAGCAGAGTATAGTATAGTTCTTTACTTGTCCTGCGTTTATGGATATGCTGCACTGTGGTGCTGCAGAATGTCATTTCATACCACTGTATGCTGCAATATTCTGCATGGACAATATACAGTACCAATAAAGTCACTTCACTTGACTTGACTAACTAAGAAGTGACAAAAACTTGAGAAGTTATATGTAAGTCAATGAATTTACAGAACTGGTTTGCAGTTGTCTTAAAATTCACAATTTGGAATTTTTCCCTGGGTATCTTGTGGCAATGTGTGAACAGCAGGGTGAGAGAATCCATGAGGATACCAAAGATGTGGAAAGGGGGCACTTAAGGACAGTTTGATGGCAGACTACTGCTGGATGATTCATAGGGATGCACCAGAATAAGTGTACAAACAACAAAACGAAGGCCCGGGATCAAAAACCTCTGTGCTGCCCCTCTCGCTAACACCAGATTTACTCTTGGTAGTTTACTGATATGCACAACACCTGTTGTAATTACTACTACTGTTGTTTTTTATTATGCTATTATTTTCTTATGTATTTATCACCATCTATTTCAATTTATTACTATGTATTAATTTAGCCTCCTGCTTAGAATTAAGTAAGCTTAGAAAATGGAAATCTATGACATTCATTTACTTATTATTCATTTTTGTAATGTCTATTACAGTATAGTGTAGGTTTTATCTGTCTTGTGCTCATGTAAATGATGCACTGTGGTCCAGTGAAACGTTACTTCACACCGCTGCTGTGCCTGGACAGTATGACAATACAGCCACTTGACTTGACTTGACTTCAAAAATGTGAGTAATGAGAAAAGCGCTATATAAATGAAAAGAATTATTATTGTTGTTATCATATGTGGGGCAATGAATATGCATTCTTGTTTGCTTTACATATGTTTCAAAAACATTAGAACATTGCCATTAGAACATTAGATTGATGCAATATTTTCATGTCAAATTGATTTAGAACTATATTGAATACATGAATAAACTGCGCAATTTGATATATTTTAATTACTCTTTTCAGCTTTGTAATTAAATGTGACATAATGGAAACTTTATAATTATATTTTTATTGGGGTTGTGAATGCCAATAAAAATATTCCCAATTTTTTTAAGTTTAATTTACAGACCTGTGTAATGCTGTAACAAATCTGCCCGCCATGCCAAAACGGGTTGATCGCCACAGCTAACCTGTCCTACTTTAAGGCAGTTGATAAAAAGGAAAGGCCAATATCGCACCTTCGTACACACCTTTTTAAAATGTTCAGTTCACACCCGATGACTGACCATTAACAGTACGAGAAAAAAAAGAGCTAGTGGACAATATCCATAAACACTGAGAAATGTATTATACCAAAGAAAAAACAGATGGAGGAAACAACAATAACAATCCCTTTCAGACCCAATCCCGAACAACCCAAAAATAACCCTTATACAGGTACGTCCATCCATCCATTTTCCAACCCGCTGAATCCGAACACAGGGTCACGGGGGTCTGCTGGAGCCAATCCCAGCCAACACAGGGCACAAGGCAGGAAACAATCCCGGGCAGGGTGCCAACCCACCGCAGGACACACACAAACACACCAAGCACACACTAGGGCCAATTTAGATTCGCCAATCCACCTAACCTGCATGTGTTTGGACTGTGGGAGGAAACCGGAGCCCCCGGAGGAAACCCACGCAGACACGGGGAGAACATGCAAACTCCACGCAGGGAGGACCCGGGAATCGAACCCAGGTCCCCAGATCTCCCAACTGCGAGGCAGCAGCGCTACCCACTGCGCCACCCTGCCGCCCTATACAGGTACGTGCAGATACAAAATATATTGTGACGTCCCGTCGAATAAACACACTCAGGATCCGCTTGTCTGGGGAAGTCTTCAAAATGCCGACTGGCTTTTTATTGGATATCCATCCATCCATTTTCCAACCCGCTGAATCCGAACACAGGGTCACGGGGGTCTGCTGGAGCCAATCCCAGCCAACACAGGGCACAAGGCAGGGAACCAATCCTGGGCAGGGTGCCAACCCACCGCAGGACACACACAAACACACCCAAACACCAAGCACACACTAGGGCTAAGTTAGAATCGCCAATCCACCTAACCTGCATGTCTTTGGACTGTGGGAGGAAACCCACGCAGACACGGGGAGAACATGCAAACTCCACGCAGGGAGGACCCGGGAATCGAACCCAGGTCCCCAGATCTCCCAACTGCGAGGCAGCAGCGCTACCCACTGCGCCACCGTGCCGCCCTATACAGGTACGTCCAGATACAAAATATATTGTGACGTCCCGTCGAATAAACACACTCAGGATCCGCTTGTCTGGGGAAGTCTTCAAAATGCCGACTGGCTTTTTATTGGATATGCCGTGATATAAACGGCCTGTTGTCTGGGTCACGGGGACACCTCCAAAATAACAAAAATAACCCACTTTCGTCCTATCTACCTCTTTAAGTGTTCGCTTCCTTCATCACTTGATGCTGTCTTCTTTTCGTTCCAGCAACAACTACTACTTCAGACCACCCCCTTCTCTTTTCTCCACGCACCGTTAATTAACCCTGATCCCTGTCACTCAACTTACTCTTACTCTCGCTCTCTCTCTCTCTCTCGCGCTCTCTCTAGGGAGGTGCCCCTAATAAATATATTAATATAGTAGGTATATCACTCCCCCAGTTCCTCTTCCGAAGTTCACATGTAAGTCCAAAGTTGCAGCCCCTGTTGGCAGCAGGTGAGACGAAGTGTGGAATTGGAATGCAGACCCCAAACAGTGAACGTCTTAACTGTAAACCGCTACAGAGTCAGTCTGCGCCACTATAAACAAAAATAAGGTCTTCGTAAGCTCACCCGAGTCCGTGGGAAATAACGGAACACCAGATTCACAAATCAAAACTGAATCACCGACTTCCACCGAACATACAGGTCTTTAGGAGCTACAGGACCTCTTCTCATAGCCCGGGCAGATGCTGATCTGTTTAGTCCGATTTTTCCCGTCTTCTTCTTGGCTGTCTTCTCTCCTTTTAAAACGGCGCGCTTTGTGTAAATTGCTCCCAGAAAAAAAAAAAAAGGAAAACCGGATGTCCCACCTTCCGGGGCACCGCTGTCAATCACAGTCTGTAAGTACTGTCCGCACAAGCAAACCCGATCGACGGCAGAAAAACACTTTATTTCTGTTTATGCGGCAGCGCTATAATGTGCCTGACTGAATAACTCTTGTCTAATTTGAATTCCCGCAGGGTGGATCTGCTAAAATGTAACATCTGGCTTTCTACACCAAAATAACTAATTATTACATAACAATATCCCACTCAAATGAAGGAACAACATGAACAAATGTCATGTATTGTACACAAATACCGCTGACTCATTGCTGTTCAGCATAAACAGCAGGCAGCGTGTCACCTTCACAGAATCAACACTCACGCAGTCAGTTGAAACATTGCAAGTCTTCACTTCAACAGAGTTACCCTTGAATGAACATCCCAACACCAGTACCACCCCTGAATTTGACATCCTTTAACAGTTTCTAGTGAAGTCTCTTACTTTATATTTGCGGGCAAATTGTGAAAAAATTATAAAAAGCAGCTATAAGCATGTCAGCATTCCTGCTTGATATTCCTGAAGTGGCGTTCTTGCCGCCTGTAAGGGAGCAGCGACTTCTGGGAAATGCAGAGATGCTGCTGCTGCCTGCTTATTTCGAATGAGTCACATGGCCAGCATTTTAACAGGTGGCGTTACTCACTGGGGATGTCCCAATTATACAGAGAAGAGGGCCAAAGAGGGAAAGGGAGGCTTCAAAACACGCACCCTGCTTACCAGCTGACAGGTTGGGCGTTTTTACACCAAACTTGGCAATTTTTAAATCCTTTGAATGTGAAAAAAAATGGCTTGAAAGCGAGTCCTCAGTCTGGCTATTTTTCTTAAAAATTTGTGTACTTTTGTAAAGACAAACACTGTCTATTTGCATTTCCATACCCCTTTAGCCTACAAAACCATCTCTCTTTCTGCCCAACTAAATGACTGTGAAATGTCATCCAGTGTTTTTCTTTTCAAGTGTAAGACCAGTGAATTTCACAGATCGTTACAGGTCATTCAACCAATGACCCATCTGTCACAGTTACAGCTTCCCAATTATTGATATAAATTGGGCAGTTCACTGGGAGTCAACCGATCACGGCTGATTAAACCTCACTCACTATCCTTTTAGTCGAGTACGACTCTCGGCCATTCAAAGCTCTCCATGTCTTCCGATCTCTGACGGCCTCTTTTAAATCTGCTGTGTTTAGTAAAATATCTTTCGGTATCTTGATGGTGTCTAGCCAGCAACTTCCTGGGCTGCCTCTTCCTCTTTTGCCACTGAACAAAGCATGATGTCCTTCTCAAGCGCCCTGCTTTGCATGATGTGACCAACGTAGGAGAGATTTTGCTTTGTTTTCTTGGCTTCCAGTGAGAATTTCAGTTTGAACTGTTCAAGAATTGCTTGGTTCGTTATTCTGGTTGTCCACGGAATGTGTAACAGGCGTGTCCAGTACCACAGCTCAAATTCATCGCTTGTTCGCTTGTCTGCCTTTCTCAGTGTCCAGGCTTTGCAGCTATATGCTGCTGTTGGGAAAACGATCGCACTACATTAAGTTGCTCATACTGACCATCATATATCTTTCAAATATCAACTGTCTCTTGATCTAAGGGAGCCAAGAAGATGAAATCATCAACCACTTCATTGTTGATTTTGATATTGACGTTTGTATTTTTGCTGTTCTCACAATCTGATTAAACCGTCTGTCTATAAAAGAAAAGCACCAATGAGTGTCGAAAACAGGAATGCCAAGGTGGGATAACTGCTGTTACGTTGTTTCACCTAAAAAGAAACCAAATGACACACACAGAGTGAAATAGGCTCTCGTAATATCTATCTAAAGAATTCTATTTGAATCTTTTGCTCTGTTAGTTATATCCTCTGACATTTATTTGCCATTTGGTGAAAATACTGTCAAAATTTAAGTCTCTCCCCCTCCCACCCGTACAAATTTTGGACTAGTTAGCCAAACAGAGCAGTCTGGTATCTCAGCAGCCCAGAGCCTTCACCCTGGAGCTCCAAGTATCTGGAGGTTACTTGATCTAAGGGAGCCAAGAAAGATGAAATCTTCAACCACTTCAGCGTCTTCATTGTTGATCTTGATATTGACGTTCGCATTTTTTGCTGCTGTTGTCACGATCTGATTAAACCGTCTGTCTAAAAATGAAAAGCACCAATGAGTGTCGAAAAAAGGAATGCCAAGGTGGGATAAGTGCTGCACAGAAAGTATTTTTGCAGTAACTCAACTATTTAACATTATACATAGTTATTGTCTGTTTTTTTTTTTCACCTGTATTATTATCATTCTTTAATTTAATATTATTTATTGTATCAGTATGCTGCTGCTGAAGAATGTGAATTTCCCATCGGGATTAATAAAGTATCTATCTATCTATCTATCTATCTATCTATCTATCTATCTATCTATCTACTGTTGGACCGATTTTTTTACACATGTAGGAAAAATATTAAAATAGTTTTTATATAAAAAAAAATAATGTATTAGAAGGTATGGGAAGATACTCTCAATTTAAACAATTGATCGCTTATGTTCTTGGAGATAAAATGGAGGTTAAAGCCAAAGGCGCACTTGGAAAATCATTTTCTTACTCGACTGGCATTTAAACCATTAAACTGTATGATGGATGGCCGGGGCTCATACAACATATGTACCAGGGGGGCAAGGATGGGAAACCCAGTATCTCCTCCTGGATGCTAGATGGCAGCCTCCCTGGGTTGCAGCAGTGCCTCGGACTCCCCCATGGCTTCATGGGGGTTGGAGTTCTGTGCAGCCCTGTTGGGTTCCACAGGTGTCGCCAGGAGGTGCTGCAGCAGGAGCTGCTGGCCCCTTTTAATAACAATAATAATAATAACTCATTACATTTGGGCACTGGTTTCGCCACACCCGGAAGTGCAGCTGGATGTCGGCAACCCAGCACCTGGAGCACTTCCGGGTACCTAATAAAAGGAGCCAGTGACCACCACTCAGCGGCCAGAGTCAGGTGGAGGAGGACAAGGTGGCCTGGGAGGAGTGGTGATGCCAGAAGAGAGGAGTGTGGTGTGCTTACTTTGTGTGTTTGTACACTGGGGACTGTGTTGTGCCTGTGGGGTTTACAGGGAAAACATACCCCGCAGGTGAAGAACAATAAAAGTCTTTTTATTTTATACATGCCTCCCGTGTCCATCTGTGTCGGGTCAGGCGCCTATATAGCGCCTTTGTTACAACTGTTAATACATTTTTGCATTTGGCAGCATATTTGTTAAAAGGATGGGTCCTGCGTAGGCAAAATGCGTTGCATAATTTCACCAGGATGTTTGTAATTGTATTGCTTGTATTTAGCAATGTCTTTTCTTTCTGATAAGGAAAAAGAAGTTAAAAGGTTTTATACACACTAAAGAAAAAAGTAAGAGGCTCAGCATTTCGGTGGCAGACCAGATGAAGGCTGTACAGCCAAAACATTTGGTCTCTTACCTTCATTCCTGTTCAGCGTAAAAAGAACCTTTTAACTTTTTTCCTTTGCAGATGCAAGCGGACATAACCTTTCACGGTGTGTTATGTTGCTTCACTTAAAAAGAAACAACATGCCACACACATATCTAAATAGGCTCTCGTAATATCTATTTAAAGAAATCTATTTAAATTGGTGTGTGGGTGTGTTTGTATGTGTCCTGCGGTGGGTTGGCACCCTGCCCGGTATTGGTTCCTGCCTTGTGCCCTGTGTTGGCTGGGATTGGCTCCAGCAGTCCCCCGTGACCCTGTGTTTGGATTCAGCAGGATGGAAAATGGATGGATGGATATTTAAATACTTTGCTCTATTAGTTATAATCTCTGACATTTGCCATTCTGTGAAAATACTGTCCAAATTGCCAGATCAGGTGGTATCCCCCCATTTTTAGTGGGACATCAGTGCCATTCCAGGGATAAAGTATGGGAGGGAGAAAAATACAACATGGGGGGAGGTTCTTAAAAATAAGGCTGATTTGTTTTATGTGAATTAACTTCCTATGGAAATAGACTTCCATACCTTCCACATTTTCGCCAACCCCAAATGCTTGATGAAATCATCTTCCAACAATACCCAACATACTGCTGTTATTTTGTTCACTCATCTCAACACGCCTGTATAAATGGTTAGGGATCAGAGTGGCTTGGAATTGATGGCCCGTTTGGCAGTGGCATGCTTGTCCTCATCCTGTGAATGTTTTAACTTTATTAACAAGCAGTGTTGCTAACTTGGAGACTTTATTTCTATTTCTGCTCACTTTTCTGTCTGTTTAGGTGACTTTATTTTAAGCAGCTTGAGCATGGGAAAAGCACCATATAGATAAAATGTATTATTATTATGATTATAATAATAATCATAATAATAATAATAATATAAAGAGCCTAGCAACAAAACTAGTGACATTTTCAGTTGACATAAGCGACTTTTCTTTTCTCAAGTTGCTAACAGCAATTCATGTAGGAACAGATTTCTATGCAGTTTGACAGAGCGCAGTAGAAATCTGCCAAAGTATTTGTTTTGTGTCACAAATGGGCTGCAATCGCATGAGACAAAGTAGCTAACAACCATTATTAAACACAACTGTTGCTCCACTCAGGAAAGTGCCTTTTCTTTGCTTTAAACATGAAATGATTTAGCTAATAGAGAGGCAATATTTTTCAAATAGCTAGCACTTTATTTATTGTCGGCGCAGTGGTAAGTGCTGCTGCTTTGCAGTAAGGAGACTGTGGAAGATTGTGGGTTCGCTTCCCGGTTCCTCCCTGTGTGGATAGCGCTTTGAGTACTGAGAAAAGCGCTATATAAATGTAATGAATTATTATTATTATTATTTCTGCCAAATCTACTTACTCTGCAACAAGTCAATAACAAAAATGTGTTAATTGCAGATGGCCTGTTCTTAAGCACTACACATAACCAGCACATTGAAAAGAAAGGCTCTTGCTTGGCATTGGTTGAAGTTATCCTATTCAAAGTTATATTTGCAAAAGTACAGAAAAGAATGCGAGTCGTACCCTGATTTCAAAGGGTGACTGAAGCCCTGCATCGGTAATGAGTCTAGGGTATACTGTCGTAACTGCAAGAGAGACTTCTATGCTAAATTGTGTGACATAAAAATGCACATTCTACTCAAAAACTAATTGAAAATTCAAAACCATATCAGCACAGCATGTTTATCCAGCCAACCAAACTGTGATACAGTAATTTGTGATTTAATTCTATCCTTCTGTCAACACAGAGGCTTCATTGAATTCTAAGAGTGAGAGACGCTGATCATTCATCACGTCTTTCTGTCAGGTCACTGGGTAATTCCAGATCTGATAAAGTCAGCTTGGAGGCCGAGATCGTGAATGGACTACAAATGACCACTAGATGGCGACATATCATTGCAGTACTGTAAACTCCAAGGCTAACAGGAAGGTTACAAACAACTTGAGGTACTACAGTAAGAAAACATTCTGGGAGTTAGCAAGGGGGTGATACAATTTTAAGGAATCGAAGAAAATGCTGAATTTTAATTTAATTGCCAGTTCCCTTCATTTACATGGAAGAAATAGATTAAGTGAAATGAAAATTGGAAAAAAATAACATCTGGTTAATACAGTATGTTGCAATAATATTAGATTAGATTAGGTTAGATGAAGGCATACAGCAGGACAAACATAAAAACATGGATACAGTCACACAGGACAAATTAAACAGCCAAACAATTAATCAATAGATTAGTAAATGAATTTACAGTATATTGTGTAGAAAAATCAAAAATTAATGTGTTGGGATGAAGTATTGGACTGCCTAATAGCAGCTAGCAGAAAAGTCCCCCCAGAGGTGCTTCTTAGCACACTGTGATGGAATGAGCCTGTGGCTAAAAGTGCTCCAAGAGTGCGCCTTCTGATGGGGACGGAGGGAATTGTTCATGTTGTCGTCCAATTTTCACACCATCCTCTTTTCCACAACAGCTTCCCGTATGTTCAGGGTTGGCCCTGTGATGTTACAGGCTTTCCTTATAGGTTTTTTCAGGCATTGTGCTTCTTTTGTGCTCAGGTTGCTTCCCCAGGAGACTGCTTCTAAGAACACCACACTGGCTACTATGAACTGGTAGAACATTTCCATCAACTTGCTGCACACATCAAAAGATGTGAGTTTCTTTAGCAAGTCCAGTCTGCTCTGGCCCTTCTTGTCCAGCACCACTGTGTTGTCAGACCAGTCCAGTTTGTTGTTCATGTGAACTCCCAGGTACTTGTAGCTCTGCATCTGAAGCATCTGATTGGTGACTGGCCTTGGAGTCTTCTTGGCACGCCGGAAGTCCACCATCAGCTCCTTTGTATTGCTGATGTTGTCTCTGATCCACAAGACAAAGTCCATCACAACTTTCCTGCACTCTGACTCGTCTCCATTAGCAGCCTATGATTGTACGAGCCATCTGAAAATCTCTGCAGATGGCAAGCGTTGGTATTGTGCTGGAAGTCTGTTGTGTGGGGCAGAGCCGGCCTTAGGGCAAAGCGAACAAAGCTACCGCTTCGGGCCCACAGCTGGAGGGGGCCCACTGCGGCCAAGGTTTTTTTTTTCCTTTGATGTGACGCTGCTGCAGATGGCCCAATGAAGCAACAGACTCCTTCACTCTAACCTCTATTACTAATTTTTTAATATATATAATTCAAGGGCAACATATTCCATCACCTAATTACTCCACGTGGACATCTCCACTCGGCACTCCAATCTTCATTACGCTACACTCAGGCCCGCGCACCTGTTGCCGCCTCCACGGCTCATTTGTGCCTCTGTCCTCAGTAGGCGGCCACTTACGCTTCAGTCAGGGCCGCTCCGCGGCACTGCATTCTCGACATAGTATAAAAGGGGCCATTCTAGCTGCAGGGGTCGGGGCCCTTGGTATCAGTTTGCTTCGGGCCCGAAATTGTCTAGGGCCGGCTCTGTGTGGAGGGGGAAGGGGGACAGGACTTTCATCTTTGCTTTTCTGTCAATCACATTCCTCCTCAGCAGCATATTCTGGCAAAGTTCAATAAAGCCAGATCAACAGAGGTAAATACGTGGAATGTTGGCCTTGCTTTAAGCTCTAAAATAAAAATACCTGAAAAATTACATACAAGTCATATTATGCTTTAAAGTAAGACAGTATTGTGTCAATTATTGTCATTCAGAATGACTACTGTTATGTATAGACATCATACCCGAACATATTGATATCTCAGTTCCTTCATATGTTCAGAATTTCTTTCAAAGGGACAGTGTACACCTCTTTTATCCTTATTTGATGCTTTTAGGGCGGAGCAGTGGTAGTGCCGCTGCTTCGCATTTAGGAGACCTGGGTTCACTTCCCTGTGTGGAGTTTGCATGTTCTCCCCGTGTCTGCGTGGGTTTCCTCTGTGTGCTCCGGTTTTCTCCCACAGTCCAAAGACATGCAGATTAGGTGGATTGGTGATTCTGAATTGTTTCTAGTGTGTGCTGGGTGTGTGTGTGTGTGTCCTGCGGTGGGTTGGCGCCCTACCCGGGATTGGTTCCCTGCCTTGAACCCTGTGTTGGCTGGGATTGGCTCCAGCAGACCCCTGTGTTCAGATTCAGTGGGTTGGAAGATGGATGGATGGATAGATGATGCTTTTATAAGACTCTGGAAGTCATTGTTATCCTTAAATGCTAGATATTCACAAAATATTTTTTTCTCATAGATTTATGACATTGTTTACAATCCTCATACCAACAATGGTAGTTTCTTTCTCAGCAGTGGAAATGTTTCCTGTCCCTCCAGAGGGAGTTAGGCATTGGGTCCTTCAGTAAAGCAGAGACCTTACAAATGTGCTTCTGTAAGCACTGCTGTTTCTACTATGGCACTCGTAAATAAAGTTGAGTCACACACTCTTCAGAATATACATCTTACCTGTTGGTGTGCCAGAAAATTCTCACTATGGATGCCACCGTACAGCATGGTAGACGTGGCAAGACCTGCAGACCAGTCTCTCTCGTGGATAAGCAAAACAAATAGATAAGTAGTGAGTAATACTAGTCACAGGTTTAGTAGTAAAACTGTCACAAGTGTACTACATTAACTTTTACTTTATTTAGCCATGCAAAAAAGGATGGTGAAAGAAAATGTGTACAATTTTCAAAAAAATTGTATCATAACAGCCAAATAAACATAAAGAATTGAGAGTGAGCAACAATAACACCACAGACAAACAGAGTTGAATCAAATGTTGGCTAGAGATGAAATAGCTTGGGATTTTCACACTTTAAGTGCCAGTGAACACCACCAGTCAAAAGTCTCCATACCCCCAGAAATTTGTATGTTTTTGATAGAAATGTACTCATTTTTATTAATATAATATGAAGTTTATTTAAAAATACAACCAAGACACCTACTAGTTTTTGTAATAGCCATTAATTAATTCTTGAAATTACTGATTTTTAATTTATTATTCACATATAACTACAAAGCCCCATATTCAACAGCCATTTGTTAAGCGTCTGTTGCATCTGTTGGTGACGAAAGATTCACTGATCCTGACTTTGCTGATGATGCTGTGATGTGCGTAGAGTCAATGGAGGCACCGATCAGGGCTCGAGAGAAACTGAGCGAGGCATTTGAGTGACTGGGCTTGCGAGTGTCGTGGATAAAAAACAAGATCCAGGCCTTTAATGACCTCTTAGGTACAGCCATCAGCAGTGTGTTGAGAGGTTTACTTACCTTGGCAGTGACATTCATGTCTCTGGTGACTCTTCCTATGAAGTTAGTAGACTGATTGGGAGAGCATGGGGGGGTCATGAGGTCGCTGGAAAGGGGTGTGTGGCGCTCCCGATATCTATGCAAAAGGATGAATGTCCAAGTCTTTAGAGTCCTGGTACTTCCTGTCTTGCTAGATGGTTGTGAGACATGGACGCTATCCAGTGACCTGAGACGAAGACTGAACACCTGTCTCAGTCTCTTCAAAAAAACCTTGGGTATCGTTGGTTTGACTTTGTGTCGAATGAGCGGTTGCTCATGGAGTCCAGAATGAGGCACATTACCTGCGTTATGAGGGAGCGTCAGTTACGGCACTACGGCCATGTGGCACAATTCCCTGAGGGTGAAGGACCCGAGAACCCGAGTGGCTGGACCAGGCCAAGTGGGCATCCACATAACACCTGGTTTTGGCAGATAGAGGGTCATTTCTGGAGGGTGGGATTGGACCATGTAGTTGACTGGGGGGTTGCCAATCTGTTTCATTGTGTGGTGGGTCCGCTGTACCAGTACGTGCTCCCCAACCTGACCGGACCTGACCTGATTACAGATCAAAGTGTTACATTCATACTCTGATTGAAGCTACCATTTTTACAGGATGTTCCACAGGAGAAATTATATTTATTCCCAAAATTCACATTATTCCTACTAATTCAATTTAAAACAGTACAGTTTCCTGTAAAACTGTGCCTTCCAAAGACCATCAACACAACGCAAAGTCAGTCTCTAGGAAACACAGGAATTCACACATATTGCTAAATACAGAAACTACTCCTACATTTAACGTAGTACATCTGATTAAGTGACTGTGCTAAGATCAAGGCCCATTATTTTAGGTATATAAGCATAACACCATAAGGTGTAATGAAGCTCCAGTATGGAGGAGTTACCAAGAAGAAAGTTTAAAGGAGATAAACATGATTGGCTTTTTAAAATGTATCCCAGCCCATGTAAAAATAACGTATGGATTCTCCACTCCCTGTTTGAAGTGCCCAGCATTTTTGTGTCTCAGATAGAAAGGAGGAGAGAGATTTTGGTGGAGGTTGGAGGCTTGAAGCATGACGGCTCTTTGTCAGATGAAGTAATATGGATAAAATTCTACCAACATCAACGACAACATTTGTTTTTATAGGGCACATTCATATAATGGATGTAGCTTTATAAGATGTTGAAGAAATAGGTACAATAGTTACAAGAAAAGAAAAACTAAAATGAAATAAGAATAATGATGAATAAGTAAAATACAAAAAATAAATTAACACATACATAAAATTTCAAGCCCTTAAATTAGAATGTTGAAAACTGGAGCATTGATGGAGAGCAACAAAGCTGCCAGTCTTTAAAACTGCATGGACACTTCTTCTTCTTCTTCTTTCGGCTGCATGGACACTGAGCGTTAAAAAGTATAAAAAATTTTCTTTATAGCTCTCTCAGAATGCTGTTCTAGATTAATAGATAATAACAGTATAATCTTTGCATAGTGTTTCAAACAATGGCTACAAAAAGCATGTACCATTACATACAATCAAGTCAAACTTGACAATATAAAATTCAGTTCAACCCCCACCCATAAGAAAGAGAGGAGGGCCAACTGCCAGAGTAAAAGTTTGAAACTATTAAAGAGGGAAAGAAGTCCTTCTCCCTAATATAAATGCTTATTCTAAAATGTTATTGATTAGATCCTTCCAAGTTTTTAAAAAAGTTTTGAAGAGATTGTCTAAGTGAGAATTTGATTTTTTCCAGTTTCAAATACTATATAACATCAGTTACCCACTGACTTAAAAGAAGTGGGTTAGGATTCTTCCATTTGAGCAAGATAAGTCTACGTGCCAATAGTGTAGTAAAGGCAATTATATTTTGTTTGTCCTTCTCAACTTTAAGCCCATCTGGGAGTCCACCAAACACAGCTGTTAATGGATTAGGAGGGATTGTGACACCAAGGCTGTCTGATAGGCATTTAAAATTTTGGTTGAAAATGATGTTAATTTGGCACAGGCCCAAAACATGCGGTCTAGTGAGGCTGGAGCTTGATTGCAACATTCACAGTTTGGATCTTGCCCTGGAGAGATTTTAGACAATTGTAAAGGAAATAGATGTGCTTGATAAATGTTTACCCCTAGGTATTTAAATTGATCTGCAATGATAAAAGGGAAAGTGTCCAATCCAATGTTGTTTGCTAGAGAATTCACTGGAAAAGCACTCTTTTGTTCAAATTAATTTTGAGTCCAGATTTCTTTTGAAATTCTGCTAGTGAATTTAGGGCTGCAGGCACAAAATTTTGTGGGTTTGATATATACAGTACCATATCATCGTCATATACTGATATTTTCTGTTCAAGTCCTTCTCTGAAAATACCCTTTATCTCTGATGCATTTAGAAAGTAAACAGCCAATGACTCAATGGTGATTTCAAAAAGCAGTGGTGACAAGGGGCATCCTTGTCTAGTACCATGTTCTAGTTTGAAGTAGTCTGAAATAATGTTGTTAATACAAACTGAAGCTTCTGAACTGGTATATAGTACTTTGATCCATGCACATATGTTCGGGCCAAACCCAAATTTATGCAATGGGGTGGATAAGTATTCCCATTCAACCATATCAAATGCTTTTTCTGCATCCAAAGGTAATAAGATCTCTGGAGTTTTAGACTTTATTGGTGAATATATTACATTAAATAGGCATCAAAAATTGGAAGCTAAGTGTCTACCTTTAATAAATCCGGTTTGGTCTTGTGATATTACAGAAGGGAACACTTTCTCAGTCCTTCAAGCTAGAACTTTGGAGAGCATCTTGACATCATTATTCATAAGTGAGATTGGTCTGTATTATGCACATTGTAATAAGCTCCTTATTACAAAAGGAAAAATGGTACTTAATGCTTGGGGAAAAGTTTTAGGTAGAATTTCATTGTCTCTGGCATCTATAAATATTGCTGATAAAAGGAGAGCTAACTTAATTGAAATTTTTTTATAAAATTCAGCAGGGAAGCCATCAGGACCTGGTGCCTTCCCGCTTTGAGGTGAGTTTATAGTGTTGAGTAATTCTGATAGTGTCAGAGGTTTATCCAGTTCCTCTGCATTGAGAGTATATAGCTGTGGTATCCGTAGTAAATGGAGATTCTAAATTACAATGCAAGATACCTAAAAACATTCACAGCGCCGACTTCATGAACTTCTTTAATGAGAGCATTGACAACATAAGATCCCAGATCTGAAACTCTGTCCTACGTTTCACACACAACTTTAGCAAGATGCCCTAAAAGTGTCAGTTATCAGACCATTACTTAAAAAGCCAGAGCTAGACCCACATACGCTCAATAATTATAGACCCATTTCAGATTTATACTTTCACTCCAAAATACTTGAAAAAATTATCACCACTCAGTTTCAGTCTCACCTTACACATCACAACTTACTGGGGAAATGAACACACTTTTGGGTCACAGGATGTTGCCAGAGGGTCATGAGTCACCACTTTTTCTATAGTTTGTGAACTTTGGCAGGTCACTGCTGTTTATCTCCCTCCCTCTGACGATAGCAATCCATCTGCAGGAGGATTGTGACGGCAAATATATGGGAAAAGGTGGGATGCTACACCAAACAAAATTGTAAAACACTGGTATAATCTATACTTGCATTTTACCTAAGAATTTGAAACAGCACTCTGTGCCTACACTCAGTGAAGGGCACTATACACAAACAAATTGTACTGTATTGTATAACTATAGATAATTAATAGAAATGTAGAGTCCTTATATATAAAATCATATAGTAAGTCTGTAAAGATAAGTCTGATGATAAGGTCAGATGGATGGGGAGAACTGCAAACTCCATATAAGCTAAAGAAAAAAAAAACCTGCAGGAGTTCCAAGGCCAGAAGACCACCCAGGCTCCACTGCTAAAACACAAAAGCCATTTTGCCAGAGGAAAGATGGAGTTTAGTCAGAGGGAGGAGTATGTTCTAAAACCGACACTGTACATACTGTATGCTGGGTCACTAACATTAAATGATTGCTATGAGCTTCAACTAGCAAATAGCTTGTCCTTCAGCTTTAAGTGTCAACTTTTTAATACTTGGACTTGCACCGAGGCAAAGTAGTAAACAAATTTGTAGGCTTACCAGCTCTTGCCAACACTTGAGTGAAATGTTTATCAGTTTAATTCAATTCCCAACTAACTTCAGCAAGTTATTTTGTACTGATGAATATAAATAAAGGAATTTAGAAAAAAAACAGACATACTGTATGTAAAAAAATTTAGCTGTTTCTGTTCAGTAAGAGCAATTCTGAAAAAAGGGTTGAGTAAAATAGGTCATGAGCAAAATCTTATCAAGGATATGTGAATTTGACCAGAATGTAATAAGAGCAAAGGATGACACTGGAATATCATAGGCACATGAACCAAGTAGTAGGAAAGTATTTCGGAGATGCAACTTGAAAATATTTTCCAGAAATTGGATAAAAAGAGATTGACCAGAATGGCATCTTCTCATCAAAATTGTTCTTATGTTCTAAATCATTACTCATCAAACATTCCATATCATTATTCAGCACTTATCCTGATTTACTTCAAAGTAGCCAGTTTATCTATATTAAAGAAATCAGTGGCAAAATGAAATATTTATATTGTAATGCTGACTGAGCTTCTTCACCCCATGCATGCAGAGCAGGAGCAAAAAAGAAGCATCTGAACTGCAGTGCTGTCAGAGACAGGACAAGGCAGAGGGTCGGAGCCAGGGGGAGCAAAAGGAACAAGTGGCTGAAGAGCGTAAGCAATTCAGAAGGATAGCGGAGATAGAATAGCGAGTGATAGGAGAGGAAAACTGAGCTAGCTAGAGCAGTGAGTAAGACCACAAGCACTTGTATTTTTTACCAGCAGGATGGTGAGAGGGAAACTGCGGTAGGGACTGCATTGCATAATTAAAAGTGTTCCGGTATCCACGAAAAGCTTACCTGGTGTCCTGTGTGGTTCCTTCAAGAGCCACTTTAATATAAATTAGACATCCATCCAATATCCAACTCGCCATTTCCTAACTACAGGGTCACGGGGGTCTGCTGGAGCCATTTCCAGCCAACACAGGGCGCAAGGCAGGAACAAATCCCAGGGAAGGCAACAACCCACCGCAGGGCACACACCAAGCACACACTAGGGACAATTTAGGATCGCCAATGCACCTAACCTGCATGTCTTTGGACTGTGGGAGGAAACCCACGCAACACGGAGAGAATATGCAGACTCCACGCAGGGAGGACCTGGGAAGTGAACCCAGGTCTCCTTACTGCGAGGCAGCAGCGCTACCATTTCGCCACCGTGCCACCCCATTTCTGATTTACTTGTCCTTATTTTTTATTGTGTTATTTTGTGTTATACATTCAGCTGAGGTCTGTGAATGTTGTGGGTTGACTGGCTAGCCAGCCAGCAGTAGGCCACTGTGAACTCTAGTAGAAGTGACTTGTTGCTCATTTTGTGCTGTTTCTAGTTGACTCTCACTGCTTATTCCTTCGGTTACTTTTTCTGATATAATATGGTTGGTCTAAAAGCCAGATTTCTGTTTCATAGTGAACTTTTCTATGGTCCCTGATATATTTTTACATTGGTATGTTAAAATAAATGTGTGCATCAAGTACCACACAGTGATTTGCATTTCATGCTTGCTGTGGGTCAGCACAAGAAGGTATGGTACAGAGAGGTAAGGCATTAAGAAGAAGGTCATGGGGGCCCAAAGCTAACCTTTGCCTAGGGTCCTCCAAGTTAGTTCATCCACCCCCAGCTGTGATTAAAGTACAAAAATCACATTATCACATATTGTATATGATATTCTTATCTCCTCCAGTGCAGGAAATGCCTCCATTGTTATATTTTTGCTTATTACTGCTTTTGATAATACTGTTCATGCCATTGCTCTATTTATGCCCTGAAGTTTTACTTCTCCTATCAGACAATGTCCTTCACTGGTTTACTTGGCACTTATTAAACGGTTTTCTGTTTGTACAGAAAACTCTCTCATTCCTGTCTGCTGCCAGAGAAGAACCAATTCTCTTTCCTATGAGTATATTACTATTAAAAGATGTAATTCTGAAACACAAAATTAACTAAAAGTAATTAATTATATGCAGATAGCACCCTGCTGTTTTTATTATTTAAACCCAATGATATTTCCACAATTACTGTATATCATTCACTGAATAAGAACATATTGATGTAAAAGAATGGATGAGTGATAATTATCTTTACATTTAGAAAAGGCAAAAGTTGCAGTGCTTAGAAGAAAGGTGGATGGCAAACCAAACTGAAGACTCTTAACTTAAAAGGCTTGAAAGCATCCAAAATGAAGCTGCTATGGGATATGAATTTACCCTTTAATCATTGTGTTTCTGTTTCTTCTTCTTCTTCTGCCTCTTCATCTTTTTCCCTCTTCTACGTGGGGTTAATGTGCATCCTTGTCATTCAAGTCCTTTCCCTTCATTTCTTCTTTTACTTTATCCTTCCACCTCCACTTTGACCTCCTTCACTTTCATTTCCCCTGTACCTCCATTGCCATCACTTTTTTGTCCACATATTCATTGTCTTTCCTCATCACATGTCCATACCACTTCAACCTACTTTCCTGTACTTTCGTAGATTTCTCTCCCACTTTTGTTGTACCTCTGATTGTCTAATTTCTGATTGTGTCCTTTTTTGTAGCTCCACACATCCATCTCAACATTCTAATGTTTGACACATCTAACTTCTTCTCCAGCACTCCCTTTACTGCCCACGTGTCAGCTCCATACATCATTGCTGGTCTTACCACTGCCTTAAAAACCTTTCTTTTAACCTTCACTCTAAGTTAATCATCACATTTCTGCTGTCACAGGTGGCTGGCGTGGGGGCACCCAGCTGGGACAACCTGGAGGACCGGAGGAGGGCTTATGCCCTCCCCAGACCACGTGGGGGCGACTGCCCTGGTGGCTACGGGGACCACGGGTACAGAGCTTTGAAGCTCAATCCTGTAGGGGCCCGTGGTCACCCCCAGGGGGCGCCCCAATGCCTTGGGAGCCCTGGACCTCAGTACTTCCACCACACCCGGAAGTGCTGGGGGGAAGAGGATCGGGGACACCCCGAGTGTTTCCGCGTGCGCAGCCGGCACTTCCACCACACTGGGGAGTGCCGGCGGAAGATTGTCGGGAGGCACCTGGAGCACATCCGGGGGACTATAAAAGGGGCTGCCTCCCTCCATTCAGGGGCTGGAGTCGGGAGGACGAGAAGACAAAGTCTTGGAGGAGAGGCAAGGAGGCGGCATGAAGAGAGTGAGGCATTTGATGGATGGCCTGGACTTTTGGGGACTTTGAGGTTGCGTGCACTTTTGTAAATAATGGACTGTGTGAATAAACGTGTTGTGGGTGATTTGAACGTGTCTGCCTGTCTGTGTCCGGGTCATCTTCCACACTACACATTTTTAAATTAATTCTGCTCCAGCTTAGAAATATTGCAAGATTAAAGCAGTCTATTGATAAGTAGGATCTTAAAAAAAACTATTTTGTTCATTTGTTTTGAATTGATGGTTATAATGATGTTGCCCCACCAAATTGAATATTTCTAATATTTAAATATTTTACAACATTGAATCACATTAATTTGGCTTTTTTTGATATTTATCAACAGGAAAAAGATTCTTTAAAGCAGATCTCTGCAATGTGGTCCACATTAATTACAAATATAAAACACAAAATATTTGCTTACATAAGTATTCACTCCTTTAATACTTTGGTCACATCATCTCATTGGGCCTTCTTCCAGCTGACTTCAATGAGGACTGATTGAGGTCATTTATGTTAGGTAGAATGCCTAGAGTGGGCTGGGTGGTCTCGTGGCCTCGGAACCCCTGCAGATTTGTTTTTCTCCAGCCAACTGGAGTTATTTTTGTTTTTTCTGTCCTCCCTGGCCATCGGACCTTACTTTTATTCTATGTTAATTAGTGTTCCCTAATTCTATTTTCTTATTTATTTTGTGTTTTTTTTCTTTCTTCACCTTGTAAAGCACTTTGAGCGACATCATTTGTATGAAAATGTCCTATTGAAATAAATGTTGTCGTTGTCGATGTTTCTCTGTTTGTGTTTCATCAAACTTTGTGTCTGTGTATGATCGTGTGACGTAAGAGTTCTGAGCCCCATTATGAGAAATCAAAAGGGTCCAAGCATACAAATCTGTTCAGAGTCATTGTCTAGATGTGCAAAAATGACACTACAGCATGCCAAACCAGTTCATCTTCAAAGTATGGGGGTTACACTATGGGCACAATGTATATTTAGATATTGCATTAATGACTAAATAAAAGTTGCTAAGCAGTCACTTTATATCTATGAGGCTCTAGGCAAACTCTCTCACTTCTCCTCCTCACTTAAGACTGAGCTATTCACACCAGTATCACCACTAGCGTCTCTGTCTCTGTCAGCCACAGTCCTGTCAGATGCCATATGAGGTAGAATATCTGATCAAATCTCATTTCCTGCAACTTATTCTTGCAACATGTAATTTCCTGCAAGTATTTTAAATTAAACAAATCTATTCATATGTAGCTTTTCAGGGTTCTCAACTAAAGCAGAATCTAATTAATGAAAAACAACAATATCTGTCCATCATTTACATTTCTATCTTCATCAACTCTGTGATGACCAGTGTGATGTTCTTTGCTGTGGTGTGCTGGGTTGGTAACATCACTTTAGAAGAGGCCCACCGAATCAACAAGCTGGTTAAGAAGGCAGGTTCAGCTTTGTGACGCAGTCTTGAGTGCCATTATGAACAAACCTGCACCTCATCTCTCTGACACACTAACACTGAGGGCTTTCAGACAACGAAATATAAAACAGAAGTGTGTCAGGAAACACTATGGGACAGCAATATTTCGGTATAAGGTCTCACCGTGACTGCTCACTTGTCTTCAGCCAAGTCAGATGTTTTCTTCTTTTTTTTTTTATAATTGTGTGTATTTGAAGGGGGCTGCTGTTGTTATACGTAATTGTTTGTGAGCTTCTGTAAAAGAACTATCTCTGTATTCATCACTCTATCTAAATTATTGTTCCCAAGGAAGGGGAAATGTATCACTAAATACGACTGTCAACATTACCCACAGATTCCTCTTTCTTTTGCATTCTCTAGTGTGAGTTTTGATTTTTAATCAACTTACTTGTATGATTCTTTCTGAGTGGTTATTTTTGTTATTCTCACACTACTAAACATTTATGTACATTGTCACACACATGTGCATAGGAGACGATCTACGAGCTCAAATAGTGCTATTTCTCAGTGGGACCAGAGGTTGGCGCTGCCACCTGATCATTTTGTTCATCTGCAGACCAGCTGAAGAACCCGCCTCCCAATGACATCACCACCAGACCAGTCCCTGTTGACGTCACTCCAGGCAGTCTTTGATGACACCAATCTTCCTGCCACATCAGCTCCTGTTCCAGCCTCCTTGACTCTACCTCTTCCTCATTTCAGCCATTCTTATGGAACCTAATAATTCAGTTCTGTTTTGGACCCCAGCCTGTAAAGACGTGTTTATTATTTGTCCAGTTTTTCAGGTATATGGGGTGACCATCCCCAGACCTTTTTGTGATTCCGCTCGTCCTTATTATAATGTCCTTTTGTAATTTGTGGGGTTAGGGTTAGGGTTAGGTTAGCTTCTGTTCCAGCCTCCCTGCGTCCACTTCCTTCTCATTTCAGCCATACTTATAGAACAGCTTTTCAACCTAATAATTCAGTTCTGTTTTGGACCCAGCCTGTAAAGACGTGTTTATTTTTCAGCCATATTCTCAGGTATATGGGGTGGCCATCCCCAAACCTTTTTGTGATTCCGCTCGTCCTTATTATAACATCCTTTTGTAATTTGTGGGGTCTTAATTTCAGTAGTATTTGTTTATTGAAGAAGCTATTTATATGTTTATTTCAATGTTGTTTATTTGATCTTTTTTACTATTTACTTCCTAGTAATTAATTAATTCATTCATTCATTCATTAATTGATTAATTAATTAATTGATTGATTAATTAATAGTACATGGTTAACTGGTGCATGGCACCTGGTGCTGCTAATTTCGCTAGCAGTGTCACACACATAGTGTACAGTGTGCCCTGAAGATGAAGGCACAGGACTGTAAACCAAAACAAGAAGCAATTATAGGTTTGTTGTCAGTAAGTGCATTTGGATACAAACATCAGCTAAGAAGGGCCCGACATGTGCAGTTGCATGCTTTAGCTGTTGTTACTTCTTTATTTATTCATCTCAAACACATTTTTGCACACGTTTAAATATAAACTCTTCCTCTTTCTTAACAGCCTGCGGTCTGAGTAATGATGCTTCTGCACCCATGGTTCTGACATCTTTGTGTGGTATAAGTTGTGGATTTCCCCGTGCTGAGCCTGACCTCCATAAGGCTGTTCTCTGTTATAAAACACTGTTGAGCTCTGCCAGCCCCATCACACTGGGACATTCACCTGTCAAGAATTTCAAGGATTTTATTTCAGTGTCTGTTTAAAGTCTCAGGCTGTTTACATCATAAAAGCATATGAAATACAAAACATACTAAAGAACAACAGACAACATAAAGTAAAATCACATAAAAAAGAAAAAGAGATACAAATATATAGTAAAATAAATAAAAATACCAAAAAGGAATTTAAATTAGTCCAAAAGCCTTAAGTCTTGATCCGAACACATCTAAACAATGCAGCTGCCTGCTGATCAGAAGAGAATTTCAAAGTTTTAGGCACATAACAGCTGAAGCCTCGAGCCCTGAAGGTTTATAATTGTACTTTGGAACCTCAAGAAGATGAGCTCGGTTTGGCACTTAAGGGTCTATCAAACTTGATTGGTCTGAAAGAGATTTACGGTGTAGGGCCCTGAAGGTAAAAAACAAAATTTTAAAATGCATACACTTTTCAGTTGAAAGCCAATTCAAACGGTATAAAACCAGGGTTAAGGTTTAGCTCATCTTGATTTGTGTCCAAAGATGTACTGCTAAATGCTGTACCTTTTAAAGATTATGTGTGGATTTTTTGGGCAGACTGCTATATAAAGCATTGCAATAATCCAAATGAGAAAGGATAAAAAGCATGAATTAGTATTTTAGCAGATGAACAATGTACAAATTTGAGCAATGTTCCTTAAATGGAAGTGAACAGATTTATTGGGGGCTTTTATTTGTGAAGTTCTGTGTCAAACACCACACCCAGATTACATAAGGAAGAGCTAAAATTGATTTTACTATTACGTAAGTGTAAGAGGCAATCATAAAAAGATAAAGCTTTGAGTTAAACTCATATTAGTGTTTGCTTAATTTGAATAGAATATAAATTTCTTTCATAGTCATAGACAATGGTATAGTCTTTTCCTCCTATAAGTTAGAAAGAGATACAACTTCTTGTTATAATTGAGATACAGTGTGATAACTGAGTCAGTTGTTGTTTAGAAGAGGTCCCAGTACACAGGGACTTTAAAGACCCATTTTCAGCTTAGAAATGGGATAGCCATACAGTTTTCTGACCGTCGTCGTTTAGAAATGGTTCAGAAACGTTAAGTGATTAGTAACGATTTGAAATGTAACAACATTTACCAGCATAATACTGAAGTATTGGTTAATGCCCTAGTCACCTCACGTATAGATTACTGTAATGCTATTCTATCTGGCATTCCACAAAAACTTATTCATCACTTACAGCTTATTCAAAATTCTGCTGCCAGGATAATAACCTCCTGTTCTAAATCCACTGAACATATTACACCTATTCTCTCTCAACTTCACTGGCTCCCTGTTAACTACAGAATACAATATAAAATACCGCTCTTAACATTTAAAGCTCTCCACAACCTCACTGATCTCCTACAGACTTACACTCCTCTCGCTCACTCAGATCCTCATCTGCTGCTCTACTTTCTGTACCACACATCAAACTGTTCTATGGGAGCTCGAGCGTCTCTTCTAGTGCTCCTCAAATCTGAAATTCTCTTCCCTCTCATATTCGTCAACTTGATTCAATAGCACAGTTTAAAACTACTCTCAAAACTTATCTTTTCAAGCTGGCATATCAATTGTGAATTCTACACTCTTACTGCCTGTCATATTTGTTTGTTTACTAATTATTGCTTTGTGATTTATCATTTTCTTGTTTTTACTTTACTAATTATTGTTTAACTTTATTGTAAGGTGACCTTGAGTGATAAGAAAGGCGCCTATTAAATAAAATGTATTATTATTATTATTTAAGCTTTGAACAGAACTTTTCTTAACAAGAATTTTTCTTTTTTTTTGTGTGAACTGTTTTACTTTGAATTTTAACTAAAACATTTAAAAATGAAGATATTTTGTCTTTGGAATCATTTCAGTGTGTCAGGCTTTTGATGAATCCCATTTTTAAGCTAGAGCTGCTGAACTTTGGTAATTTTGGAAAAAAACGCTGCTACAGTAAGATTAAATAATTGTCAGATATGGTTTTCACAATGCTTCCTGAAACCTACACATACCACCAGGGTTTTCTCCATATTTAAATTTAAAAAATGTAAACTCATCCAAGAACACATTTTATTGAAACAGTCAGAAAGTTTCACAAAATCAGTGAAACTATACTTATGGCAGAAACATAGAACTGTAAACCTGCATTATCTGCTATGTAATAAAACAATAAGTTTTCTGTGTCCACTCCCTCAGAGCAATCTGATTGGTTAGTTTGGCTCTGGTAGCGCATCAAGAAAGGGAGTGCGAGTGTGAGACGTACATGGAGTAGTAAAGGTGTATGAGCCATGCAGAGAGAGTCACCAGCAAAGACAGCAACTATAAAACCAGACAGGAGGTGAAAAACATGCTTCGCAAATAATGAAAGAGTACAAGACGCAGGCTTTACAGAAATGCGATCAAGAGAGGGAGCACCGGTGAAGAGGCATTCACAAGCACACGAAAACGGAGGAAAGGTGGCAAAAAAACTTTATTATCACTCCCAGGGATCCCAAGAGATGAAATTCTGAGGGGGCTACGGTCTGGGCTGTAGGGCCTGGCTGTGCTAACCATTGTGCCACTCTGATGTAGACTGGATAGGGAAGAGCAGTCCGCTCGAGTATTGTGATGGCTTGTGTTGTTGTGCAACATTTATGTAGGGTCAGACTCTTCTTAAATGCTTCTGCACCCTTTAAACAGCATGAATGCAGAGATCCGAGTTTATAGTTTGACCAACATCCTTTCTGCCCAAACCACTCCTTCTGCATTTCAAGTCAAGTCAAGTTGGGGAGCATGCACTGGTACAGTGTTTTGCCGCACCCACTACACAATGAAACAACTCGGGATCCTGGTTTTCAACCCCACAGGCAGACACGCGGTCCAATCCCACCCTCTGTAAATGACCCTCTATCTGCCACAGCCAGGTGTTACGTGGGTGACCCCTTGGCCTGGTCCAGCTACTCGGGTCCCCAACAATGAGGATCTTACGAGCTGGATCACCCTCGGGGAAGCGCACCACATGGCCGTAGTGCCGTAACTGATGCTCCCTCACAATGCAGGTAATGTGCCTCATTCAGAACTCCATGAGCAACCGCTCATTCAACACAAAGTCAAACCAACGGTACCCAAGGATTCTGCAGAGAGACACAGTACCAACGGAATACAGTCTTTGTCTCAGGTCACTGGTTAGCGTCCATGTCTTGCAACCATATAGCAAGACAGGAAGCACCAGAACTCTAAAGACTTGGACCTTCGTCCTTTGGCATAGATATCAGGAGCCCCACACATCCCTATCTAGCGACCTCATGACCCCCCCATGCTCTCCCAATCCATCTACTGACTTCATAGGAAGGGTCATCAGAGACATGAATGTCACTGCCAAGGTAAGTAAACCTCTCAACAAGGTCGACACTCTCTCCACAAACAGACACACTGCTGATGGCTGTGCCCTTGAGGTCATTAAAGGCCTGGATCTTGGTTTTTATCCAGGACACTCGCAAGCCCAGACACTCAGACTCCTCACTCAGTCTCTCGAGTGCCCCGATCAGAGCCTCCATTGACTCCGCAAAGATCACAGCATCGTCAGCAAAGTCAAGATCCGTGAACCAACAGATGTCCCACAGCCACTGGACCCCACAACTTTGCCCAACACCCAGCCCATACAAGCATTGAACAGAGTAGGAGAAAAAACACACCCCTGACGAACCCCAGAATCAACTTCACAGCACTCTGCATCTCAAAAAAAAAAAACAGTGGCCATGACTTTCCCTGCTTAACTCTTTCAAGGTAGATGTCAATTTTGTCGAAATTCAGGAGTAGAGAATGGTAATGGGCTGATTACATCTTAGTTCGACTCTCTTTGCTAGAAGAAAAGTTAGCTTTGTTGATTTGACCTCGATTCCCTGTGCGTTCATAAGTAATGAAGAGCAAACAACCTCTAAAATGACGTCGCCTTCTGGCAAGATATCGATGCGAATGCACAAAGCAAAATACTCCATGGATGACATTTTGTGTGTTATCACTGAATCAGACTGACTTGTGGGACTCCGATTTTGATGCAAGTGATCAGGAAATGGAGATTGAAAACAAAAATGAGGTACCAGGATCAGCTGATCGTGGTGCTGAATATGTTCGTGTAGCTGATGTGCCTACAGCAACGTTCACCTGCTAGGACTGACACAATGACAAGTGGAACAAACCAGATTGTGTTACATTGCGATTGCCACTGCCATCCACCTGCCATGACAAGACGGCATTCCTGCTTGCCATCAAGTTGCCGCTGCTTCCAGAGATGCCAAACAGGTGCCAAAAGCAATAGACATTTTATGTTGATTTATGTATGAAGCCACTGCTTTGTGTGCTTTTCAGATAACTGAGTTTTGTGGAGAAAAATTTCAGCCCTCAAAGAGTTAACAGATATCCTTAGCCTTCTTATTGTAAAGAGAAGCTGGTGATGGCAACCCTCTAACAGTCTTTTGGACTGCAGCTGAAAGTGATGGATCCATGAATAAAAAGATTTTACTATCAGCCTAATAACTGGAAAACACAATTTTCTAATCAACAGCTGGGCCTTGTGGAACTCAAAGTGGACTCACCTTTGACTCTCCTAATCCTTCAATAATGCAGTGTACACTTAACTTGGATAAAGAGAGGCCAGTTGTTACTGGCAAGGAATCATCCAGAGTTTGGCCCAGTCTGTTTGATGTTCTCATACGGTGAGGCTGCCCACAAACCCAAAGCTCATTCAGCTGAGAGAACTTGTGCAGCAAGTTGGGCCTCTGACTACAGTGAAGCTAGGAGTGTGTTTGTCATGAAGTGTTTGAGTTCTGAATGCACAACTGCCAAAAACACTTCCAAGGTTGCCCACTAGAGAAGAGAAACATCTTCAAAATACCCCGACTAGGAACCCAAAGGGCTGACATGCTTATTTTACAGTAAAAAGACTGTGCACACCCCCAAAGTTTCAAAGAGCACAAAGGAGATGTGACACACAGTACCATACCATACCATACCATATTTATTTGTTGAGCGCTTAAAAACACAGCATTACAACCGACCAAAGCGCTGTACAGTTAAAACAAACAGGACTAAAAACAAAATATTAAAAGCAAACATTAGGAGAGAATTTGAACTAAGAAACTAAAAACAGGTCCGAGGACCCAATAAAATAGAGAAAATAGCGAAAAACAAGTAGAAAATGAAACAAGTTATGAATTAAAAGCCAATGTGAAGAAGTGCGTTTTTAAGCGTACTTTGAATGTGGCAACTGAAGTGGCTTGCCTAACCACTAAGGGTAGGGAGTTCCAGAGCCTGGGTGCACCGACGGAGAAAGCCCTTTCACCACGAGCTTTGAAACGTGCCTTGGGAACGGTTAGAAGCAGCTGATCTGCGGATCTAAGAACGCGAGGGGGATTGTATCGATGGAGCAAAACACTCAAATAGGCGGGGGCTAGACCATTTAATGCCTTATAAGTTAGGAGGAGTATCTTAAAATCGATTCTGAATCTAACCGGCAGCCAATGTAAGGTTTTTAAAATTGGAGTAATATGTTGGCCTCTGCCACTCCCTGTTAGAAGCCTTGCAGCCACATTTTGAACCAGTTGTAGTCTAGAAAGAGTGGCTTTGCTGATGTCATAAAGGCAGGAATTAGAGTAATCAAGCCGGGACGTAATAAATGCATGGATTACTGATTCCAGGAGATGGTTAGACAGAATAGGCTTGAGTTTGGCGATACGCCTGAGCTGGAAAAAACAGGATTTTACTGTGCTGTTGACTTGAGCATCCATTTTCAGGAACGAATCCATTTTGACTCCGAGATTAAAGACAGACGAAGTTACTGGAGTGGGAAGAGAGTCGAGGCCAAAAGGTGGAATCTGTTTGTAGTTGGGACTAAAAACAATGACCTCGGTTTTTGAATCATTCAGGTGGAGGAAATTTACAGCCAGCCAATCCTTAATGTCAGATAGGCAGTCGAGGAGAGGTTTGGTGGAGTCAGTTGGCTTAAGGGAAAATAAATTTGGCAGTCATCAGCATATAGATGATATGAAATTGCATGTTTTCTAAAAATTGCACCTAAAAGCAGAATGTAGATTGAAAAAAGTAGTGGCCCTAAAATGGAACCCTGGGGGACCCCACATGGGAGTAGGACTGATTCAGATGAAAAATCATCCAACATGACTCTGAGGGTCCTGTTGCAGAAATATGACCTGAACCAGTCGAGGGCTGAGCCAGATACACCAGCCCAGGATTCGAGTCGGGAGATCATGATGCCATGATCGATTGTGTCAAACGCAGCAGATAGATCAAGAAGAACCATAATCACATGAAGTCCTGAGTCCAATGCCAAAAGGACGTCATTTAGGACACGTAAATGCACGGTTTCTGTGCTATGTTGGGGTCTAAAGCCTGACTGAAAAAGGTCCATTACTTGATGGTCCTGTAAGTGATGAGTTAATTGCTCATAAACTACTTTTTCTAGTATTTTTGACAAGAAAGGTAGTTTTGAAATTGGACGAAGATTGGAAAGAACGGCAAGGTCTAAATCAGGTTTTTTCAGAATTGGATGTACAACTGCATGTTTGAAAGCACGAGGAACTATAGCCGAAGATAGACTACTAGTTATAATCTTTAGGACGTCGTATCGAATCGCAGGAAACACATCTTTCAGGAGTCTGGGCGGCACCACGTCGTCCGGAAAGCCCGAAGGCTTCATTGAGGCGACGATTTTTTCCAGATGGAAGAGCGAAATGGGTTCAAAGCTGGTGAAAGAGCCGTGTGTAGGAATGGCTAAGTCAACAGAGCCAGAAGAAGAAATGGAGATCTGGGATCTAATGTTCGTGACCTTATCCAGAAAAAACGTAAGGATCTGATCACAAAGAGCAGTGGAAGCAGAAGAAAAAACAGTTGCAACTGGAGAAAGGACGGCATTTAGTGTTTTGTATAAGACACGTTGATTGCCAGAGTTTTTTAAAATGATAGCCGCGAATAAACGGTTCCTTGCACCTTGTTTTACCACCAGTAAACAAAGTCCCAATCCAGAATCCAAAAATCATGGTTGGAAAGCCTCGCGCAAGATGCAGATCACACGGCACAGCAGCAGCAGCAGCAGCTGATTGAGCAAAGAGGAGGTAAAAAAAAAACTGCATTTGTTTCCCATTGTTTCACCGTTTAAGAGGGGGTTTCAAAGGAGCAACCGCATCTCCTTGGGGTGTGTTCAGCCTCCCACTTCACAACGCAAGTGGAAGACTGGCCGCAACTAGGGGTTGCCCCCCTAAGTATCTTAAAAATATCTTAAAACCCACTTTTCTAATTTGGCTGCATTTTAGTTCTGCGTCTAATAGATTATATACTGTATGTATGCAAGTATACTTCTTGGATTTCATTATTAATCTCTACATTTCCCTGTTTTCTTTTCTTGTTTTCTGTGATGCATTTTGTGACATCACCACCTGATCAAAGTTCTGTGCAACTTCCTCTCATGTTGGAATGCGAGTGAATACTCTAACTGAGACCCACTGCATTGAACCTTCCAGGATGAGGCTTACAAAACAATAAAGAACCACTTAAGTACATGTATGTGTGGTAGAATGCCCTGTGGGGGTTGGGTGGTCTTTTAGCCCTGGAACCCATCCAGATTTTGTTTTCTGTTTTAGATTCTCACCCCTGGAGTTTGTTTTATTTTATTTTTTTCTGTCCTACCTGGCCATTTGACCATAACTTTTGATCATGGCTTCTGCTACTTGAGGTATGTTAAATGTAAAAATTAAAAATAAGTCTCTTACCTGGAATGGATGCTTATTCCTTCCACAATAAAATATATATTGTCAGTCAGTCAGTCATTTTCCAACCCGCTATATCCTAACACAGGGTCATGGGGGTCTGCTGGAGCCAATCCCAGCCAACACAAAGCACAAGGCAGGAACAAATCCCGGGCAGGGCGCCAGCCCACCGCAGAGCACACACACAACCACACACCAAGCATACACTAGGGACAATTTAGGATCACCAATCCACCTACCTGCATGTCTTTGGACTGTGGGAGGAAACCCACACAGACATGGGGAGAACATGTAAACTCCATGCAGGGAGGACCCGGGAAGCAAACCCAGGTCTCCTTCCTGCGAGGCAGCAGCACTATTACTGCGCCACCATGCTGCCAATATATATTGTGCTACTTCACAAAAGTATTGCATTATTTCACAAATGTATTTTATTATTTCACAATAATTATTGCATTCTCTCTCAAAGACATTGCAGGCTACTGCCGTGATCATTGTGCACAGGCATGTTTCAGTCATTTAGTGACAGTTATTGACAGAGAGATCAGGGATGTACAGAGCTTGCAAACCAAGTGATGAGAACTGAATAAAAGTTATAGGTATATACGTTTAGTTTTAATCCAGTTAGAGTTAAGTACAGACATTTTAACATTGGCAGAGTAGTAGCTCAGAGCTGTCATTCCTGCTTCACAGTGCCAGGGCCTGTAAGGAGTCTGCATGTTCTCCTCTCTCTCTGTACGTATGAAATGACTGGCATCAGTGAATGTGCCATGAATGATTACCTGCTTTAATACAGAATACTGGAAATGTGTCAGTAATCCTTCTCAATTACAGAAGGTATGTTTTGTCTTTCATGTGCTGTGAAGTAACTAACATTCATCCCATTTTTCCATCCCCAACCCAAGTCCCTGAAGATTCGAGGTACAAATAAATGCCTGTTATGGTCCGAGTTGGTTCCTTGCTCTCTGGTTGTTTCCAATCCTGCCTCATCATTCTCTCTCTCTCTCTTTCTCTCCTCTTTAAACTTTTCCTGTTTCTGTTTCTGTCCCTCTGTCTGCTGTGAAGGCTCCTTTTATATGGCCTGACTGGGTACAAGTGTGACACGCTGCTACCTACAAATTATGAAGGCGACACCTGACTGATCTGCTCACTTTTGCACGTGAATGTGCAATCAGCTAAGTACCCCAATCATCAACGCACGCTCACGCACATCCGCACCCGATTGGAGTCTGCACTTCCCGGGACGCAATTATTTATTTAAAACGGCACTTTGCCACAGACCTCTCATCACAAGGCCACTGTTCATCAGATCACACCGTTTCAAAATATCTGTTTTCAAATAACAGGATTAAAACTAAACTGATATTTTATTTATAGGTCTCTGTTACCGGGTTGCATTCAGTAGACTGTTTTCTGATTGATTGTACACTTTGTCATGCATGGGCATCTGAGGATCACCTTCCAGACTCTTCTAAGATATGCAATACCATATAGGGGATAAGAGGGGGCGAGGTCACTGACTGTCTCATCTCTTTCTACAGCAAAGAGAAACCTCCCCATGAGAGTCATTGAACTCCACCCACAGCACCCCAGAGGCCCCACCCCTTCAGACTGGAATGCTATAAAGCTGAGACATTCCCAGAGGAGGGCATCTCACTTTAGGGAAAAGCCTCTGCATGTTGGAACTCTCCATGACTGACTCGCTCAGATGAAGTTGCAAGAGACAAGTTGTACTGTGTAGTTGCGATTTGATAAATACTGTATCAAATACAGATCTGTAAGTAGTATTTAGAAATATCAGCACCAGTACATTGTGAGCCTTTTTGGTCAAGTGACTTCAAATACAGTTTGACACAACCAGCCACTCTTCTAAAAATAAACTGTAAGGTTACTTTGTGTTGAAGATTTTAATGTATTTTTATGGTGCAATATAAAGTGTCATGTTCTTTTCACTGGGAGGAGAATACTGTCAATATCAGGGTGAAGGTGGTGTCTGTGGCAGCAGAGCTCTCCTCTTCCAGTAGACCTTAGAAGTGTATTGCAGCAGCCCTCCAGTCATCTTCTTAGTCCAGCTCCTTGAAGTCGGTCATATGGTGTCGGTGTTCTCAAGCAGCAAAGGCGAGCAGTGAGTGTGTGACTGCAGAGACATCCTGAGGCCATGCTGGACTTTTATCTTCTGTCTTTATTATCCCACTGAAACTGTGAAAGAGGACATGTTGACTCTGTTGGCCTGTCTTCAACTTAGGGCTTTCTTTCCTGTTATATAACATGCGCTCCCTGTGCACTCTCCCTCCCAATATGCCTAGCACTCAATAGCTGTAAGTTTAAACAATAAAATAATGCCTAAGTTCTGTCTTAGTAGCATTACTTGATTTGCTGTATGTAAAATTATAACCATAAAACCTCTTTGTGAAAAAGAGGAAAATTCAATGTGTCCAAAAGTATGGCCAACAACAAAAGAGAAAGAGAGAGACATCAAGAGAGAAAGGGAGAGCATGTGTATAGAGGACCTGAAAGCACATAAAACAAAGGATCATAAGCAGGTAATGTGTCACTGTAAAGACGGCAGCAGAGGTGCTCCTCATGAACACCATAATGGCAAAGCCTCCCCACCTCAAGTCAGTAGGCCAGAAGTCACTGATAAGATGACACAGCCACTGAATCAAATAACGCGAGGACAGCTGCTCCTCACCTACTTCACCTGTTAGATCCCATCTACTTGGCACAGAGCGATCTACCAACCAGAGTGCCACAGACACACATGCTCTGAACGGTGCCGTCAAATTAAACCACAGGCAGGAAATGATTTGACTCAGGGATGTGCACAGAGGCGTGGCTACTGTGGTTCAAGCCCCTGCCCCTTGCCTCTCATTGGTCCAAGTGCCCTTTTTTCTGATTAGGACCAAATGGTTTGTTTCTAGGGCTGCACGGTGGCGCAGAGGGTAGTACTGCTGCCTCGCAGTTAGTAGACCTGGGTTCACTTCCTGGATCCTCCCTGCGTGGAGTTTGCATGTTCTCCCCTTGTCTGCGTGGGTTTCCTCTGGGTGCTCCGGTTTCCTCCCACAGTCCAAAGACATGCAGGTTAGGTGCATTGGTGATCCTAAATTGTCCCTGGTGTGTGTGTGCGCGCCCTGCGGTGGACTGGCACCCTGCCCGGGGTTTGTTTTCTGCCTTGTGCCCTGTGTTGGATGGGATTGGCTCCAGCAGACCCCCCTGACCCTGTAGTAAGGATATAGTGGTTTGGATAATGGATGGATGGATGGGTTTGTTTCTAAGCACAAACCAAAAGCTGACAGTAACTAGAAAACCAAAGGATGTTAAGGGTTTTGCTTTATTGATGTTACTGAGAGTTTTAAATACGTACTGTATTTAAAATCAAGTCAGCATTCCTTATTATAAAAAATATTACTTTTCCTTTCTGAAAGTCGAATGCACAAAAACCACAGGGGGTTTGATATATAGTACTAGATGATCAGTTCTAGTGCTTTGTAAATATCCACAACAGACACCTTGTGAAGTAAAATAATGATTTGCTGTGATGTAGACTACTGTTGTTAAGACAGAAAGAATCTGCATTTGGTGCCTAAGAATTCTTTTATTTGCTGTTTCATGTGCCAAGCTGCGGTGGTGCAGTGGTAGTGCTGCTGCCTTGTAGTAAAGAGACCAGGGTTTGCAACCAGGGTCCTCCCTGCATGGAACTTGCATGTTTTTCCTGTGCCTGTGTGGGTTTCCTCTGGGTGCCCCCATAGTGTACAAAAACATTCAGGTTAGGTGACTTGATGACACTAAATTGTCGCTAGTGTGTGTTTGGTGTGTGTGTGTGTGCGTGACTGCGTGTGTGTGTGTGTATGTGTGCGTGAGTGCGTGTGTGTGTGTGTGTGTGTGTGTGTGTGTATGTGTGTGTGTGTTTGATTGTTTGCCTTGCGATGGACTGGCGCTCTGTCCAGTGTTTGATCCTGCCTTGCACCTCATGCTAGCTAGAATAGGGTAACTGTGATCCTGGTCTGGATTAAGAGGATTAGAAAATGGCAAATGCCAAGATGATTTAATACTTAAGAGATATCTCAAAAAGTATTGCAGATATCTTAAAATGTAAAGGGACATCTAGAAACGTGTTTAACATATGGTATCTTAAAAGGTGAGCCATTTTAATAGAAATATATATATTTAATATATATTCATTTTGAGATATATTTAAATGCTAAATTATCTTGCCATACAATACTAGCCTTATTAAGTTGTATTAAATTAGGAAAATAAAGTGGAGGCGGTTTCTGATAAACTAACATAATTAGCAACCATGAACAACCTTTTTTTTGCCAAGATGTTAAATATTATAAGGTACCTGAAGTTACATCCAAATTTCCCATGAAATTAAAATACACAGAAATAAAAGTGGCACCAATTTATGTCCAGGATTAAAATGTGATAAATCCTGTTCTGTAAAGTGCCTCCTCTCCCCTTTTGAGCCACTTCTCACTGAAAGACCTGGGCATGTTTTTGATTCTATTGAAGATTTTACAGGATCTGAAATGTCCAATAATAATAATAGTAATAATAATAATAAAATGTTTTATTTATATAGCACCTTTCCCTTGACTTTGAGTGAAAAAAGAAGTCAAAATTCCCTGACCTTACTAGCTTGCTTTATGTCTATTATTATTTGTATAGTGCCTTTTCTTATTATTTTCAAACTTTCTCTTACCCACTTCTTTTGATCAATTTTCTTTAATCTTATCCTTGGTCAGTCAACATGACATAATTTCTTTAAAAAAACTTTACATTCATGAAAATCTGCAGTGGGCTGGTACCCTGCTCGGGATTTGTTCCTGCCTTGCGCCCTGTGCTGGCTGGGATTGGCTCCAGCAGACCCCCATGACCCTGTGTTAGGATATAGCGGGTTGGTAAATGACTGACTGACTGACCTTCATGAAAATTTTACCTCGTTATGAATCTCATTTCTATTGATGACAGAAGACATCAGGGTGTAAAAGCTTTGAGAAGATGCTCTTTCAGAGATTATTGTTAAAAAGTGTATGTTACCAAGCCCTGGCCTATTATTTTGCAAATAAATCTTAAATTCTCTTTTTGCAGTTTGTCATTCTAGTGTATTAAGTATTGTTTGGTGAGGGAAAAACTGAAAATAATTTTAGCACAAGGCTGCAACATAGCAACATGTTTTTGAAGGCACTGAATATTGAATGCCTATTTCTCAGACCAACAATATAAAAAGCTTTTAGATAGATAGATAGATAGATAGATAGATAGATAGATAGATAGATAGATAGATAGATAGATAGATAGATAGATAGATAGATAGATAGATAGATAGATAGATAGATAGATAGATAGATAGATAGATAGATAGATAGATAGATAGACACTAATGAGGACTTATGCATTTATGTGGCAGGAAATGGAATAAGTCCAAATGACAGAGATCAGGAGCTTCCTGTTAACCAGTATTTTGGTGTTCCTTCTATAAAAATGTGCTTCCTAAAGATTTCCACTAGATGGCAATGTGTCCTTACAGTAACACATTGGAGAGAAAGAGCGGTTAGGAGCAGATGCTGATACAGCACTTTGCCGCACCCACCACATGACAAACCAACTCAGGATCTTAGATTAGGACCCGAGTGCAGCCATTCAATGGGTGACACCTCAGCACCAGGTCAGATGAAGTGGAACAGTGTGAGGTTTTTTATGATGGCTGGAGTGCTAATTCTGCCAACAACCCTGCAGGTTGAAGAGCCTACATGCAGAGATGGATGCAGATTAACGTCATACCCAGGACGGAGCAATAAAGACAACAGCTAGCAAAATTGATACAAATAATACATTAGGTAAGAAGATATAATACCAACAAGCTAGCCTGTTATGCACCGTTGAGGAATTACTGAGAAATTTAATCTCATCTCTAGATCCATTCATTTCGAATCTCGACATCTGTAGCCCCCACATGTATTTGCTTTAAAGGCAAAACAAACAAAAGTAATATTTTTCAATCTCCAGTATAACATCACTGAGCGTGTATTCAAGTGTAAGAGTAAATTGCTGAAGACGTATGCATCTCTGTGGCAGGACATACTGTATAAACAGGGCTCCGTGGTCATCATTCAGTCTAGAATGGTACTTGATTGTGTCTCAAAAGTGAATTTTCATTGCAGTTCCTCCTTATTTCCAAAAACATGCAGACCAGTTTGAGAAAAGGCTTAAATTTGCCCAAATTAAGGAACCTAATCCCATGCAGGGTGCAGTTTTGCTGGTCTCTGTTTAATTTAGATATCTGTAGTTCCATTACCTTCAGGGAGTAGATTAGTCTGTAGCTAGTGCTCTGTACCTAAGAAACAGAATAGAATGAGCTCATACTGTTATGGGGTACTTGTGACACTAGAGTACAGGTGGGGGTAATTATACCTTTTTCCATAGGTGATCAAGCACCCTAAAGTTTACAGGAGTTCATTGGAAGAACAAAATTATTTTGATTATTTAATTAAATGTAGTTATTCTAAGTTTTGTGCTGGGCCTAATGGTACAGTCATATGAAAAAGTTTGGGAACCCCTCTTAATTCTTTGGATTTTTGTGTATCATTGGCTGAGCTTTCAAAGTAGCAACTTCCTTTTAATTTATAATATTCCTTATGGAAACAGTAGTATTTCAGCAGTGACATTACATTTATTGGATTAACAGAAAATATCCAATATGCATCATAACAAAATTAGACAGGTGCATACATTTGGGCACCCCAACAGAGATATGACATTAGTACTTAGTTGAGCCTCCTTTTGCAAATATAACAGCCTCTAGACGCCTCCTATAGCCTTTGATGAGTGTCTGGATTCTGGATGGAGGTATTTTTGACCATTCTTCCATACAAAATCTCTCCAGTTCAGTTCAATTTGATGGCTGCCGAGCATGGACAGCCTGCTTCAAATCATCCCATAGATCTTCGATGATATTCAAGTCAGGGGACTTTGACTGCAATTCCAGAACATTGTACTTCTCCCTCTGCATGAATGCCTTTGTAGATTTCAAACTGTGTTTTGGGTCATTGTCTTGTTGGAATCTCCAACCCCTGCATAACTTCAACTTTGTGACTGATGCTTGAACATTATCCTGAAGAATGTGTTGATACTGGGTTGAATTCATCCGACCCTCGACTTTAACAAGGGCCCCAGTCCCTGAACTAGCCACACAGCCCCACAGCATGATGGAACCTCCACCAGATTTGACAGTAGGTAGCAGGTGTTTTTCTTGGAATGTGGTGTTCTTCTTCCACCATGCAAAGCGCTTTTTGTTATGACCAAATAACCAATTTTTGTCTCATCAGTCCAAAACACTTTGTTCCAAAATTAATCTGGCTTGTCTAAATGAGCATTTGCATACAACAAGCGACTCTGTTTGTGGCGTGAGTGCAGAAAGGGCTTCTTTCTCATCACCCTGCTATATAGATGTTCTTTGTGCAAATTGCGCTGAATTGTAGAACAATGTACAGATACACCATCTGCAGCAAGATGTTCTTGCAGGTCTTTGGAGGTGATCTGTGGGTTGTCTGTGACCATTCTCACAATCCTGCACATATGCCGCTCCTGTATTTGTCTTGGCCTGCCAGACCTGCTGGGTTTAACAGCAACTGTGCCTGTGGCCTTCCATTTCCTAATGACATTCCTTACAGTTGAAACTGACAGTTTAAACCTCTGAGATAGCTTTTTGTACCCTTCCCCTAAACCATGAGACTGAACAATCTTTGTTTTCAGATCTTTTGAGAGTTGCTTTGAGGATCTCATGCTGTCACTCTTCAGAGGAGAGTCAAAGGGAAGGAAGCACAACTTGCTATTGACCACCTTAAATACCTTTTCTCATGATTGGACACATCTGTCTATGAAGTTCAAGGCTTAACCAGCTAATCTAACTAATTTGGTGTTGTAAGTAATCAGCACTGAGCAGTGACATGCATTCAAATCAGCAAAATTGCAAGGGGACCCAAATTATTGCACAGCCACTTCTTCACATTTCATTTAATTTCATACAACTAAATACTGCTTCACTAAAAATCATTGTTCAGAAAATACCCCAGTACTCAGATGTTCCCAGGAAATGAAAGACCTACCACTGTTATCTTTTGTGTTGAAAGTAGAGTCAATTATTATGCAGGCTGAGAGGGGTTTCCAAACTTTTTCATATGACTGTATAGTTGTGAATATTCCAAAAGTGTGGCACTTATAAGTACAGTATCTATCGTGGGAGGCTGACAAATCACTGTCTTTTCTTCTCTTTTATTACATACTGTCCCCTTTGCCATCATTACTTTTAGTTTTGAGATCTTTGATGTTATGTTTGATTTCCTCTCTTGTTTCAGCTGTTTACTGTTGTCTCCCCAGACCCTGAACAGATGTGTTTCAAACAGTTTGCTAATGTAAATGAATGGACAGTCTTCTCAGCTGCTTCTGATTTAGATCACATCTGGGTGTGCTTAAAGTGGAAGAACAGAGAAGAGGAGTGCACCGGGCATGGGCACACATGTATGGGGCACAGAGGAATTAGCAATTAGTTGGGTTTGTTATGTTGTGTCATGTTATGGGAAGAGCACCTGGGCATCAGAAAATAGTGCTCAAGATACCCTGGAAGAGCTGTCATGTTGGTAGACAGAAATAAGAAGAGAAAACACAAGAAAGAACAAAGAGATTCCGGAGACTTCAGTTTCAATCATGAGGTTTATTTTAGACCGTGATACATGACGATGCGCAGTGACTGTGTGCCAGTGGAGGAGACCTGTGCTTGTACAATTTGCTGTGAAGGAGACAGGTTGCATGATCTTTGTATTTTTCTATTGTGAGCTGATGCTTTCCACCATGGTTTTCAGAGGGATTAGAAATGTAACTAAACATCTTTAAAAAATATCAGCAGCAATATCATCAGTTGCACAAAACAAAAGGACCATTCAGAATGCTCAGCCCATTCTCCATGCAATAATAAGACAATACCACCAAATCACAGAAGCAAAAAAATCCAGGCAGACCCAGCTCCGAGCTCTCTGCCTGCATAAAGACTAGATTAAATACATACTGTACATACCTTCACTTTCAAACTCTCTTTCTCTCTCTCTTTGCCACTTTAACAGCTCTCTCAATTGAGGTCAGGGTTATGGGGTGCTGGAGTCTGTCCTAATAGCATCGCTTTGATCGTAATGCAAAAATCAGGCTTGGACATGGCACCACTCCACCTTAGCTGGACTAGATAGATTCAGTAAATAATCAGAAGACATATATATAAAATATATATCTAAATACAGTATATTTGGGCTCCTTAATCTCTAAGGGCAGTGCACAGGTGTTAATGCTGCTACCTTCCAACTCAAGAGACCTGGATCAGCCCGATCCCTGTCTCAGTGAAGCTGGTATTTTCTCGCTAGTTCAGAGTTGCTTATTCTCTGGGTTTTCTTCCCCTATCTCAAAGATGGGATGTGCTTGTTTAAATGATAACTGCAGATTGGCCCATTGTGATTGAATTTAATTTGTGTGTGTGTGTCTCTGTTACACTGTGAGGCTCTGAAGAGCACAAAGGGTATACAATGCCTGCAAAAGGCAATTCCAAAATCAACCAAGTCACAATGCGGTAATCCAGAAAAAGGTCCAAAAACAGAGCAGAAGGTCCAAAAAAATCCAGGAATGGAGGGAAACCTTAACCTTTATAGGACTGAAAGCAGTTCCTGGCAGTGATGGGCAGGTGGTCCTGCTTAAAGACACAAGGCACGTAGCACAGTAGAAAACAAAGCAGAAAATTAACAAAAATAAGATTAACATAAATAATTGACCCAAAAATGACATTAAACAAGGAACTGAACACCAGCTGGGGGAAGGACTCTGGCTGAAGTATGAATTTTCAACTTAGCAAAGTAAAGAGGTGACCGATAAAGCAAGCACAAAACAAAGAAATAAGTCATAGTCACTGATGACTCTTCACTAAGGTCTGTCTATTGAGCTCCATCCTGCAGTAGGATCAGGTCAAGAGTGAGACACCACATTCCAGGAACAGCCGTCTTTACTTTGCTCAGACCAGATTGTTTGGGGCTTCTCGGACAAAGGTCGGATTCATTCACACTCACGGAGCGTCTTCTCACATACCTGAGTTGAGCCAAAAAGGTGATCCACAGACACACATGAATGTTTATATTTATATATATATAAATATTTATAAAGGGTGAGTCAAAATTATGTTAACATTTGAATGGTGGAAACAATTTATTTATAAAACATACTGCATATGTGCAAGATGATTTACAGGAATGTCTCAACCTGTTCACCATCATGGTTGACACACAAAATCCAACGAGCAACAGCACCATTTAAAGGTGATACCACAGTCCGTATTCTATTCACAAACTTTCTTGCTATACACACACTCCTTCACCATACCCCATAACCAGAAATCACAGGGTGTCAAATCAGGGGAGTGTGGAGGCCATGGCAATGGTCCACCACGACGTATCCATCAACCTGGAAATGTTTGGTGGAGATAAAAATAATCCATTAGTGTTAATATATATATATATATATATATATATATATATATATATATATATATATATATATATATATATATATATATATACAGTGCTTCCGGAAAGTATTCACAGCGCATCACTTTTTCCACATTTTGTTATGTTACAGCCTGATTCCAAAATGGATTAAATTCATTATTTTCCTCAGAATTCTACACACAACACCCCATAATGACAACGTCTGGATGCACTGTATATATATATATATATATATATATATATATATATATATATATATATATATATATATATATATATATATATATATATATATATATATATATTGTAATGGACAGCCGGGTACCACGCCCGGCAGGGACGCCCCTACTGCATCTGATCCGGGGGAGCTACCATGGACAGCTCAATACCTCCCCCGAGACGCTTGGTGGCAGCCTCTCTGGCAGACGATGATTCCCCAACCTGGCGCTTGGCTCCATGGGAGATGGAGTCCTCCACAGCCTGGCTGGGGGCTCAGATGGCTGCCAGGGGGAGCTGCATGGAGCCTACAGCCCGGCTGGTCAAATCTTCAGCCCCACCCGGAAATGCAATTATGGCCAGGTGATCAAGCACCTGGAATGCTTCCAGGTGGGGTATAAAAAAGGCCAGCCACAACCACTCGAGGGCCAGAATCAGGAGGAAGAGGACGAGGTTGCCTTGGAGGAGTGGTGGTGCCAAAGTGGAAGGAAAGTGTTGTTTGGTGTGCTATATTTAAGTGCTTTTGGGACTGTGTTGGGCCTGTGGGACACGGGGAAGGCGTGCCCCACGGCTGAAGAAAAATAAAAGTGTGTTTTATTTAAGCACATGCCTCTGCCTCAGTCTGTACTGGGTCAGGTGCTATATAGCGCCTTTCACAACATATATATATATATATATATATATATATATATATATATATATATATATCCATTATCCAACCCGCTATATCCAAACTACAGGGTCACGGGGGTCTGCTGGAGCCAGTCCTAGCCAACACAGGGCGCAAGGCAGGAAACAAACCCCAGGTAGGGCACCAGCCCACTGAAGGGCACACACACACATACACACACACACACACCAAGCACACACTAGGGACAATTTAGAATCGCCAATGCACCCAACCTGCATGTCTTTGGACTGTGGGAGGAAACCGGAGCACCTGGAGGAAACCCTCACAGACAAGGGGAGAACATGCAAACTCAACGCAGGAAGGACCTGGGAAGCGAACCCGGGTCTCCTAACTGCGAGGCAGCAGCGCTATAAATATATATATATATAGTCCACAAAAATGACCATAAGACGTTGAGAAGGTTTGGGGCAGCCACCCGTATAATTGTTCCCAGCTGCAAAACTGATTCAAAAGAGTTGTCATGTTTATATAACAGAGTCCAAAACAGAACTGATTCTCTATACACAAGATGGAAGCTTTAAAGGCCAGTGGAGGAAGTGATGTCATCAGGACCGGAACCGGAAGTGACGTCATTGGCTGCTCCAGAGCCGGGCGGGATTTCCCTGGAATGGTCTGCTAAAGATCGAGAGGGAGAAGTAGTTCACTTCGCCACCCCCTGGTCCGGCGTGGAATCACATGTGCTCAAGCCCTTTAGTTGTCTCCTACACGTGTCACACTTGCCACTTCACGTCTCTGTTGCTCACATTGTGGTGGGGGGGCTGAACGCATGCTAAGAAGATGTGGACCAATCAGCTGCTAGCTTGCAGCTGCTGCTATCGCACTGCGTGTTCTGCATGTCGTGCTGCGTGACGGTCATTTAAAAGCCTGTACAGCAGCTGTCCTTTTGTCTCACTTCCTTGTCTCCCAGGACGTTAAAGTGTCTCCGAGAAATTGTTTGTAAGTAGGGCTTGACATGCAAGTAGTCTCGCAAGACTTCAAAGTGTCTCTCCAAGATTATCATCATCCATCCATCCATCCATCCTCTTCCGCTTATCCGAGGTCGGGTTGTGGGGGCAGGAGCTTGAGCAGAGATGCCCAGACTTCCCTCTCCCCAGCCACTTCTTCTAGCTCTTCTGGGAGAATCCCGAGGCGTTCCCAGGCCAGCAGGGAGACATAGTCCCTCCAGCGTGTCCTGGGTCTTCCCCGGGGCCTCCTCCTGGTTGGACGTGCCCGAAACACCTCACCAGGAAGGCATCCAGGAGGCATCCTGATCAGATACCCGAGCCACCTCATCTGACTCCTCTTGATGTGGAAGAGCAGCGGCTCTACTCTGAGCCCCTCCCGGATGACTGAGCTTCTCACCCTGTCTTTAAGGGAGAGCCCAGACACCCTGCGGAGGAAACTTATTTCAGCCACTTGTATTCGCGATCTCGTTCTTTCGGTCACTACCCATAGCTCATGACCATAGGTGAGGGTAGGAACATAGATCGACTGGTAAATTGAGAGCTTTGCCTTATGGCTCAGCTCCTTTTTCACCACGACAGACCGATGCAGAGCCCGCATTACTGCGGACGCCGCACCGATCTGCCTGTTGATCCCACGCTCCATTCTTCCCTCACTCGTGAACAAGACCCCGAGATACTTGAACTCCTCCGCTTGAGGCAGGATCTCGCTCCCAACCCTGAGAGGGCACTCCACCCTTTTCCAGCTGAGGACCATGGTCTCGGATTTGGAGGTGCTGATTCCCATCCCAGCCGCTTCACACTCAGCTGCGAACCGATCCAGAGAGAGCTGAAGATCACGGCCTGATGAAGCAAACAGGACATCATCATCTGCAAAAAGCAGTGACCCAATCCTGAGTCCACCAAACCGGACCCCCTCAACACCCTGGCTGCGCCTAGAAATTCTGTCCATAAAAGTTATGAACAGAATAGGTGACAAAGGGCAGCCCTGGCGGAGTCCAACTCTCACTGGAAATGGGTTCGACTTACTGCCAACAATGCAGACCAAGCTCTGACACCAATCGTACAGGGACCGAACAGCCCTTATCAGGGGGTACGGTACCCCATACTCCCGGAGCACTCCCCACAGGATTCCCCGAGGGATATGGTCGAACGCCTTTTCCAAGTCCACAAAACACATGTAGACTGGTTGGGCAAACTCCCATGCACCCTCCAGGTCTCTGCTAAGGGTGTAGAGCTGGTCCACTGTTCAGCGACCAGGACGAAAACCACACTGTTCCTCCTGAATCCGAGGTTCGACTATCCGAGGGACCCTCCTCTCCAGAACCCCCGAATAGACTTTTCCAGGGAGGCTGAGGAGTGTGATCCCTCCGTAGTTGGAACACACCCTCCGGTCCCCCTTCTTAAAGAGGGGGACCACCACCCTGGTCTGCCAATCCAGAGGCACTGTCCCCAATGTCCACGCTATGTTGCAGAGACGTGTCAACCAAGACAGCCCTACAACATCCAGAGCCTTGAGGAACTCCGGGAGTATCTCATCCACCCCCAGGGCCCTGCCACCAAGGAGTTTTTTGACCACCTCGGTGACCTCAGTCCCAGAGATGGGGGAGCCCACCCCCGAGTCCCCAGGTTCTGCTTCCTCATTGAAAGGCATGTTAGTGGGATTGAGGAGGTCTTCGAAGTACTCCCCCCACCGACCCACAACGTCCCAAGTCGAGGTCAGCAGAGCACCATCCTCACCATATACAGTGTTGACACTGCATTGCTTCACCCCTCCTGAGACGTCAGACGGTGGACCAGAATCTCCTCGAAGCCATCCGGAAGTCGTTCTCCATGGCCTCCCCAAACTACTCCCATGCCCGAGTTTTTGCCTCAGCAACTACCAAAGCCGCATTCCGCTTGGCCTGCCAGTACCTATTAGCTGCCTCAAGGGTCCAACAGGACAAAAGGGTCTGGTAGGACTCCTTCTTCAGCTTGACAGCATCCTCACCGCCGGTGTCCACCAACAGGTTTGGGGATTGCTGCCATGTCAGGCACCGACCACCTTACGGCCACAGCTCCGGTCAGCCACCTCAACAATAGAGGCATGGAACATGGCCCATTTGGACTCAATGTCCCCCACCTCCCTCAGGACGTGGTCGAAGTTCTGCCGGAGGTGGGAGTTGAAGCTACTTCTGACAGGGGACTTTGCCAGACGTTCCCAGCAGGCCCTCCCAAGACGTTTGGGCCTACCAGGCCTGACTGGCATCCTCCCCCACCATCGAAGCCAACTCACCACCAGGTGGTGATCAGTTGACAGCTCCGCCCATCTCTTCAGCCGAGTGTCCAAGACATGTGGCCGCAAGTCCGACGACACGACCTCAAAGTCGATCATCGAACTGAGGCCTAGGGTGTCCTGGTGCCAAGTGCACATATGAACACCCCTATGCTTGAACATGGTGTTCATTATGGACAATCCGTGACAAGCACAGAAGTCCAACAACAAAACACCACTCGGGTTCAGATCGGGGGGGCCATTCCTCCCAATCACACCCTTCCAGGTTTCACTGTCTCCATGGGAATTGGAGTTTGGAGCAGCCCTGTTGTGTTCTGTGGGCACCGCCAGGGGGTGCTGCAGGTACTGATGAGCCCTTTGTTGCAGCACTTCCACCACACCTGGAGGTGCTGCCAGAAGAAGGTCATGGAACACCTGGAGCACTTCCTGGGTGCTGTATTAAAGGAGGCAGCTGCCACTACCCAGAGAGCCAGTGTCAGGAGGTGGAGGACAAAGCTTGCCAGGGGGAGTGGAGGCAGACTGAGAGAAAGAGAGGGAGAAAGAAAAGAGAAGAAGCGAGAAAAAATGTGCTTTTGTGTTTGGTGCTTTGGGAACTGTGTGCTGTGCAAGTGGGAAACAGGGGAAGGCATTTCCCTCAAGGAAAATAAAAAACGTGTGTGCTGAACTTGTGTGTTTTGTCTGCCTGAGTCAGGTTTGGGCAGCAGGGACGACCTCTGCAGGCCACAGTATATATATATATGTGTGTGTGTGTGCGTTTGTCTGTGTTTACACGCCCACACTCCGCCACATTGCACCAATTTGAGTTACCTTAAGCTTTTGGGATCTGCAGAGGTCACCAGATATCAGAGGCTGTGAGCCCACAGTGCTGACCCCTATATCCAGTGTCTTCACTCATTAAATAAATATCTAATAAAAATCACAACTACGTTAAGGGAAGCACAACTGTATACAGTTGGGATAACACCAGAGCTTCCAACATTGTCGAGGAACTCAGAAACAGCAGTTCATTTTCAGCTTAGCTATAGTGGTCAGCACCAGAGGGTCCTCACAAGTATTGGGTCCAGCAGGTTGTGCTGCTCATGTAAGGCCGTGTCGTCTTTAAAAGGCTTTTCACTCCCCCTTACATACACACTCGGGGCTGCCGAATGGTGCACATTCCCTTCCCACCAGGCTACTGGATTGACTCTCAGCCAGAGTTTCAGACGGAAGACTAATTCTTTTAATTTAAATGACATAGCGTCATCAAACAAATTACGGCTTAAGTGATTATTCAGTGATTAAGAGCTGCACAGCAGCGGTGCGGTGGGCCCGCAGGACTGTTTTAGATCAGGCTGACAGGGACCGCTGGCACTTCCCGCCGAGCGCTCTCCCGGGCTTTGACAGTGATGCCCCAGGCTTTGTAAGTGAGCCCATAAGCAGAGAAAATAATGTCATCAGTGCCGCTGTGGAGCATTTTGGATGCTGTGTGTGTGAGTCCTTTGGGGAACGTTATTTACAAACTGCTTTCTTGCCTCTATCCTGCGCGTGTAACAATGACCTCTGGATTTTTAGGTAACCGGTGCACATCCCTAAAGCAACCCTGTCATGTGGTGAGCTGTCAGTGCCAAGGGCTCGCCTGGGGTGCTTAGACAGGTGACTTGAATCTGCCTCTCACACAGGGGAAAGCTGCACATGAGAGGCCCCTGGAAGTTGGCAGTCCCTCTGAAAATCAAGAAAGGCAGACTTGCATACTCATCAGAAATGGACCAACAACTCACTGGGCCGACCTGCAGCAGCAGACACACACAAGTCACTCCTCAGACCCTAGAGTGGCTACTTTGTTTAAATGACTCCTTTCACGTCCATCTGTTCATCGTTTCGTTGGGTGCTGTCCCTGCTACTGGTGCCCTCCAGCTGTTGCCAGGCATGCACTCTTTTCAAGAGTCCCACATAATTCTGTGGTGGTGGTACTCTATGGGTGTGACTTCTAAATAGGTAAATGGCAGAGAAACATTGAGATACATAAAAAGCTAGCTGACATATTCAGAGAGAAGTCTCATGTGCAGTTGGGCCCCTGAAGTGAACATGAGTGGGAGTTCTCTCATGATGCAGGTAGAAAATACAACTGAATGGCACAAAATAGATATGAAAGGCACTATATGAGAGATAGATAGATAGATAGATAGATAGATAGATAGATAGATAGATAGATAGATAGATAGATAGATAGATAGATAGATAGATAGATAGATAGATAGATAGATAGATAGATAGATAGATAGATAGATAGATAGATAGATAGATAGATAGATAGGCACTGTATAATATATAGTGTGGTAAAAATCATCTCTCTATTATAATAAAAAAATCTTAGGATGAGACTAAACATTCTGAAGAGACGTTTTGGAAGGAAGTCCCATGAAACGGAAACTTTTGCCATGAGATTCTTTCAAGTCACGTTCTACTTACAACTATTTTCAAACAAGACCACAGTCATCAGGTGTATTCTGGCACTTAACCTGGACAGACACCCATCCATTAAAGGGCTTACTTATGAACACACACACTTACAAAAATCCAGTTTAGAATCACCCATTCATCTAAATATGGCAGCGAGAAATGATGAAGTCAAATGAATTAACGTGAAAATTGTCGATCAGGTACACGGCAAATTGATTAAATGCCTATCAATAGACTATGCTGAAGCAGTTGGTGGTGATCGTATGGAAGATGAAAACATCAATTTACAATATCCCTTAGAATATCTACAAGCATTAACACCATCTGATCTTCCACCAGCTGAATTACTGTTGAAAGAAGGATGTATCGTAATGTTATGGCGTAATTTATGTATGAGTGATGGACTATGCAATGGAACAAGATTAGTTGTATTAAAAATCGGTCAAACATTTCTAACATGTAAAATTTTAACAGGCGACAAGAAAGGTAGTATAGTACATATTCCACGAATAACATTAGACACAAAAGGAGATCTTGATATGCCATTCATATTAAAACGTTTACAGTTTCCTGTGAGAATAGTTTATGCTATGATAATTAACAAATCATAAGGACAAACAAATTGAAAAATTCGGTATATTTATTAGAGAGAAAGAAACGATATTCATGCACGACCAGTTATACATTGCGTTGTCACGATGTAAAACCAAACACGGAATCAAAATTCAATGCGATCTTGACGAAAAGTTAATTCCAAATATTGTTTTAACTGAAGTTTTAAAGTAAAAGTGAAAATAATGCATATGTAACAATTCACATGAAAATAATCTCTTTAAATTGTATATCCAGTTAACCAAACCCGGAGGTTGGTGAGTGAAGCGAGCAGGGGGTGGAGCCCCCTAGTATTAATTAAAGAAAGAAACGTATCCTCTGCTAGGACAAGTCTGATAAAACCTTTTTGAGCCAACAGTCAGGCAGGAGAGAAGCTTGTGTGTTGCATAATATACTCTTCAGTACAATCGTAACAGGGAGCAACCTTCACAGCACTCTGTTGCAGAATGACCAAAGAAACATAAGGCAGAGACTCATTTTATAAACGTCTAAATTTACATATAGTGTCAATCAATGCATATATTTACTACCAAATGGCTCATTTAAAATAAAAGTCTTATTTTATTATATTCTAGTTTTTCTAATAACTTTATGTTTAGCTATTATCCTTGAAATGTCTGTGCATGTGACAACTGTCCAATCTTGTTGTTTACAGAACGTCTTCTGATCTCTGAGTATATTTTGACATAAACTTTCCTCTGGTACATACTCGTCTTTTGTGTACGTAACCATAGACAGACAGACAGACAGACAGACAGACAGACAGACAGACAGACAGACAGACAGACAGATAGATAGATAGATAGATAGATAGATAGATAGATAGATAGATAGATAGATAGATAGATAGATAGATAGATAGATAGATAGATGACTATTGATCATACTTGCATGTGTTAATCTAAATATTTATATATGTATAGCTCTGCAAAGAAGTCCAAATTAATTACAAATATAAAACACAATGGGCGGCACGGTGGCGCAGTGGTAGTGCTGCTGCCTCGCAGTTAGGAGATCTGTGTTCGCTTCCCAGATCCTCCCTGCGTGGAGTTTGCATGTTCTCCCCGTGTCTGCGTGGGTTTCCTCCGGGCACTCCAGTTTCCTCCCACAGTCCAAAGACATGCCAGTTAGGTGGATTGGCGATGCTAAATTGGCCCTAGTGTTTGTGTGTGTCCTGCAGTGGGTTGGCACCCTGCCCAGGATTGGTTCCCTGCCTTGTGCCCTGTGTTGGCTGGGATTGGCTCCAGCAGACCCCCGTGACCCTGTGTTCGGATTCAGCGGGTTGGAAAATGGATGGATGGATGGATATAAAACACACATTAATTGATGACAAATGTATTCAGCTCCTTTAAAATGACGCACCTAAATCATCACTGGTGTAGCCAACTGGTTTTATAAGTCCCATAATTAGCTCGATGGAGATCACTTGTCTTGGATTAAAGCGTTTGTAGTATAAATGCACCTGAATATGGAAGGGCCAACTTGTGGCGAGTCAGTATAGTGGCTTGACATACACAAGGAGGACAAAAGAACACTCCAAGTAACCCCATGGTATGCAATTGAAAAATACATGTCAGAAAATGGAGACAAGAAAATATCCAAGTCACTGAATGTCCCTTGGAGTCCAGTTAAATCAGTCATGAAGAAACGGAAAGAATGTGGGACAGCTGGAAATCTGCATAGAGCAGTCCATCCTCAAAAACCGATTGATCATGTAAGAAGAAGAGAAGTGAGGGAGACCATCAAGAGACCTCTGGGAACTCTGAACAAGTTACAAGCTGCAATGCATGAGATTTGGAGACTGTGTCTATAATTTTTGCTCGGGTTCTTCTCCCATTACACTTTAATAGGAGAGGGGCAAAGAGAAAGCCATTGTTAACAAAACATTAATGACGTTTCTGCCCATTTTAATCTTCCCTTTTCATTTGCCAGTTTCAGATATGGCTTTTTCATTTAAGCTATGCCTCTAAAGCCAGCATCCTAGAGTCGTCTTTTCCCTGTTGCAGATGACACTGGCATTTAGCGTGTACTTAATGAGGAAGCCACCTGAGGACCTCTAAGGCATTTGTTTCTCACACTAGATACACTGATGTGCTTATTCTCTTATGCAGTTGTCCATCTGAGACCTGGTTTCATTCAGTTTGTCCTTTTCTCCCAAGAGACATTAATTAGAGCAATCTATATGAGAACAGGCCATTCAGCCCAACAAACCTCGTCAGTCCTATCCACTTAATTTTCCAAAATAACATCAAGTCAAGTTTTAAAGGTCCCTAAAGTCCTACTGTCCACCACACTACTTGGTAGTTTATTCCATGTGTCTGTGGTTCTCCATGTGAAGAAAATACCCTAATGTTTGTGCAAAATTAAGTTTTCAACTATGTCTCTGTGTTCTTGATAAACTCATTTTAAAGTCACAGTCTCTTCCACTGTACTAATTCCCTTCATCATTTTAAACACTTCAATCATGTCTCCTCTTAATCTTCTTTTGCTTAAACTGAAAAGGCTCAGCTCTTTCAATCCTTCTTCATAATTCATCCTCTATAGCCTTGGACTCAGTTTCGTTGCTCTTTTCTGGACCTTTTCTTGCGCTGCTATGTCCTTTTTGTAGCCTGGAGACCAAAACTGCACACAGTACTCCAAATGAGGCCTCACCAGTGTGTTATAAAGGTTGAGCAGAACCTCCTTGGACTTTTAAAATAAATTGACACCTTTGTGTGAAATCATACATTTTCTTGGCAATCTATCACATAGAGTAACCTTCATTTTGCAAAGATGCAACAGACTAACATATTTCTTGAGGAAGCTGTTTCATTTTGGCCATTTTTGAACCCAGAACTGAAGTTTAAGAATGGCTGTACCTTATTTGTTTTATTGAAGAGAATTGCATGTTTCAGGAGTGCTAATGCAATTGCAAAAGTTTCTCTAATAATCAATTAGCATTTAAACCTGATTACCATATATACTCACGTATAAGTTGGGTCTTGAAACCCAAAAAATTAATCATAAAATCAGACCCCGACTTATACGCCTGTTCAAAAATGCGACACTTACATTTTTTTTTACATCTTCTTGCTTCCTCCAATCTCACATCAGTTTCTCAGACACAACTGAATTTTGTTACAGCAGCGCAGTTACCAATTTCTTTTGCTACTTCAATGAGTTTTAATTTAAAATTAGCTTCATATTTCCTTCTGATCGATTGCTCCATCTTAGATAAGGGATGCTCTTACGATAAAAGTGTATGAGGGTGTGAGATACAAAAAACACAAATCAGTGCAAACGTCGTTTCGGAATAGTTTGGGTATTACTGTGTGGTCACGTAGGCACAATACATAGAAGAAAAAGGTCAGTGTGCTCCGTGGTTACTCTCTCAGGTGGGTGTTAGCATATCATAATCTCTTGGACCAATAGCGTCAGTTTTCCGCATTCGACTATACGACCGACATTATAAAATATGAGAAATTATACGGTAAAATCAAGTCCCGACTTATCCGCGGGAGAACTTATCTGCGAGTATATATGGTAATTAAGGAAAGGCTAAGGGAGCATATCCGTTAGGGGAAAGAAGGAATGGCTGTTGAAAATGGAACTTGTACTCACATGTGAATAATACAAATTGGTCATTTCAAAAAGAAATAGCCATTAGCAACATGTCTTGGCTGTATTTTTATATCGATTTAATGTTTTCTTGATAAAGATGGTATCCATCCATCCATCCATCCATTTTCTAACCCGCTGAATCCGAACACAGGGTCACGGGGGTCTGCTGGAGCCAATCCCAGCCAACACAGGGCACAAGGCAGGAAACAATCCTGGGCAGGGTGCCAACCCACCGCAGGACACACACAAACACACCCACACACCAAGCACACACTAGGGCCAATTTAGAATCACCAATGCACCTAACCTGCATGTCTTTGGACTGTGGGAGGAAACCGGAGCGCCCGGAGGAAACCCACACAGACACGGGGAGAACATGCAAACTCCACGCAGGGAGGACCTGGGAAGCAAACCCGGGTCTCCTAACTGCGAGGCAGCAGCGCTACCACTGCGCAACCGTGCCGCCCAAGATGGTATCCAATGTCATCAAAAACATGAACATTTTGTAGTGAATCTAAACTTTTGAATGTAGTGTATGTTTTAATAAATGGCTGTGTTAACATACATCTGCCATCTGCCATAACTCAGTGCATGTCTCTCTTCTTATGTTTTAAAATACATTCTTTTTCAAAACCTGGCAGGATCTAATCAATATTATTTTAGAATAAGAGAAATAACTATTATCGCATTTAATTCCCTTCTCTATTTCTTATTTACCTATATATTTATTTCTCCATTTCTTTTGTTTATTGTTGCCTTATTAAAAATCCCTAAGCAATTCTCCTTAGGCTAAGCTCTCCTTCTCAGGGGTGGGGTTTGATTTGTCTTCAATTTTGTTTGGTTATAAATTGATCTATTTGTATGGAATGATTACAATAAAAATTAATAAATAAATTAAAATATATATATATATATGTCCATTCAGTTACATAACTGCTCATTTTGTGGCTGAAATTCTAAAATGGTGGAGCTCATCTTGGCAGGAAAGGTGAAGTGACAGAAAGCAAGACTCTTTGGCAAGCTGGCCACTAGAATATAACAGTGCATTCCACACCCTGTTTAACACACGATATGTCAATGGGAAAAAAATTTATAAAAATAAAGAGCGCTTTATTTTGACAATTCCATTTTAAATAAGTTGTATAACTTATGGGGCGGCACGGTGGCGCAGTGGGTAGAGCTGCTGCCTTGCAGTTAGGAGACCCGGGTTCGCCTCCCTGCATGGAGTTTGCATGTTCTCCCCGTGTATGTGTGGGTTTTCTCTGGGTACTCTGGTTTCCTCCCACAGTCCAAAGACATGCAGGTTGGGTGCATTGGCGATTCTAAATTAATGTGTGCTTGGTGTGTAAGTGTATGTGTGCCCTGCAGTGGGCTGGGATTGGCTCCAGCAGACCCCAGTGACCCTGTAGTTAGGATATAGTGGGCTGGATAATGTATGGATGGATGGATATATAACTTAGAAGATGTATGGCATTGTGGCGCAATGTGTAGAGTTACTGCCCTTATGTGTCCATTGTGCTCGATTTGAATTCCACATGTAGACATTTCCTGAGTGGATTGTATACATTTCACCCAGGTCTGCATTGGTTTTCTATCAGACTCTCTGGTTTTCCTCCTACAGGGGTAGGGTATTTTAACTGGCAATTCTAAACAGATCCTGTGTGTGTGAGTGGGCCCTGCAATGACTGGCACCCACTTCAGGGTTGTTTCCTGACTTATGTCCAGCGTTGTCAAAACAGGCTCCAGCCTTCCACAGCTGGGACTGCTATTGTTGAAAAGTTTTCTTGTTGAGCTTGAATCCATAGTACCTATTAGGTGCAACTCAAATGCATGAACAGTAGGTGGCACTATGTCTCTACTGTTTAACATTGAATAGTCCAGCCGGGGCACCATTGCTCCACTTAACTAAAGGCAGCCTGTGTGTAAGGAGAGCTCAAATAAAGAGAACTGGAAGACAGCTAGCATACTAAAGACGTGATGCCTATGAAAGAGATCAGCCTGAAGATGCTGCCTGCAGAGCAATTATTGAAAACATTTGCAAACCTTTATTGGCAGCCAACACTGTGTTCTGGGAACTGATTTTTGTACTTTGTAGATGTGGATTTTGAATGTAGAATAATAACAAAAATACAAAAGTGGGGAGCTCTACTGAATTTTCATATTTGTTATGGCCTCCATAAATAAACTTAAACAAATTATGTGTTTTAATGATGTATGTGACAGCACAGTGGGACGCCTTAAAACACTGGCAATGGTGCTTTTCTCAGTCACAATAAAGTTTTACTTTTCATAGTTGCTGGCAGGCAGTATTATAATCCTTACATTCAGGTGCATTTTAGGGAAGGCAAATTTCACATTTTCATATTCTCCCCTCCTAATTCAAATACATAAATGGTATGAATAATTCATATATGTCATGCATATAAACAAACTAATTTTATTTGATGTCTTCTATACAGTGAACACCCTCTCGAGAAGCTTTACAAGCACAGAGCTCAAATGTAATAATTTAAATTTCTACCACATTTTACAACATGAGGAAAGAGTCGCACAGTGAGTCAGTGGTGGGCATTGATTCACAAGCTTATGGCCACACATAAGCACACACCGCCTGCCGCTCCATACTGCATTGCAGTGCAGATGAAAACACAGCATAAGAGAAGCATTCATATACAGTACGTACCGTACATACAATACGTATTACACTATGCATATATATTTAGAACGAGAGAGATGTAGTGTGCAATGGACTGCCCTTTGGGACAATTCCTGTCTCCAACACATTTTGTTACCCTGAGAAAGTCACATAAAGGAATACACCACCCAGTATTACATGTTACTTACCTCACGTGGTTTGTTTCTTCTTATGTTGCTTCTCATAGAAGAGGCATCTAGGAAGAGCAACGTTGGACAATGTCAAACGACATTAAAATATGCATGAAAAATTCTCACATTACTTGTGTTGCATTATCCACGTGTCAGGTCATCCAGACGTATGCTCCCAAACACACACATTTTTTAGAAAATATTGTTAAATAAGCCACTTCCAGAAAATGTTGCCATGAACGACAATGGAACATTGTCAGATATGAACTAACAAAAATATTTTTACCCACTCAGTGATCACTTTGTTAGGTCCACCTGCCCATTAAAGCAAAGAGCCTGCTTCTGCCAACAGCCAGTCATTGGATGCTCCTCAGTATGTGCAATGTATACAGCATGCAGCCATGGCCAAGAGGCATAGGTGACTATTTATCCAAATATTAGTATGACCAGGATGCATCATCTAAGTGACGGTGGTGTCATTTTTGATGTGAAACTTAAATGTTAATTTCCCACTCCATAGGATGTAGAGTTTACACAGAATCTCTCTCTGTATATAACCACAACATTTATTTCTACAAATGATGAAGCTCAAAGTGCTTTACGGCATGGGTGTCGAACGCCGGTCCTGGAGGGCCACAGTGGCTGCATGTTCATTAGTGAGCCGTTTTTGCTGCTAATTAACTTTTTTGCCTTAGTTTTAATTGACGAGACTCAAACCCCTTAGTTGTCTCTATTTCCTTAATTAGCAGCCAAACAATAATGAGAAATAAAACAGGCCACCACATGACCAGCTCACCTGTTTCAGTAACCTGAGGTCTCGGTAAGGTTGATCTGCTCAGGTGACCAAAACATTTTGACGATGTTCTTAGAAAAAACAGAAACATAGACAGTTTTGGAAATGTCTGCTGTGGCAGAATAAGAGCAGCAACAAGCTGTGGAATTACAGTAAATAACGGGTTTAATAAACAGCAAGAATTAGCTTCTCATTAAGAGATTGGTTGGAGTGAAATTGGCTGGAGTTTAAAATTCTAGTTTAGCTGGTCATCTCTTGTCTCGTTTCACATCTCATTTCCATTTAGCTGCCATTTAATGAAGAAAGAAATCAACTCAGAGGACTGAATCCTTAAAAACAGGGCTATTAAAATGGAGGGAAAAGGAGTTAAATAGCAGTGAAAACTGATCATTGATTAAGAAAAGGGTCAGAATGAAAACCTGCAGCCACTGCGGCCCTCTAGGCCTGGAGTTCGACACCCCTGCTTTACAGGATGAAGAAAGAAAAAAAGAAAAATATAAAAATAAAATTAGGCAATACTAATTAACATAGAATAAAAGTAAGGTCCAATGGCCAGGAGGACAGAAAAAACGAAAAAAAAAAAAAACACCAGATAGGTGGAGAAAAAAATAAAATCTGCAGGGGTTCTGAGGCCACGAGACCACCCAGACCCAACTAGCCATTCTACCTGACATAAATGATCTCAATCAGTCCTCATGGTTTTCTGGCTCCATGTGAAAGAATTAGATGATGCTGGTCATGTGGACTTCTGGCCTTTAATCCATCAATGTAGGGACATCACAGTGCTTTGATCAGGTGGTGGTGGCGCGGATCTTCACCACAGAAAACCGGAAAAAGAACAAAAGAGAAAGTAGTATGGATTGTGGATCATCATTTTCACATGAAAAAAATGATAATTCAATGTGTATACAGAATATCAGGGTTACACTAAAATTAAGCTATGAGAAAGCCATGTTAAAATAAAGTGTTTTTATCAGTTTTTTAAAGTGCTCCACTGTATTAGCCTGGTGAATTTCTATCGGTAAGCTATTCCAGATTTCAGGTGCATAACCGCAGAAGGCCGCCTCACCACTTCTTTTAAGTTTAGCTCTTCATTTGAAGATCTAAGGTTACAATTTGGAGTGTAAGGTAACAGACATTCTGAAATATAGGATGGAGCGACATTATTTAAGGGTTTGTAAATGTATGAAATGATAAGACGTCAGCCCGCCCTGCATCTGTTTTCTTGCCCAGTCTTAATGTCATCTGGCATCCACAAGAGAGTGGGAATGTCCGAAAAAGAAAGGCAAGTAGCCAGCATAAGATAGTAAACCGTACAGTGTATGTTTGTCCATCTGGGCATCACACTGTCCACAACAGGGCAGGAATGTCTCACAAAGAAAGGCAACAAGAAGCACTAAAAAAGCAAGATATAAGAGCTACCATATCCAGAGGTTCATAAATGCAAAACACAATCAAAGCAGGTAGACTTAGCATTGTATCATTAAGCCGTTTTAATAAATGGGCATGTCACTATGCTAGTGGTACAATAAACACAAACCACCCAGCTAGTGGCAATTGCATGGGCAAAAACACCTTGTTAATGGCAGAGGAGAATGACTGGCCTTGTTCAAGTTCACTAATATTTACAAAATCCAACGGCTCTTTACAGCGCTGGAGTGCATCTCTGAAAATGAAATGTGTTGGACATTGAAGCAGATGGGCTGGAGAGCAGCATAAAGCCATCCCAAGTTCCATATCTGGACACATTAAGGTGAGTCTACCAAAAATGCATGACTGAAGATTTGAACAATATTGCCTATTGTGACAAATCTCAGTTTCTGTTCCGACATGTATGATGTAAAGTCAGAATTTGGTGTAAACACAGGAATTAATGGATCCATTCTGCTTTGTGTAAGTGTTAAAGGAATGCTCCACCCAAAAGTGTTATATTTTTTAAATGTTACTTACCACATGTAGTTTATAGTGATGGCCGAGGAAAAAAAAATTAATCTCATGTTTTTATGCAGGACAGAGACAGCAAAGTGTCTAATATAATAGGTGCCTACAGTGACAAATGCTGGACAACAGCAAACAAAATAAAAATATCCTTGAAAGAACTCTCATACTTCTCATTTGACATAATCCACATGTTAAGTTGTCCATTTGTATACTCACAACATCCCAAACACATGATTTCCTAAAATATTGTCAAATAATCCACTTCTGGAAAACGCTCTCTAGAATGAAAATGAAATGCTGTCAGACACAAGCGAGCATTTGAATTGAAGAGCTGTCTCCACTCGTTACGTTTATATTTATAGTGGTGGGCCACAACTGGAGTACCTCAGGATTATTTAGTGGCAGCCTGTGAAACTGTAGGTGTAGCAGGAATGTCAAAGGAATACCTGAGGATTGTGGTCAATGAAAATGAGTGATGGTACAGCCACCAGGCCAGGATCTCAGAAGTCCAAAGCTCAAGTCAGGAGAGCAATGTGCCAGCAAAGAAGGGCACACAAAGCAAAAGAACGAGCTGAAAAGCCTCATTTACAAAGAATCTGCTTGGCAGAGGCGTCTCCCATGAAAGCAGAAATCCTAAAAAACATTCACACCATATCACCAGAACCATTGACCAAAACTGTTATCATCAAACAAAACCTGAACAACTAGTAAGGTTAGTCAAGTTTAAAAAACAGATACATAATGAGGAGAGGGTGTCAGGAAAAGAGCTGGCATACAAAGTAGAAAACTTCACTTACTGCAAGGCAAATTTCTGCAGAAATAATGAAAATATTATAAATCAGAGTTTAAAGACCATTAGCTCTGGCCTGGAGAAAGACACTGCTGGGTGCTCATGGGAGCTTCTTTACTAGAGAGGTTCATCTTCTTCTGAAGTTGTTTCCAAAGGGAGCACTTCCACTGTTTGTGAAGGACTTCCAGCAGTGGTTGGCAAAAATAACATGCATTTACAATGTGTATAAAAGTATTCACCCACTTGGAAGCTTTCGCATTTTTTGGTTATACAGTACAACATTGGATCACAAGCCAAGTCAAGTTGGGGAGCATGCACTGGTACAGCATGTTGCCACACCCACTACACAATGAAACAACTCGGGATCCCGGTTTGCAACCCCCCAGGCAGACATGCGGTCCAGTCCCACCCTCCGGAAATGACCCTCTATCTGTCGCAGCCAGGTGTTACGTGGGCGACCCCTTGGCCTGGTCCAGCCACTCGGGTCCCCAACAATGATGATCTTACGAGCTGGATAACCCTCGGGGAAACGCGCCACATGGCCGTAGTGCCGTAACTGACGCTCCCTCACAATGCAGGTAATGTACCTCATTCAGGACTCCATGAGCAACCGCTCATTCGACACAAAGTCAAACCAACAGATCACACTGGAATTAATTTGTTTTTTTTTAAACTTATCAACTAAAAAAGACCCTTTAATATCAAAGTGAAATGAGATTTGTGTAAAGTGATCTAAATGAATTATAAACATAAAACAGAAAATAATTGAATGCATTCACTATAGCTTGTAGCTCCTTCAGTGTTCTCAGAGGACACTTGGTGGCCTCCCTCAATTGTCTTCTTCGTGCATGATCACTCAGTTTTTGTGACGGGCCTGTGCCGTGCATCTTTCCATTTCTTACAGATTGATTTTATGTGAATATTCAGTGACATGAATATTTTTCTTGTCTCCATCCCTGGGCTTTTAAATCACCTTTTCATGGAGCTGTTTGGAGTGCTGGAGTGTTCTTTTGTCTTCATTCAAGATTTAGGATTTCTTTATTTGTCACATTTACAATTATATTTGTACAACATGCAGTGAAATGTCAACCTGGTTCACTACTCAACAACAACAACAACATTTATTTATATAGCACATTTTCATACAAAAAGTAGCTCAAAGTGCTTTACATAATGAAGAGAAGAAAAATAAAAGACAAAATAAGAAATTAAAATAAGACAACATTAATTAACATAGAAAGGAGTAAGGTCCGATGGCCAGGGTGGACAGAAAAAACAAAAAAACAACTCCAGAAAGCTGGAGAAAAAATAAAATCTGTAGGGGTTCCAGGCCACGAGACAGCCCAGTCCCCTCTGGGCATTCTACTTAACATAAATGAAATAGTCCTCTTTGTAGTTCGGGTTTTTCACAGAGTCACTTGATGCTGATGGTCATACAGACTTCTGGCTTTTAATCCATCTATCATTGTTGGAACATCATGGTGCTTTGGGTAGATGGTGGTGGTGCACGCCATATTATATAATACTCATATTATACAAATGAGAAACAGAAAAAAAAGTAAAACTAAATAGAATAACTCATGTAAACGTGGCAAAGTGACATAATATTCTGTCATATATTATATTATGACCTCATCTATATACAACCATTGTGCAAGGCAAAGACATTTATTGAATATTTCATCTAAAAAATATAAATCACAATTGTGCAGGTGAGGCCACCATACTGACCCACCACAAATCAGGCCTTCCACATTGGGGCCTTTTAGACTTCAGTCACCTGAAACCCCAGACCAGGGGTAGGCAACGTCAGTCCTGGAGAGCCGCAGTGGTTGCAGGTTTTTGTTCCAACCCAGTTTCTTAATGAGCAATCAATTATTGCTGATGAAACACTTATTGCTTAAGTGATAGTTTGATGCTTCATTTTAGTGGTCTCGCTTATTAAGTCTCCCCACCCTTAATTGCTTATTTCAATCTTAAACTGCTGCATTCAGTGTGTTAATGGCTCCTTATTTAGTAATAAGATGTAAAAGACAAAGCAGCCAGAAGTTCTCCATCTAGTGGCTCACCAAGCCACCCAGAGTGTTGGCACCGGCCTGAATCGCATACAGTAGCTTTGTGTGGGGGAAATCAGGTCACCGAACTAAAATCCCTTTTAAATAAACAGAGACATTTCAGAGACCTCCGTTACCACCATGTTTCACGTAGCTATGATTTTTCTGTAGGAGGGACTGTCAAACCTCTCGAATATACGAAACAATTAAAATATGCAAAGCATGGGTGTCTTTTGTATCTCTGGATGGGGAGATGACAACAGAAGCACTTTTAGATGTCTTGTGAAGTTGAGATGATGCTGCCATTGCTTCACCATTCATCTCCCGCTTGTTATAAAGAACTGTCTTTATGCGTGATCCACTTTCCCCAAGCTGTATATCTTCAGTGATGAAAGCCTTTACTTAAATTATCTTGCATAACTTTGCTCCACTTTTGACCTTATATTTCATTTCTAATTGTATAATCGGCTGTTTACCTGTTCTGATCTCAAGCGGCTGCTGAACATGAGGTCCAAAATGGAAGCCTTAAGGAATTTTGCTTAAATGTAGCTGAACAGCAAGCTGACAACGCCATGCCAGCTCAACTCTTGGCTGTATCAGCAGCCCTTATTAACGCTGATGCTTATTCCAGAAATGATTCCGAAGTGGGCAGAGAGCAATTGTTTCCTTATTTCTGCAGAAGGCGTGCTGGCCAGTAAAGTGACTTACCCAAGTTCACGAGGTGGCAGAGCGGCCAATTTGTACTTCACACCACAGTGACAGCTGCAGACACAAATCCAGCATCATTATTTTTATGAAGAGCTGAACTACTTTCGAAGGAAATAACCAAGAAGTGTGAAAAAAAGATATGCAGAATCAAGTACATTAAAAAAAATTCAATTGCAATTAATACATAGGACCGTTTTTTAAACGCTTGAGGAAAAAGGAATCCACATAACCAACTAAATTAGAAAAGCCTGGGAGGCACCATCTTTGAACCAGAGCTTTTATACCTCATCTCCCAATTTCTCACTTCTCTATGATTAATATTAGGCTAAAATAAAAAGAGGAGAAAAAAAATGATAACAATAATACGAAGACAACTCTTGGTTTTTGCTATGAAGTAATCACTCCTTAAAAGTCTCAGAAGCAGGAAGCATTACCAGCACTACCTGACAAGCCAGCCTTCATTAGAGCCCCATTGTTGCTAAGAGCAGTTCAGAAGTTGGACTGTTGCTATGACACACACTCCAGGATCCAGACATCTTTATTCCACAAAAGGAAAAGGGACAATATGTCGCATCTAGCTGGTGAGAATCTCAGAAATTTTTTGGCTTATGAACAACTAATAAGGAAAACGACTGCGCTATGATGTGTCACATTAGCAATATTTTAAATCACTGGCAAAAGAATTTCAGCTGTCAAAAATGCTATTGTTGAAACATTTCATCTTGAGCTGCATGAAACTCATTTTATGTACCAACACTTAGAGGTAAGCTGGGGAAAAATAATTCAAGGAGGGGAATACATTAAGCACTGCAGCATCTAAGTAGTTTGGTCCTGCCACTTAAATATCGAGCCTTAATTAACATTCTTCTGTTGCACAGCTTACTTCAGGCCGGGGGAAGACAGGCGTTTTCAATGTACAGGGTTTCTTCTATTTTTATACTGCAAGCTGCAAATTAGAGCAATCCTTATTCTGCATTACAAAACGGAAAATATGTATAGCACACAGGACACAGTATATTTCCTCATTAATGAAATCAAGCACACAACATAAAAAAAGGTTTAGGAGTTAGAAATCAGTGCTGCATGATCTAGAGCAAAGAGAAACAGTGAGCATCTGTCAATTTAGAGCACAGTGTGAATTTATATTCAGAGACATGGAGCGCACAGACAGGAGTGCAGCCAGCAGTTTGCGTTTACTTTTAATAAACCCGACCCATGAAGCAGGCAGAATGAACTACATGGCAATTTAGAGCAGGATATGGACACGTCGTGTGCACAGTGCGGAAGCTATGGGCAACGAGAGGAAAGCAATCCACTGGAAAACACATGAATGAAAAAATAAAAGAGTCAACAGACAGAGAGACACAGAGACAGACAGATAGATAGATAGATAGATAGATAGATAGATAGATAGATAGATAGATAGATAGATAGATAGATAGATAGATAGATAGATAGATAGATAGATAGATAGATAGATAGATAGATAGATAGATAGATAGATAGATAGATAGATAGTCATATGAAAACGTTTGGGAACCCCTCTCAGCCTGCATAATAATTTACTTTCAACAAAAAAGATAACAGTGGTAAGTCTTTCATTTCTTAGGAACATCTGAGTACTGCGGTGTTTTGTTTGACTACTGGGGTGTTTTCCAAACAAAGATTTTTAGTGAAGCAGTATTCAGTTGTATGAAATTAAATCAAATGTGAAAAACTGTCTGTGCAGAAATGTAGGTCCCCTTGTAATTGTAACTACTCAATGCTGATTACTTGCAACACCAAATTAGTTAGATTAGCTCGTTAAGCCTTGAACTTCATAGACAGGTGTGTCCAATCATGAGATATAAAGGTATTTAAGGTGGTCAATTGCAAGTTTGCTTCCCTTTGACTCTCCTCTGAAGAGTGACAGCATGGGATCCTCAAAGCAACTCTCAAAAGATCTGAAAACAAAGATTGTTCAGTCTCATGGTTTAGGGGAAGGCTACAAAAAGCTCTCTCAGAGGTTTAAACTGTCAGTTTCAACTGTAAGGAATGTAATCAGGAAATGGAAGGCCACAGGCACAGTTGCTGTTAAACCCAGCAGGTCTGGCAGGCCAAGAAAAATACAGGAGCGGCATATGCGCAGGATTGTGAGAATGGTTACTGACAACCCACAGATCACCTCCAAAGACCTGCAAGAACATCTTGCTGCAGATGGTGCATCTGTACATCGTTCTACAATTCAACGCAATTTGCACAAAGAACATCTGTATGGCAGGGTGATGAGAAAGAAGCCCTTTCTGCACTCACGCCACAAACAGAGTCACTTGTTGTATGCAAATGCTCATTTAGACAAGCCAGATTCATATTGGAACAAAGTGCTTTGGACTGATGAGACAAAAATTGAGTTATTTGGTCAGAACAAAAAGCGCTTTGCATGGCGGAAGAAGAACACCACATTCCAAGAAAAACACCTGCTACCTACTGTCAAATTTGGTGGAGGTTCCATCATGCTGTGGGGCTGTGTGGCTAGTTCAGGGACTGGGGCCCTTGTTAAAGTTGAGGGTTGGATGAATTCAACCCAATATCAACAAATTCTTAAGGATAATGTTCAAGCATCAGTCACAAAGTTGAAGTTACGCAGGGGTTGGAGATTCCAACAAGACAATGACCCAAGACACAGTTGGAAATCTACAAAGGCATTCATGCAGAGGGAGAAGTACAATGTTCTGGAATGGCCGTCACAGTCCTCTGACTTGAATATCATCGAAGATCTATGGGATGATTTGAAGCAGGCTGTCCAAGCTCGGCAGCCATCAAATTGAACTGAACTGGAGAGATTTTGTATGGAAGAATGGTCAACAACACCTCCATCCAGAATCCAGACACTCATCAAAGGCTATAGGAGGCGTCTAGAGGCTGTTATATTTGCAAAAGGAGGCTCAACTAAGTATTGGTGTAATATCTCTGTTGGGGTGCACAAAATTTTGCACTTGTCTAATTTTGTTATGATGCATATTCATATTTTCTGTTAATCCAATAAACTTAATGTCACTGCTGAATTACTACTGTATATACACATAAGGCATGTCAAATATTTAAAGGATGTTGCTACTTTGAAAGTTCAGCCAATGATAAACAAAAATCCAAAGAATTAAGAGGGGTTTCCAAACTTTTTCATATGATTGCAGATAGATAGATAGATAGATAGATAGATAGATAGATAGATAGATAGATAGATAGATAGATAGATAGATAGATAGATAGATAGAAGGTGCTATATAAGACAAAGAATATTTCATTGAACATGCCAATTCTATCTTCTCTGTAGTTTTTGCTTTCCTCCGCTGTTTCCCTCCCTAACCACCAGACGTCTGTTTGCAGCTTTGCAGTCACTTCATCTGCAGAGCACAACAAAATCTGAAAATAAATGTGAGTTCTTCGGTGTACCTTTGCATTGCATAACTCAAAAATATTGCCAGTCAAAGTCACAAAAAGTTTAAAAAGTATTTATGCAAATTAACATATGGAACACACTGTAGTATAATTTGCAAGGTTTTATTTTAAGCAAATACTTTAAATTTAAAGTTGTTGGGAAATTCATAACAAAGTGAGATAGATCTATGTTATCTATATAATGTCAAAAACTGAATTTAATTGCTTTTGGAATTAAAATTGCTTTCTTGGCACAAACATATATATTTTTAGAGAGATATGCATACCTTTCACCACTTCCCTTCTCCGGTGCTCAGTGCCAGTAGGCAGTACTGTATATTCATTTCTATTTTCCACTTCTGGCATTGCTACTCAAGAAGCCCTAGGAATATGAATTTAAGAAGACATAACACAGATTATTTTTGGATCAACCACCCTCTCTCAATAAACCAAAACTTTAATGTTTCTTTCAAATATTTTTGCCACACAAAGCCAGGAAAGAAATGTGGAATATTGCCATTTTTAATGTGTGATTACAAACATTTTTTTTTTCTTTTCAAACATATTGCTTTTTCTCCCTCAGAGGAAAGTTGAACGTTACACCTGGCGTGCCCAAATAAAAAAAAAAAAAAAAGCAAGTAAGCTGATTTCACACTTTAATATAAAAACTGCATGCACGTCTGTGTGGTAACATTTACCTCTAAACTGTTATTTTCTGTGTAATGGAAAGGTGACAAAAGTAAGAATTTTTAGATTTATTAAAATAATTTGAATTAAGTTTTTCCTCAGAAATATCAAAAATATTCCTGCTGTTTCTATATTTTGGAGAAAAACAGCAAAAACCCTAAAGCAGTTTCATTTCATGATATTTTAACATTTAGTGCAGTCCCACCTATTGCAATGCTGATTAATCTGTAATAATAACAATGATAATAATAATTAATATTATTATTATTACTATTATCTGACAGACTGGCCCCAGCCAAGGTGTAGTACTTGGCTTGCCACAAATGCTACCAAGATTGAATTAAGCAATTATTATTGCTTTAATTATTAAGCATTATGATTTTAATAATGCTCTCATTGTTATCATCATCATTATTATTATTATTATTATTATTATTATTATTATTAGTGACACTGTCCCCTGCCTAATTATTCTTCCTGCCTATGCCCTTCAATGCTACCAAAATCAAAACAAGCCGTTATTAATAGTAAAACATGGGTAGTGCTACAATAATTATTATTATCAGACAGACTAACCCTGTCCAGGGCAGTTCTTGCCTTTCCCTAAATGCTTCTAAGGTCATAATATAATAAGCAATTATTTTTACTATTACTATTATGGTGATGAAGATGATACTATTATTATTAATAAAGTATTTTGCACTTAATGATTATAGAATAAGAATTCAATCAGATATACATTTATTTGTATGGTTGTTTTGCCACACAGAACACAGCAAACAAGATCAGGACACAAGTCCTAATTTTTTTTTAAGTTTATGGGAGTATTAAATTTAGTTTATGTTCACTCATTTATGAAATGCAGCAAAGTGTGATGTCCTCAAATTCAGTGAAGCCACTGAATTCAGTTTTAGGGCTGCAGAGAGCCGGGCGCTGGTCCCTGAGAGGGTACATTCATGCACATGGCACCAATGATTTAGTTCAGAGGCACCAATTACTCCAACCGGCGTGCCTTTGGGGTGCTTCACAGAAACTGGAGTATCCAAGAGAAAGGCCGTTGCAATCACACGGACAACATGCAAACTCCACACAGACAGTGAGTGTCTGGCAAGGATTGAAGCTCAGCATACTGCAGTGGTTCTCAATCTGCAGGGCAGGGCCCCCCTAGGGGGGCACGAAGTAACAAAAAGGGGGGTGCAAAGATGTGAAAAAAAGAAAACAAGAATCAAAAATATGAAAAATACATCTATTGAAACCAAAACAAATTAACTTAAATTACATTCTGATACTACAAAAATAAATATAGAGTTAGATAAATGTCGATAAAAGTTAAGTAGGTATAATAAAATATGCATCTATGATATATCATTAATTAAAAAAGAACAAATTGGTATTAGTGGGCTCCTTTCAAAAAAATCTTAAGGGTGGTGCGATTAAAACTGTTATGAAAACTCGGTTTGCAAATACTTAAAGGTTGAGAAACGCTGGCATACTGGATCTGGGCTGCCCATAGACAGTGAATGCCAACAAGGAATAAATGAAAAAGTAATAAAAATGAATTAGAAAAGACGGAAAAGTGTTAGCCTTTAAGACGGAATCAACATCAGCTCCCCAGGCTACACAAAGTCAGATGGTTCAAAGGCTTGTGTGTTAAGACTGGGGTGGGCTAGGAACATAAGACCTTAGGTTTGATGCCAGGCATGAGGTGAGCTATACCAGGTGCCAGAAACAAGTCCAACTGTATCAACAGCAAGAGTATCCTCTGAAAACTATTATGAATTTCAGATAAACAACACCTTAACAGTATTGCATGTATGAATCTGTTATGGTATAATAGCAGATTTGTCTAGGCTACAAAAAATCTTCTTCAGCCCAGAATTTTTTCCCCAAATTCCAAAATCCATCCAAAAATCATCCTCTGTCATTGTTTTTGGTCCAGGTCAGGGTTGGAAGTGTCCTGTAGCAGCAGCTTTGGATGTCAGGTGTTTACCCTTCAAATGAAACGCAGGGATTTTAAAGACTGAGAACCAGGAGATAACAGTTACCAAAAGTCAACCCTATCTTTGCCAAAACTAAAATTATAGACTAGAAAAGCATAGTTGATAAATAAAAGTGAAAAGTCTGCAACCAGGGAATTAAATAACAAAGTTCTCGGATTATTCGGGAAATGCACACATGGTTGCACGGATGATGTCACAGAGCGTGTCTTCCTGGAGCTTTCCAGGTATAATTGCATTTCCTAGAAAATGGCAGCACCTATTCCAAAACAAAAATGGCATTGCAGAATAACGTGAAATAATATCCAACTGCTCAAAAACCTTTTTTTAGAGGAAAATAAAGGGAAGAATCAGATTCCTTGGGGCAGTGACTGTAGTAGATACAAATAATTATTAGTACTCAAAACTATTGATTTTGTTGGCTTCTTTGTTCTCCTCTCGATTTTACCCAGGCCCCTTCGAATGTGATGATATTCACACATTACAAGGGAGAGGTCCCATGTGGAGTATCAGTCAATTGGAATGACATTTATACATTAGATTAATAATCTAATGAAAACTTTTAAAAATTAAAGTAAAACACCAATCATAGCACAAGGCAGGAACCAAATCTGAAAGGTGTGCAAGTTTAACATTAGATACATCTGCCTAATTTAGAATAATTTGGGATATGGAAGGAAAAATGGAGTTTCTTGGTAAAAAAGAGTCAACACAGACAGAAGGAAAAATGAAAATCCCATACAGGTAAGGCCAGGAATTCAGGCCCAGGACTTTGCTGCTCTAAGGCAGCAGTGCTAACTACTGCATCACAGTGCCATCTACAGATAAATGAGATCAGAGCAGGAAGCCAACAAAATCTTTGGTGATGAGATATTGAGGTTAAGAATATCAGAATATGAATATGGACAGGAGATGAACCAATAAGTGGAGAACACATTCCTGTAAATCTTCACACTTATAGAGTTTGGACCACAGATTTGAGCCTAGCTTCCTGGGGATGTGAAGCAGCAAAACTAACAACTACACCACCAATGGGAAACCTTAAATATTATTTAAGAGTAGGTCTTTGTGTCATGTAACCACCTCCTCGTTGGTCATAAAATGTTGAGGTGAGATTGAAATAACTCTGTGAATGTACAGTGGAGAAATAAGCCCCACCTTAACTGATAGACATTGTCTTATTTCTAACTTGAACCTTAAGAGTATCTGTGTTATACTCACTTCGCTAGCCAATCCCCAGGTTTGGTTAACCGGATATACAATTTAAAGAGATTATTTTCATGGGAATTGTTACAAATTCATTATTTTCACTTTTACTTTAAAACTTCAGTAAAAACAATATTTGAAATTAACTTTTCTTCAAGATTGCATTGAATTTTGATTCTGTGTTTGGACATATATCGTGACAACGTAACGTATAACTGCCTGTGAGTGAATATCGTTTCTTTCTCTCTAATAAATAAACCGACTTTTTTGAATGTTTGTCCCTGTGATTTGTTAATTGTCATTGCAAAAGCTATTCTCACAGGAAACTGTTTTAATACGAATGGCATATGAAGATCTCCTTTTGTGTCTAATGTTATTCGCGGAATATGTACTACATTACCTTTCTTGTCGCCTGTTAAAATTTTTCATGGATACACCTCTTCACTGGGAAGAAACCCTTCTTTTCCCTGATGGCAACACGAATTAGACGATCTACAAGTCTCCGACTTAAACTTTAAAGCCTTACAATATCTATATACTTCTGTCATATCACCTGTGTCCATATATTCGATCTCTATTCGCTGTTCCATTATTTCACCGAGTAATAATTTCCGTTTGTTAGCGCTAATGCGATCATTACTAGCATTTTTTTGATATTTTCGAATTTTACTACTTTCATAATCTATAACTTGCTCTGCATGTGTATCACGCTTTTTTTTGAGCCTTTTGAATTCCACTGCTTTCATAATCTCTAACCTGCTCTGCATGTGTTTAGTCCCAACATTTTTGAACCTCTTTACGACGTTCTACTTTGTCTTTTACTCTTTGTCTTTTATTTCTGACCTCGCTTGGACCTGCTAGGTTTTCAATTCCAATTGGTCTGGGCTGATTATTACTTTCCCTTATTTCACCAAGTAATAATTTCCGTTTGTTAGCGCTAATGCGATCTTTGCTATCTTTTTTTGATACTTTCGAATTTTACTACTTTCATAATCTTTAACTTGCTCTGCATGTGTATAGAGCCAACGTTTTTTTTTTGAGCCTTTCGAATTCCACTGCTTTCATAATATCTAACCTGCTCTGCATGTGTATCGCACCAATGTTTTTGAAAGTCTTTATGAAGTTCTACTTTGTCTTTTACTCTTTGTCTTTTATTCCTGACCTTGCTTGGACCTGCTAGGTTTTCAGTTCCACTTGGTCCGGGCTGATTATTACTTTCCTTATTTTCAAAATTTGCACATAGATTATTATTGTTCTTTATTGCATTGTTTTCTCTCCAACGCTTTTGGTCTCTTCTCGACGTGCTGCTCTTTCTTCTTCACTTAGTCGTTGATGTGTTATCTAGAACGTATAAAACTATTGTCCTGATTAAATTTATAAGAGCTGAGAGCACAGGAAGTGTGTCTGACAAAAGCATTCACACGACTGAGAGGTTAGATGACCGTGGTCTTGTTTGAAAATGGTTGTAAGTAGGGCATGACTTAAAATAATCTAATGGCAAAAGTCACCATCTCGCGGAACATGCTTCCAAAGGTTATAAGTCAGACGTGACTTGAAAGAAACTGATGTTAAAAGTCTCAGTCTTGCAGGACTTCATTCCAAAATGTCTCTTCAAAAAGACACATCTCATCCCAAGATTTTTTTATTATAATAGAGAGATACTGTCACACATGTGTGTCGGAGGACCTTTACAGTCTGTCAAGGTACAGTATATAATAATCTGCCAGGATGAGATGGGGTGCTATCGCTAACATTGTCATCAACTTTTCTCCGCAGTGCTGAGAAAAGGCCCAGTGAGGGCAACTGTCTCTGCCCCTTACAGTTCACCCTTCATAAAAGCTTTAGTTGACCAGATGGAGGCGTCATTTTAGCAACATCGACCTGATGGACGGAGCTCCTAGGCAGGCTGACCTTTACTTGTAGTTAATAAGCTGGATACCTCTATTGTTTCATTTTTATTTTCAGGGCAAATATGCCAAAGAGCATTTCTTTTATTTGTAATGTTGGATATTAAACAGGACGATTTGGTTGGCGCCCTAAATTTTCCTCTTTGCAACCTGTTATTCCTGCACCCAGCCACAACACTCACACAAATTCTTCCTGTGGAATCTACAATTGCATTTCACTAAAGATCAATTACAGTTATGTCCATTTTCATCCATCCTAAATACATTGCTCCTTGGTAGCTGCTTGGGATACCCTTAACCCTAACCCAGGGGTCGGCAACCCGCGGCTCTGGAGCCGCATGCGGCTCTTCAGCCTCCTTGTAATGGCTCCTTTTGGCCTTGACAAAAAAAAAAAAAAAACATGAAAATGAATAACGGCAATTTCTTAATTTAATTTGTATATAATATATGTAATATATATAATGTTTATTTACTACTACTATTGTTATACACTTTAACATCTAATTTTATTTATAATTTGTCAACTAAAATATGCGTCACATCTACGTCTATAGCCCTCGCCTTTACCTGCAGGTGGCTTCTGGAGTGTGCGACCCCTGCACTAACCATGAATAAATCCCAAAAATGAAAAATCCCAGAAGAGAACAGAGAGTTTAATTCTGCGTGGACAGAAGCATTTGCCTTCACCGCCAACGACGCTGGCTTACCGGTGTGCTTAATATGTGGTGATAAATTATCGAACAACAAAAAATGTAACGTTGAAAGACATTTTCGAAACAAGCACTCAGCATTCACTGAAAAATTCCCAAGTGAAGATGAGCGAAAGAGAGCAATTTCGGAACTGCAACGGAAAGCTGAACAGAGCAAACATACTTTCAAAAAGTGGATCACTTCTCCACAATCAACTACAGCTGCTAGTTTTGTGGCAGCTCAAGAGATCGTAAGGAGGGGTAAGCCGTTCACAGACGGAGAGTACATGAAAGAATCGTTCATAAAAATATCAGAGCATCTATTCTCTGACTTTAAATGTTTTGGCGTAGGATGTTTTGGTGTTTGAGCGCATGATGACAGTGTTTGCCAGAGATGTACAGAAAGGTACACTCTCTCACTTCCCCTCCCTGAGAGAGTTCAAAGCAGTGAACATTCACATAAATTGTGATTATTTCCACCGTACAATTATTGCAATGCAAGCTGCATTTAGAGAAAGATTCAGTGAGTTCAGAAAGAAAAAAAACACTCTCTCCTTCCCTGGACATCGACCCATCCCTGCTGAACACATCCGCATTCACAGGAGTAAGTAAGCCCGATCTAGAAATTGAACTGGCCGCATAGCGGATAAAGATTTATGGGTGTCCAAGTTCAAATGCCTGACAGCGGATCTTGAAGAAGTCGCCCGTCAGAAGGCTACTCTCGCTAAAGAGCACAAATGGACTGATATTGAAAACCTCCCCAAACCCGACAAACTTGTTTTCAATACATGGAGTGCCATTCCTGAAACATATATGAACATGAAAAAATATGCATTTGGAGTCCTGTCCATCTTTGGCTCAACATACTTATGTGAGCAAGTTTTCTCAAGAATGAACTTCATAAAGTCCAAATATCTCTCCCACCTCACACATGAGCCTGCAGTCCTGTGTGAAGGTCAAAGTCACTTCGTATAGCCCCGACATAGAACAACAACAACATTTATTTATATAGCACATTTTCATACAAAAAGTAGCTCAAAGTGCTAGAGATGATCTGCAGCGAACTTCAGAAACAGAAGTCACATTAAACAGGTGAGAACAATAGCATTTAATAGGCTAATATTTAAAAAAAAAAAAAAAAACACATTTATTTCAGACCCGGAGCTGATGTAGGTTTTTTTGTATGTTCAGGTGCTTCAGTTGATTGCTGGCTGAGAGGGAAACCTGAAGAGGATGAGAGCACACTGAAATGGAATTTTATGTTTACTTTTTTAAAGCTGCTAAGCTACAGCTAAATGTTTTATTTATATTAAAGTGGGCTAGTTTTTATTTTAATTTTATACAGGTATAGGAAGGGCTCAAATAGGCCTGCAGAGTTCAGTTAAATTTATTTCAAAGTAGGCCTACACATGCACACTGCACTTCTGTTTGTTGTATTCCGTGGTTGTAACATGTAAAATCTAAAAAAAGATTAAAACTTTTAAAAGTTTATAAGCTGTGTTATGTTTTGCGACTCCAGACTATTTTTCTTTGGAGGAAGAGGGAGCAAAATGGCTCTTTTGATAGTGAAGGTTGCAGACCCCTGCCCTAACCCTAACCCCAACCCCAGTTCATGTGTCTCATTTTCATGTCTATCTGTTTCCCTCAAATAATAAAATCTCTCAAAGGTTCATTTATGTTTCTCCACCTCAGTTGTGGAAACATATTTCCAGTTTATAACATTTTGCTTGCATTGATGAAAATTCTTATATCTTTCGAGAAGAATTGTTAACTGTTATATTGACATATAAATGGTGCAAAATTATGTCATCACAATATTTTAAGGATGGAATCCACAGGTGGCTCCACTTTGCCTTAATTATAAGTTTTCTGATAATCCATAAATTCCTGCTATCAGACAAACCCTACATTTGTCAAGTGCATTGTTCCCATATCTTCTAAAATTATCTTAAGCATCATGGATCTAAAAATTCTCTCGTCATACATGGCTTTTCATATTTCACCTTACAGAGAGAGGCTCTTCAGAAACAGATTCTCCTCATAAAGCCTGTCTTAGAATAATTAAGCAGAATGGACAAGTAAAACCAAGGGGTATCTGATAACAATTAAAAATAATATGAACCTAAAAAGCAAAGAAAACAATAATAAACTCTAAAACTAAATTTAACAAAATATAAAAACATTTTAAGATCTACACAAACAAGGAGAACTAATAAGGAGTTTTCTTTTAGGCTGAATCAGAAGGTGATTAGTGAATTTGTCTCAGTCTTCAGTTAGTTGCGTTGTGTTTCACACCGCAAACTTTCATTTACACCAAAAACAACAATAAACACCCCATGGGTGTGCCGTGGACTTCATTCACTGGACAGAAACAGTTTTTTCATGGGAAATGTCATCATCATGGGTCATGAGCAATAATTATGTGGTAAGTGGTTTGTTTGTCAAACTCAGCTCTGTGAGCTCAATGCCTATTATCTGATAACTAGAAAAGTGTGTGAAAATTACACACTACTTCGCATGCTACAGAAAGCATAGGATTCATCAGGGTGACTCTGTAGAAGATGGTGAGCTCTGTAGAGGGCACACAGGGATGTGTTTCAGTTAAATTTAGACACCAGACGTATCAGGTGAGTTTAAGTTCACCACGTGATCTTCTGTGTTTACTTTCCATTAGCCTGCTGTGTGAACGTGACCTCTGTTTATTCATCTCGCATCACATGTTCATTGTTTTTAAAATGTAAATATTTATTAATGATATTAATTTGGGAATGTCTGATTAACAATTATTACATAGTATCAAAGTGTCCCCATTGTGACCTACTAGTAGTCACAATGAGAGGACGCCCCACCTGTGCACATCACTCATGCAGTGTAAGATGATGTGGTTTGATGTTTGGTTGCACAGGGCACTGCTCTTCACTTCTCTCATTTTCTCTGACTTATCCAATCAAGTGAAATTAGTTATTTACTTTTTTGTTCTCCATGAATGACCAGTGATTTCTGCCTCACACCTAATGGCACCCTATTGCCCTCAAATGGAGTAAAAGAGTTCAGAAGAAGAATGGATGGATTCTACTTACAAGTGTCTGAAACAGTATTGTAGTCTTGCTCAAATGTGAAGTGATTATGGATGATGCATGTTGTTAATGACATTTATGGCTGTCCTCTGAAGTACTGTATGAGTAATATCATGGAGGCAAAAAATAAACAAAATGGTGGCTATATTGAAAAATTAATTGAGGGAGATCATAAAGATAAACATCTGTGACAAACCTCTGATCCTTCCTGATTTACAGATGTTTCTTCTGTATGTCTGGTCGGGTGGCTCTCCAAATACTAAGGTCCCAAAGCACTTTGTTTCTCAGCGCCCATTTCTCTCTTTCTCTGTCTCAGTTGAAGCTTCCTCATCCAGACTCCATGTGCACTGGCTGTGAAGCAATTTTTAAATCTCCTTCCAAGGTTTTCATTCCAGCCATAATAGATAAGCATTCCCACAGTCAAGACCAGCCTTCCTTTGTTTACAGGGACATCAGGTTAAAAGTCCATCTAGTGGCCTTAGTGTTCTGACTCCCCTTAGCCTTCATTTGCTCCTCAAGGTCTGAAGCTCTAAGGCTTCCATTCTGTGCTCTTCTTTAAGTCCAGAAGTGTATGCTACTCCATTTTGTTTTGGTGGCCTCCCCTCAGTTGAATTAGCAGTTGAGTTCAACTTCCCCACATGCTGACACTTTGTCAGCAATCCTGGGCTTCACCTGTTTGCTTTCTGGACTGGGGAACACCAGTAAGGGTGCCAGGATTTCATAAAAGGGTGGACCTATATTTTTCATGAGTGGGCCTGTTGTAATTCTTAAAATTGTTAAATATACTTTCATTTTAAAATTCATTTTAGAAGTGCAGTTATACCAATTGTCACACACGTGCACATGGGAGGCAGCTAAAGGACTTGAATGAGAGTAATTCCGAAACAGACCAGGAGATGGCAGAGTGCACTGACTCTTTTTCTCGCTTTTCTGCAGACTGTTCATGGGAAATTCCGCCTGGCCCTGATGACATCAATTCTGGTTCCAACCCCTTTGACGTCACTTCTGTGTCCAAGCCTATGGATGAAGACCCTTCCAGTTCCGGCCCCTCTGAGGTCACTTCCTATACTGGCCTTTAAAAGCCATCACCTTCCCTCTTCAGAACATCAATTTATTCAATTTTGCAGCCAAGAAATAATATATGGGTGGCTGCCCTAAACCTTCCTATGGCTCTTTGTCGAGTTTGTGACACAATAAAAACAGGGAAATGAGTATTTTTTTGCATATCTAGTTCAAATGGTCTTTGTGACTGCTAATTTAAATCAACTCAATGGACAAAATAAGCAGAATGCCCACCTATTGATGATACATTTTGTAAGAGCCATTTGCATAATGACACGTAAATGTCTCTATTAAAGTGTACGTACTGTATCAGTTGATTAGCCATGCCTTTGTGTACAACAAGTAGGTGTTCCATTAGTCTGTCCTGCTTCTGCCTTTAATTCTGTAAAGCGGGTTGGGTCAGATGATTCCTGTTGAGGAGAACATGGAGCAACTGTTTTTTGACAGTTTTATTTGGACATAATAAATAGGTTTACAGTGAAGGAAATGGCATTTTGGAAATATATTACGCAACATTTGAAAAGATTATTATGTTCTTTAATTTACCTGTTTTGTAATAAAGTTCTTTAAATCATATGGAAGAAGTTACGAATAGGTTAATGTGTCATAGTCTTCAGTCCTGCTCAAAGTGGCATTAACAGGGAGTCACCTCTGTACATACTGTATGAGATACCAGCCCTTCACAAGGCACAAATGTTCCTCAGCAGACTGTGTTCCTTTACTGTGGGAAGTGACATCCTCCACATCTTCCTCAGCTCTGTGATGGCAAGTGTGATTTTCTCCACTTTGATGTGCTGGTCTGGTAACATCACTTCTGGAGAGGCCCACTGAATCAACATGCTAATTAAAAGGACAGGCTCAGTTATTGGGCTCTGGACCCCCAGGAAGTTGTAGCAAAGGAGAGATTTAAAACAAAACTGAGTGGCATTATGAACAATTCTTCACATCAATGTTGCACATCCTCTCTCTGACACACTAACACTGAGGACTTTCAGCCAATGAATCATTCAGCAGAAGTGTGTCAAGAAGCGCTACTCAGGTTCCTTTAAACCAACAACCATATGCCTGCATAGACTGGGACTGAAATTGCCAAGTCAGACGTTTTTCATTCTATTTAATTTTCTTCATTTTTGGTCATTCTGTTGTGTGTTCAGACCATAGTGCGTATATTTATTTATTTATTTATTTATTTTAATGTATTTATTTTAATGAACTTCCGTAAAAAGCTAAATTTCTCCCTTGGGACGAATTAAGTTCTATTTTATCTAATCTAATCTATTAAAATGAACAGATTCAGAATGAATGTTTGCAGTACAGGCTTATTTTCACTTGAAAAATAAATAATGTAAATATAAAAAGAAGCAGACAAAGATGAAACGTTAGGGCAGCAAAGATGAACCCTGTATAACTGGTAAACAATCGAAAAGAGACTGCAAGAAATAAACAACCAGGCTGTTGGATGATAGTTCTTCGCAGATGTGAGTCAAAAAACAGACTGTTAACTTTTAGTGGTGATGGCCTTTTGAATATGCCTGGCTCGATGTCTTCAGAACTGTAAGTGCCATCAGTGGCCTTCATGCCACCAATATTCTGGTCTTGGGGTGCATGGAAAGGAGAGGCAGTTAGTGAGAGCGTCACTCCTTGACCCGGGGTCAATATATATATTACCACCAGTAACGGCGCACTGCACGTTATACACTTGACTCGAGCGTTTCTAGTTTTCATGCTCTTTCTCTGTACGTTTAGCATTTGTTTGCTCAGAGGTGGATGTGCTTTCTGCTTCCTGAGCAGCTCTTCTTTTCTCCACCCTAGCGGCCAACTTCTTCTCTTCTTTCGTTTGCATCTTTTCGCGTTAAAACTGATTTAGTCAGTGTTTGTGTTGCAATTACTTAGTATGTTTACTTTAATTTTTCATTTAAGCTGGCACTTAAGTCTTCAATCTGCCTCAAGAATGATTTAAGATATGAAGAGGTAGGTGAAGTGGTCGCGAAGATGGTAGCGATGAAAACGGCACCCGTACACATGCACTGCATGGCCGCCCTGCTGCCTGCTGCTGAGAGTTGATTCTACAATCAAATAAATTAAAATAAAAAGAGGAATAACCTTGGAGGTTAATCATCACCTCGAAAGCGGACAGTAGACATCACGTAGTATATGTGTACCAAATTTCAGGTCAATATGTCAAACGGTTTGCAAGCTACAGGTGATTTAAAATCCTGGACAGACAAATGAACAGCCCCAGTAGCATATTTTATATAAAGATATCTTAAGCCCTGAGGTTGTCTTCCATTAGGGCATCTGTGACAATAAATAAATAAGCTAAGCTACAAAACAGGGTCAGTAAGAACAGTGAGTGGGCATTTTTGGACAATTGCAGCTAAAAGTTTTGACTTTTACTACTGCAACTTTTGATTTCTATGTTAGTAGCTTGTCTAACCATAAAAAGAGGAAGTGTTAAAGGCAACAGACAGATGGCTAAACTTAAAAAATGAAACTTACCTCAGTAAAAAGAGCAGTCCAGCAAGAAGAAAAGGTCCAAACTTAAATTTTTAAAGTGGCCATTTTCTGGACTACATCAGTAAAAGCAAAGCTCTCAACCATTGGTTATCTTCCTGCATGCACACCTTGTGCACATCTACTGATATGGTCTGTCCAAATGACATTAGTCAGAGTGGGGCCAGACATTTCTTTTCTCAGCCCCAACAAGCTTTCAAAAGTCAGCATCATACGGGAAGAATTAAAGAAGAATTGGGAAGGATAAAAAGGAGCAACATAGTCATCAAAATGACACATGTTGTAAGACCAGCAATGCAACCTTAAGAGACTTAAAGCCACACACATTCAGGTGTGTGGGCCAGCATTGTCTATGAGAGCTTCTGAAATATTCCAGGTTGTATTGATTGATTTGCCACACCCATTTACTTTTATTTGCTTTTGCTTTTTGGCACATTAAGTATATTTGAGAATGTTTCAAACTATAATGACAGAGCAAAAGTTAATTATGCTTGTATTTAGTATTTTTCTCTGTTACCACCTGGGGTATAAATGAATGAAGAGGAGACATCCTGTAATACAGCGTTTCTCAATCTTTAGTATTTGTGACCCGAGTTTTCATAACAGTTTTAATCGCACCCCCCCTAAAGTTTTTTTGAAACCCTAATAAAATTTATTCCTATATTTTTTGCTGCCAATACACCACTACAAGTTTAAAATTTCCCTACAAATAGCGAAATTACGCCACATATGGCAACATTCGCGGCCCACAATTTGAGAAGCGCTGCTCTAATAGGAGAAGTGAAGTCAGTTCAGGGTGCAGATTGGATCCGTCTTCTCAGTGTAAAGTGCATTGCGACTGCCAGGCTGTGTCTCCATTTAGGTCGAGTGAGTTCAAGGACAGGAGGACAAGAGTTGGGGTGGAGGACAAATTTGGGTAAGGAAATAAAAGTGTCTGCAGTTTAGGATAGGGTCACCCCAAGACTCTCCCATGATAAAACAAAAAACTGTTTTCTAAATTTTGTGCACCTTAATTTAAGTCAATTGTGTTAATGCCTCGGCTAATGACATTTGTTATATTCTGCATTGCATGGGTTGTAGCACCACCATCTACTGTTCTTTTATTCATCTCTTCACTTTCCAAATCTGTAAATTTAAACAAAGAATCATACATCATAACAAACACTGACGAATACATAAGAACCAAACCTACAATGCAGCTACTTCTTTATATGGCAAACCCAGAGGGTAAGCAAATATATAGTTCCCAAACAAAGACGTATAAATTAAAGGATTAAGCTGAAATTTCTGGAGAGAGCCCATGAGGTTAAACTCTAAAGCAAAAATAACCAGGCCAGAGTTTGAACCCAGGAATCTGGGGCAGCAGTGCATACAACAGCGCCTTCATGGTGGTGCGCTGCATCTTGTGTTCATATGCAGTGTTCACCTGAAAAGGAATTTCTACAGAGCAACAAAGAATACTGAAATACACTGCAATGTGGCCACTTCATTGTGTTTCATGTGCGGGAGTCATTAGCTGGTATTCAGGCGTCACACAGTGCTGTTGGACATGTTTGGCTTTTCCTCTTCAAGTGACAGAAGAAGACCATTTAATTAACATTAACAAAAAAATAATAAAATAAAGAAACCCTGCTGATGGTCTTCAGTCTCTGCACACTATCTTAAGCTGTAATTTAGCACTGCTGTCAGTTCCGTGGAGAGTATTAGCGTGAGTAGCCGCCCCGTGCCCTAAACCTCGTAATGGGGGTGCTGCATATGCATAAATCAGAAATGAAGAGAGCAGCTCAGGGCACAGAACTGGAGGCGTAGCACATGAGACAGTTAACCATTTGACTTTTTAGGGAGCAGATTCTCTGAGCAGGGCACTGACATGCTGGAAGTGTTGCACGAAACAAGGGGCTGTCTTCTACAGTGTGTTGAAAAAAGCAATTTAATATGGCAGACTAAAGATAAAGAGCAAGAGAGAGGGGGAGACTGGAAATCAATGTGAGACGCAACAGAGAAATTGTAGCAAGAGGCCCTTCTTTCTTTCTTTCTTTCTTTCTTTCTTTCTTTCTTTCTTTCTTTCTTTCTTTCTTTCTTTCTTTCTTGTCTTTTGAGTCAGGTTTCATTTTATTAGCTGTTGTGTTGTAGTTAATTAGATTGTTTCACTAATTCTGACTGCAAGAATGTTGCTGCAGGAACATTCACCTTGGTGAGCCGCTGTCTCTGTGCCAAGTGTGTGAGTAAATTGCCAGGAAGGCCCATTTGTGGTAAAGCTCTAATCAGATGGGGCCTAAACGACAGACAGACGGACGGACGGACAGACAGACAGACAGACAGACAGACAGACAGACAGACAGACAGACAGACAGACAGACAGACAGACACCTTTATGTTTAGCTATTATCCTTGAAATTTCTGTGCATGTGACAACTGTCCAATCTTGTTGTTTACAGAATGTCTTCTGTTCTCTGAGTATATTTTGACATAAACTTTCCTCTGGTACATACTCGTCTTTTGTGTACGTAACCAAAGACAGACAGACAGACAGACAGACAGACAGACAGACAGACAGACAGACAGACAGACAGACAGATAGATAGATAGATAGATAGATAGATAGATAGATAGATAGATAGATAGATAGATAACTATTGATCATACTTGCATGTGTTAATCAAAATATTTATACAGTGATACTTTGAGATACGAGTGCCCCAATGTACGAGTTTTTTGAGATACGAGCCATCACTAGGTCGATTTTTTGTCTTGAATTACGAGGCAAAATTCGAAATACGAGCCATCAAAGAGCTTGTCCCCGCACATTCCAAGGAATTGACGACAGAGGAGTTGACGGAACTACATACGCAGCAACATAAGGAGGTATGATTGTAGATAGATAGATAGATAGATAGATAGATAGATAGATAGATAGATAGATAGATAGATAGATAGATAGATAGATAGATAGATAGATAGATAGATAGATAGATAGATAGATAGATAGATAGATAGATAGATAGATAGATAGATAGATAGAATAGGAAAAACACTATACAATTAGATTGAAATGAACTTGCCTTGCTGGAAGTTAGAGTCTATTTTGCCAGCACTGTGCAAATGGAGGGATATGTATGACATACCAGCCCATTGCAAGGCACAAACGCCCAAATAATATCCATTATAATTTTGGCCAGTAATGTTAGAAAGCAGCAAACAGATTGATGACCATTTTTGGCATTCCTTGTAATTCGCATATTTTGAGTTTTACGTGACTTATGTTTTATGTTTTGCACATTAATGATGAGTGCCTTTCCACTCACAGAATCTACAAATTAATCTACCCTCCACCAAAATTGGGTCTTTCCATGTCCTCTATTCCAGTTATGTACTGTATCTTTAGTAGCAATGAGCTGCGTGTTGTAACAGGAGTTGGAAAGTTTAGTTCTGATTGAGCTGGTGGTGTATGAAAACCAGACAAATCATGACCTTGACTGATCCTTTGACATTTGGCAGTAGAGTGGTTATAGATTTTCCGGCATACTCAGTGGTGGTGTTTCCAACAAATCCATCATTAAACTGTAGATACCACTGGGACATCACCAAAATTTTCAAAGCCAACATCAGACTCTACAACGTTTTGCCGATCTGTTCATTTTCTTTTGCTAATAAATCCTGAAAGGGTTGTTTGTGTGAGACATCAAAAAGGAAGGAATCAATTCTGGGTAGGTACTTGTTGAAAAATATAACATGTTGTTTTAAATTCATTTTGAGTGCGATGACACAGTGGCTACTGCTGCTGTCCCATAGCCCTAAATATCCAAGTTTAAATCTCATCCCACTCATCGCCAAATGGAGTGTTCATGTTCTCAAAGTGCCTTCCCCCAAATGCACGCATGCTATATTAATGGGTGACTCTACATTGACTCGATGTGAGTGTGTATGTCAGTAGGCTCTGGGATGAATGGCAGGTTTGTTCCTATCTTGTAATGAACGCTCCTTGTGACAAGGTTGTGACACACAGTTAAGCTTTGGGAGAGGCTGTCTGGCTGTAAAATGGAAGTGTACATGAAAGGATAAGAGTGCTACACCAACCTTAACTCAACACCTTGTTTCCCTCACACTAGAAATCAACTTCCAATGCAAGCAGTGACGCACCTTACGGCTTCACACTTCCTCCCCATGGCCTTTAGAAGAAGAGTCAGCTGTCATTGCGGACCCTGCTGTCAGTGAGAACACTACATTTGATAGGCGAGCAACCGTTCAAGAAGCCTAAAGAACGGACCATTGGTCCTATTGTTGGTTTCCTTAAGTGTGCATGTGATGAAAATGTCATTGTTGCTGAAGTGGGATTCTGCCCAATGCCTCTAACTACTGATGATGTTTTCTTTGATTTGTCTCCCACAGGTGACAAGCTGGCAGAATGAGCAGAGTTTGTAATTTACATGTGAAAAAATCCAGAACCTAATTCCAGCCTGATTACTGTTTGAATACTGTGATGTTCAAATGTTCTCCAGACATCGCCCTGCATTATCATTGTGCTGGATAACTGGTTAGATGCTAGGTGTTATTTAATATGTAACAATGTGCACGGTGCTCTGAAATAATTGAGTGTCTATGTAAAACTAAATCAACATTGAACTCAATTCAGTTCAGTTTGTTTTTTATGGTGCACTTCACTGAGTGCAGTTTTGGGTCACAGGTAGATATGAACACAAACTTTATATTTTTCTAATTGCATAATGAGTCACATAAAAGACATGGATTTGTTTAAACATAGTGGTTCAAAACTGAATATCATACATGAAGCCCAGCCCACTCATAATACAAGCGAGGCGAGCACATCAGCAAAACAAAACCTCAGAAGAAAGACAAAGTCGCTTAGCCGCTAACATCAGCAAAATGGTATCCCTTTAACTTTTCCTCTTGCTGCTAATACACAAGCGAGGCGACCACGTCGGCAAAATGAAAACTTCTAGGAGAGAGATGCCCAGAGTAGTTCCTTTCAATTACCTGACATCTCTATGTTTCATTTTTTTTTTCTGATGATTTCAATAGTTTCTAGGACCCCGGGCTTTGTACAGCAAGGGCTTACACAGCTTCTTTTTCTTCTTCTTCTTTGATCCCTAGCTGGCGTTGGGTCTGGATCGGCTCAAGCTACTGTGGGTGCCAATGGTTGTCGGATCTCCTTCACAACTCGTTTCCATGCAGGACAATCGCTGGAGGTTGTTCTGGCCTCGTCGAGATTTATTCTGCGATTTCTGATGTCATCTTCGACCTGTTTTAACCATGTTTTCTTCGGTGCCATTCGTTGGATTCGCCACTGGGTGGGTCATTCATGCCAGAGGAGTTGGTGTGGTAGTCGGCTCACCTCCATTCGACATACATGGCCAAACCATCGTAGTCAACGTGTTTGAATTTGTTCCTCGATTGGCGGTTGGTTGTCACATCTCCGTCGGATGTCCTCATTTCGAAGGCGGTCTCGGAGTGATACTCGGAATATACTGCCGGAGGCAACTCATCTGGCAAACTTCGAGTTTGTTGAGGTCCGCCTTGAGCACCGTCCAGGTTTCGGATCCATAGAGTAGAATCGGCAGGATCAGCGTCCAGAAAAGGCGGATTTTGGTCGGAATGGAAATATTGGTTCGCTTCCACAAGCACCACTTTAGAGAAGCGAATGCTGTGGTTGCTTGACCTATTCAACTGTGGATCTCCGCCGTGGACGCGACTTTCTTCTGTTCGATCAGTGAGCCAAGGTATTTGAACTGCTGAACTTGCTGTATTTGGATCCCGTCGAGGTGGACATTGGCAGGCGATCCATCTGTTGTCAGCACCTTCGTCTTTTCAGTGTTTATCTTCAATCCATATGACTGGGCGGCGCGGGCAATCTTGTAGAGAGCGTCCGTGGCTTCGCCGTCATCCTCAGCCAGCACACTGCTGTCATTTGCAAACATTAGCTAGTATTGTAATAATAGTAATAATGGTAATACCTTGTCCTGTCATCCATCTTATAAATGCCTTCATGTCGATGAAAGAAATGGTATTCATCACACTAAGATGAAGAAGAATATGGCAAAAGAATATTATTGACTACTGCGCCTGGTCCTCAACTCGGAGAACAAGACCTCAAGGACCAACATCTTGGTGATTCCAGTCCCCATGTACAGCTTTGGGAATTGTTATTGGAAGAGATCTAAGATTGAGAAGATGAACACCACAATCAGGAAGTTCCTCAGCATGCACAGCATTCACCTTCCAAAAGAAGATGTCAAAAGACTATACATCAAGAGATGTAACAGCGGCCACAGACTCATCAAGCTCATGTATACCACAGTACCTTTTCTGGGTTGTGTGATTAAATCAAGTTTGGCAGAGATAAGTTCGCCAAGCTTTTGAAGACCCATGAGGACAGCAGAGCAAATACTCCCTCATAGGAAATGAAGAGCAAGTACACTAGCTGAGCGAAGACTCAAGGCCATCTCTGAAATCAAGAAGATTAAGCTGCTGAAAAAAAATAAACACTGAACAGTCAATTCTACCATAGCATTGCCTGAGCATTTGTGGAGAAAGTGCAATTCTGGCATGGCTGAACAGCCTACTCAGTGCTGCTCAGGACCAGGCATTCAACATCAAGCACCACCAGAGGAACATCTTGAAGCAGATGGTTGAGAACAAGTGCAGAATGTGCAGCACGGGTGAAGAGACACATCATCACAGGATGTACAAGGCTGGCTTCTACTGAATACATAAACCAGCACAACAATGTTGCCAGCTATCTGCAGTTGTTGGTCTATGGTGCAATAGGTGGAAAAAGGCCTGTGAGTCACTACCATCATGCATGACATGTCAGTGCAAACTACCTCTTCCATTTCAGCAAAATGTCTTGATATACAGGTCTATCACAAAAAGGAGAAGCAATGCCGACTTATCTACATAGAAGTCCCAGATGACAACATATTTTACTCAAAGAAGCTAAAAGCCAAAGCAAATATAAAGATCTGGGGCCTCATGTATAAACGGTGCGTACGCACAGAAATGTTGTATACGAACGTTTCCACGCTCAAATCGCGATGTGTAAAACCTAAACTTGTCGTAAAGCCATGCACATTTCCACGGTAACTCATACCTTGGCGTACGCAATTTCTCCGCTCGGGTTTTGCAGACTGGCGGCACCCAGCGTCAAAGCAGTGCTACTGTTCCTGTGTGGTCACCCTTTCTTTCTTAGCTCCACATTCCTGACGCGGCTTTATAAATACACTGAAACTAACTGCATATTGTTTATTAGTGTAATGCATCTGATTGTAATTAACCTGCAGCAATATAATGGTCCAGGGAATAGCCATAGTATTCCAAATACCATAACTGCTTTAGCGTTGTAACTCTCACTGCATCTTCTTCTTCTTTCAGCTGCTCCCGTTAAGGGTTGCCACAGAAGATCATCTTTTTCCATATTACTCTCACTGCACCACTCGGGGTATTTATATCACTGTATCTGAGTAGGGAATCACAGCAGCAGCTGATCGGAAAGAGAATTATCGGTACACAGCATGAAGCAAACGCTGCCTCAGCCACGGCAAAACACTTCAGAGACTTCCCTGTACGGACTTCGCGGTTTAGAAAAAGTTTCATCCCAAGAACTATAAACGCACTCAATCAGTCCATCAAGTGCTCCTTGTAGAACTGTTTACTTATAAGTACAATTACCTCACTGTAAACTTGCACTACAGTTATAATATTGCACAACCTGCGCTACTTTATGAAGCACGTATTTACATATGATGACGATATCATTTTTAAGATGAAATGCAGCAACATATGTTGATTATATTATACAGATAAAACTTTGACTTCATTTAAATAATCTTTATTGTTAATAATTAAACATGTGAGGACACGGTGCCGCAGCGCTAGCTAGTTCAGGGATTGTTCCTGCATTGCGTTGTATTCTTGCTGGTGCTGACGCGACACTGGAAGGATGGATGGATAGAATAATTAAACATGTACTACGAAGATATTTCAATGTTCCTTAAAAGTTTTGAAGAATCAGCGTTTTAAGCTTACAGATGGCTTCACGTCTATATAGCTGATTGTGTGGCGATTGGGTTTTTGGAGAAAGAAAAGTAAGGACAGGAATTGGAGGTTAGTACGTTTGAAAGAGACAGTACTTCTGTAATAAATTATTTCATCGAAGGTCGCGCATGGCGCAGCAAGCCTCTTGCGTGAGACATGAACAAGGACTGCGCCACCGTGTTCCCATGTTTAATAACATAGATAGATAGATAGATCTTTATTGTCATTGTCACTTTTACAAAGGAACAACGAAATTGAACATACTTTCATTCCTATCACCATGAAAAAGATATCACGTATACATCTCAGTATTTTAATTATTCAGAGAGCTGTAATATCACGAATGTAATGGATTATGTGTCCTGTCGGAGAAAGAGAAAGCCCGTTTAAGAAGCAGGTAGTGATTCACACATGTAGAGTACATAGAAGATCAAATACAGAACAAAGCATTTAATGTGCCACTTTAGTTACAATGCATGGGATTTGAGAAAGAAGTAAATTAAACGATTTTAAGATGAAGTTTATGATGTTCTACTTTAATGGCAAAATAAACTATGTGATTACAGTGGAAATTTCGAGATTAAAGTTGACATTTCGTGCTTTTTTCCCACTGTGTGCCTATTTTTTTTGTCTGTACCCTAATAAGCTTTCATATGACACTCAGACGGTGGGCTACGACTCGCCTTTTCACGGCAACTTTGATATGTGATTTCTTTTTTATTTCAGGCACTGTGCGACTTTGTGAACTTGAGCCTTCGAGTTTCTCCGACACTCTGTCACTCGATCAACTTTCTTTTGTTGATTATACCACTGTTTAAACCAACAAATAGTACGTTTTTCCTTTGCCGCCACTTGGTATTCGCTGAAATTCTTATATTTCCCCCCGTGCTTTTCCCATTGTCTTTTCACAGAAGGCTATTTATATTGATTTGCATATTCAAAGAGGCGTAATTCTGGGAGGAGTTGGGGCGGGACAGAGGCGCGTGCACGTACGTTACTTTTCACGCTGATCGGGATTTATGTAGTGGAAGAACGTGAAAGTTTGCGTACGTACAGATTCCTGCATCTGGATTTTTCTGTGCTTACGCACATTCCTGCTTTTGTGCTTACGCCATGTTATAGTGTGAGTTCCACGCACGGCGTTATACATGAGGCCCCTGGAGATCACAATCAGCAGGATGTGGGCCACCAAGATCAAACTTGTGCCAGTGGTGGATGGGGCTATGGGTGCCATCAAGAAAGGATTTGAAAATAATCTGCAGGAGCTGGCAGGCCACCAAATAGTCCATGAAGAAAAGAAGATTCCTCTAATGCAAACCACTCACATTCTTCCCAAAGTGTTGGGTTAGACCTTAGGAAGCTGGTCAGAACACAGACACTGCAGCATCTGCCAGCAAGTTACTGTGATAAAACAAAATAATACAAGAATCATAATAATATAATCTGTGAATGGCATCAAAGTCAGGGATGGTTCCTTTTGTGTGCAAAATTCTGCTAAGACAAGTTATTGCTTTCTTTGACTGGAGTAAGCAGATTCATAACATGAATAAATGGATAATAATATGTATAATTAAATGAATATGGTCATTTATTATTAACAATGTAAATGCAAACAATAATCACATTCATGTCCATCTTTAACACCCAAAATCCATTGCTTTAAATTTTTGTGTAATTAACACATGTTGGTGCCATCAGGCTCATGACAGGAACCAAAACTATGTGGGGTATCAGAGACTTGCAGGATACTCCCATGAGCACAAGCACTTTAACTAATGTCAAGCCAATTTTATATAATAATAATAATAATATGTGAACGGTATCCAATTCAGGGTTGGTTTTTGCTTTGTGCAAAATGCTGCCTAGATGAGTAATGGCCTCCTCTGACACTGCATCGGAGTAAGCAGAATTATAATATGAGTAAATGGACAATAAAATGTATAATTAAATTAATACAGACAAGTATCATTAATAATGAAAATAAAAATAATAATCACCTTAATTCATCTTTAATGTCCAAAGTCTGTTTCTCTGAATTGTTGTGTAATTAGCAGATGGTAGCCCCATCAGGCTTATGGCAGGAAATTAGAACTGTAATGGGCACCAGTTACCTGCAGGATACTCCCATGAATAGAGGCACTCTGACTAATGTCAGGCCAATGTTTAATAATACTGTAAAAAAATAAAATAATAAATAAAACAGCTAGATAGAATTGTAAATAAATCAATAAATCATGACATGATTGGGATCCTGTTTGTTCCATTTGTGTCCAGTGCTCAAATAGAAAAAGTGAATTATGAAAATCAGTGGATGGATAAACAATAATAATAGTAATGATAAAAACAATTATTATTAACTAGGAGGCTATGCCCCTTGCTCACTTCGCTCGCCAACCCCTGTGCCTGCACTACATGCTAGCCTCTTTGCGATTCTGTCGCTCGCGTATGGGGATGTTGATCTACAATTTCCATGGGAATTGTTACATTTGCATAATAGAACTGTTTTACATTACAGTGAGTAATTAACCATATTAAAAAAGACTAAAACAGAATAATTTGAAAGTAAATTATGTTTCATGTTGCGTTAGAGTTATTTGTTGCATAATGCGATTTCGTTCTGTTTGGTTTTGAAATGAACACGCAAATACTTTTTAAACTTGCACTTTTACTATAAAACTTCAGTGAAAACAATTTTTTATATTAAATTTTCATCAATATTACATTGAATTTTGATTCTGTTTTTGGACTTTCATAGTGACAACACAATGTATAACTGCCCGTGACTGAATTTCATTTCTTTCTCTCTTTTAAATAAAATGACTATTTCAATTGTTTGGCTCTGAGATTTGTTAATTGTTTTTGCAAAATCTATTCTAACGGGAAACTGTTAACGTTTTAATACAAATGGCATATCAAGATCTCCTTTGTTGTCTAATGTTATCTTCTGAAGATGTACTGCATTACCTTTCTTGGATACATCCTTCTTTCTACAGTAATTTGTGCAGAGGAAGACAGTATGGTGTTAATGGTTGTAGATATTCTATGGGATATTGTCAGTTGATGTTTTCATCTTCCACACGATCACCACCAACTGTTTCAGCATAGTCTATTGATACGCATTTAACCAATTTGCAATGTAACCGATCAACATTTTTGGCATTAATTAATTTAATTCATCATTTCTCGGTGCTAGGATTTCCCATGTACTCATTTTTTCTGTTGATATGTTAAAATTTATAAGAGCTGAGAGAGCAGAAACTGTGTTTGTCAAAAGTGTTCACACGAATGAGAGGTGAGATTACCGTGTGTGTAGTTGAATATGGTTGAGAGGAGGGCGTGACTTGAAAAAATGTCATGGCCAAAGTCTCATCTCGACTTGAAACAATCTTCCAAAAAGTCTTGTCTCATCGCAGGATTTATTTATATTACACAGAGATATAATAATAATAATAATAATAATAGTAAAAGTGGGTTAAATCCCAGTGTCCTTCCCTCTGGGGTCCAAGCGAGACATCTCCACACTCACAGACATTTTTGATGATGCTGGTCTGCACACATTTCAGTCCTTGAGGTCCATCTCTGACATTCTTTCTTTGTTGTTCTTTTTTATCTCCAGCTTTGTTCAGTCATTAAGGCCTATAAAATGCCTTAATTGGTTTGACTCCCTCCCACTCCTTAATCAAATTATATGCCTCAGTACTTCAGCCTGCAAAACCAGTCTCAGCCCTATATGTACTTTTGTGAGATGCCTCATGTCATGCTTTGCCTATTTAGTCTATTTGGCAATGTGATCTGTCTGTGGTCCCTCCTCTTCAGTGGTTTATGATTTTTTAAACATATGACTATTTCAGTTAGAGATCCTAATCTTCAATTTGTACATAGATTATATTCTTCACCATGTAAACACTGTATTATGGGCTTTGCTACAAACTCTCCAATGCCATTTGTGTCAATCTGGGGCAGTAGGCATTTTTCTTCATATGTTATAGGAATGCACCATCATAGCTACTTTTTGGTCCAATGTTGCTTGTTTTCCATTCTTGTTGTTAATATTACTTTCCTGTCTCATCATTTTCTTCTGCTTAAACCTTCCCTCTCTCACACTGACACTAACAGAGATTATTCTCCTTTGGCTCTCTTGCTTCTAAACATATTTTAATAACACGTTGGACTCTCTATCATTATCATCTTCCAAAGCCTCTTTTCTAAATTTAAACTTATTAGTGTTATCAGCAGCAAGGACTGGGGGCGCCCGGGGTTAATATGGCAGCATTGGGCGAAGCGTCATTCAGAACCACGTTTCGAGTGGTCAGCACTGCTGAGCAGGAAAGCCCCTCTAGGGTTCTGGGGACCAGTGGGCTTGGCTGTCTCTCTCACTTGCCAGTCTGGGCTTCTTTAGCTCAATAGTGCAGACAGATTAGTTTGAAGGGATGGATAAATGGGAGGGGGGCACCAAGGAAGTATTTTTATTTCATTTTATATATCATTTTTTGTGTGTTTATTTGCATTTGGTTGTTTTACAAAAAACACAAAAATAATAATGGGTTAAATACTGAACATTGCCTATGAAAACTGAATTTTTAATATGGCATGTGAAATGTAAATAATGGTAATAAACTATGAATTGTGAAGAAGAACATTATAAACATATTATTTAGTATTTCACTATACAGTACTGTGTTACTACTACTACTACTATCACTACTACTATGTCTCTCATATGGAGGACAAACACTCTGGGCTAGCTGGACAATATGACTTGTTATTTTTACTCCTGCTGCTGTTCTTTCATTTGTGAAGTTTTCCAGGCAGACTCCAGTAGGTTTATCGAGTTATTTTCTTGTATTCCCTTGTTTTGAAATGCCCCCACACCCCCCCCCACCACTCTCATCACAATACAGGCAGGAATAATGGGGGGGTTTCAGTTCCAGTAGGTAGAAGAATATGGAAATCAGTCATGGATGCCTGTCAGGCACACATTAAAGGCTTGTAACCCAACACTGCGGATATTCAAATGGTGAAGGGGGACATGACAAATACACCTCCCCTCCTCCTCCTCCTCCCTACACCCTCGTTCTGTCACACAGCTGCAAAATAAAAACATCCCTTTTTTTTTTAGATTTTTTATTATATTATAAAAATGACTTTGGAGTAAAGTGATGATGAGGTCAGCTTCATTTAATACGTCTGATGATTCTACTGAGAGGCATCCTTATGTCTCATTACACTCATGCAGCTAGCATAGGGTGCCCTGTGTTACAATGCATATGGAAAACAGCAAGTGGCCTGTCCTGTCTTTATTAGGGAATTGTTCTTCAGATGAACAGGTTGGAGTCCTGTGTTGGAGTTGCTGTATGACACATTGGGTGGTCCTGCCATGCTGCTAATTGGTAAGTAATGGTGCACCCCATCACAAGCCACCCCTATACATTCAATGCCAACTCAGTGTTCAGCAGGAAGGCTTTTGGTCAAACCATCTGCTCCATTATAGTTAGCTGCTAATGCCTTTATGATCCAATTCAGTTGCCATACAGGGCAGACTGATCTGTGGACGATGCCATAAACATGGGCCTTCACTTTCTACTAGAGGATCTGGGGCCTCATGTATAAACGGTGCGCACGCACAAAAATGTTATGTACGAACGTTTCCACGCTCAAATCGTGATGTATAAATCCTAAACTTGTCGTAAAGCCACACACATTTCCACGGTAGCTCCAACCCTGGTGTCTGCAAGTTCTCCGCTCGGTTTTGCAGACTGGCGGCAACCAGCGTCAAAGCAGTGCTACTGTTCCTGTGTGATTACCCTTTCTTTATTCCACATCCCTGACATGGCTTTATCATATACACTGAAACTAACTGCATATTGTTTATTGGTTTAATGCATCTGATTGTAATCAACCAGTAACAATATAATGTTCCAGGGAATAGCAAAAGTATTCCAAATACCATAGCTGCTTTAGCGTTGTTACTCTCACTGCACCTTCTTTTTCTTCTTTCAGCTGCTCCCGTTAGGGGTTGCCACAGTGGATCCTCTTTTTCCATATTACTCTCACTGCACCACTCGGAGTATTTATATCACTATATCTGAGTGGGGAATCACAGCTGTACAGCAGAGAATTATCGGTATACAGCATCAAGCACACGCTTCCTCAGCCATGCTGTCTATTTGAACTGCTCTCACACAACAAACGTTTCAAAGCCTTTCCTGTACGGACCTCGCGGTTCAGTTTTCATCCCAAGAACTCTAAATGCGCTCAAGTCAAGTGCTCCTTGTGGAACTGTTTGTACTTATTAGTATAATTACCTCACTGTAAACTTGTGATGCAGTTATAATATTGCACAACCTGAGCCACTTTATAAAGCATGTATTTACATATGATGACGATATCATTTTTAAGATGAAATGCAGCAAAATATGTTTATTATATTATACAGATAAAACATTAACTTCATTTAAATAATCTATATTGTTAATAATTAAACATGTGAGGACATGGTGCCGCAGCGCTAGCTAGTTCAGAGATTGTTCCTGCTTTGCGCTGTATTCTTGCTGGTGCTGATGCGACACTGGAAGGATAGATGGATAGAATAATTAAACACGTACTATGAAGATATTTTGACGTTCCTTAAAAGCTCTGAAGAATCGGCGTTCTAAGTTTACAGATGGCTTAACGTCTATTACAGAGCTGATAGATAGATAGATAGATAGATAGATAGATAGATAGATAGATAGATAGATAGATAGATAGATAGATAGATAGATAGATAGATAGATAGATAGATAGATAGATAGATAGATAGATAGATAGGAAAAAGCACTATATACAGTAACTGATAGATAGATAGATAGATAGATAGATAGATAGATAGATAGATAGATAGATAGATAGATAGATAGATAGATAGATAGATAGATAGATAGATAGATAGATAGATAGATAGATAGATAGATAGATAGGAAAAAGCACTATATACAGTAACTGATAGATAGATAGATAGATAGATAGATAGATAGATAGATAGATAGATAGATAGATAGATAGATAGATAGATAGATAGATAGATAGATAGATAGATGGGAAAAAGCACTATATACAGTAACTAATAGATAGATAGATAGATAGATAGATAGATAGATAGATAGATAGATAGATAGATAGATAGATAGATAGATAGATAGATAGATAGATAGGAAAAAGCACTATATACAGTAACTGATAGATAGATAGATAGATAGATAGATAGATAGATAGATAGATAGATAGATAGATAGATAGATAGATAGATAGATAGATAGATAGATAGATAGATAGATAGATAGATAGATAGATAGATAGATAGATAGATACTTTATTAATTCCAAGGGGAAATTCACATACTCCAGCAGCAGCATACTGATACAAAAAATGTTCCTCAATGTTCTCACTATGTGATCCCTGCAGGATATCCCAGTCCGTAGTTCCAAAGCAGTCTCTCAGAGCCTGCTCTGCCTCAGGGGACCACTTCCTGAATGAGTGTGTAGTTGTAGGTAGCTCTCTCACTCTTTGTTTGTAGTGAGGCTGAAGCAGAACCAGGCGTCGCCTGTGTCATTTTTTTTTTTGATTGTGTGGTGATTGGGTATTTGGAGAAAGAAAAGTAAGGACAGGAAGTGAGGGTTAGTACATTTGAAAGAGACAGTCCTGCTACAATAAATTATTTCATCGAAGGTCGCACATGGTGCAGCAAGCATCTTGCGTGAGACATGAACAATCACTGTGCCACCGTTTTCCCATGTTTAATAACATGCTTTAACTCCTATCATCATGAAAATGATATCACGTATACTTCTCAGTATTTGAATTATTCAGAGAGCTGTAATATTATGAATGTAATGGATTCTGTGTCCTGTCAGAGGAAGAGAAAGCCCAGAAGCACGTAGTGATTCACACACATAGAGCACATAGAAGATCAAATACAAAACAAAGCATTTAACATGCTACTTTAGTTACGATGGGATTTGAGAAACTAGTAAATTAAATGATTTTAAGATTAAGTTTATGATGTTCTACTTTAATGACAAAATAAACTACGTGATTAAAGTGGAAATTTCGAGATTAAAGTTGACATTTTGTGCTTTTTTCCCCACTGTGTGCCTTTTTTTTTTCTCTGTACCCTAATAAGCTTTCATATGACACTCAGACGGTGGGCTACGTCTCGCCTTTTCACGGCAACTTTGATATGTGACAACTTCTTTTTTATTTCGGGCACTGTGCGACTTTGTGAACTTGAGCTTTCGAGTTTCTCCGACACAATATGTCACTCGATCAACTTCCTTTTGTTGTTTATACCACTATTTAAATCAACAAATAATACGTTTTTTCCTTGCCTCCACTTGGTATTCACTGAAATTCTTCTATATTCCCCCAATTTACCATTGTCTTTTCACAGAAGGCTGAGCTTAAGGGCTATTTATATTGATTTGCATATTCAAAGAGGCGTAATTCTGGGAGGAGTTGGAGCGGGACAGCAGGCGCTTGCACGTGCGTTACATTTCACGCTGACCGGGATTTATGTGGTGGAAGAATGTGGAAGTTGGCATTCGCAAAAATTTATGCATCTGGATTTTTTTGTGCATAAGCACATTTCCACTTTTGTCCATACGCCATGTTATAGTGTAAATTCTACACACGGCGTTATACATGAGGCCCCTGGACTGTAAAGGAACCTACGCCAGAATACTGATTGTAGACTTCAGTTCAGCATTAAACAACATTGTTCCTGAAATGTTGCTGACTAAACTTCTACAAACTGAACTGAATGCTTCCATCTGCAAATGGATTTACATTTTTCTGACAAACCCAAAACGGCACATCTGGATGGGCTTCCACCTCTCAGACTGCCTCCATATCAGCACAGGTGCCCCTCAAAGCTGTGCACTTTCCCCCCACTACTCTGTTCCCAGTACATCAATGACTGCAGGTCCACTGACCCTTCAGTAAAAATCATCAAGTTTGCAGATGACACTGCCGTCATTAGACTAATTACTAATGGAAATGGAACAAAATAAAGAGAAAAAGGTGACGCGTCTTGTGTCTCTGTGCTCTACAAATAATCAGGTACTCAATGCCACCAAGACAGTGAAAATGGTGATCGACTTTCACAAACGGCAGTCATAAACTCTCCCACTACAGTAATCCCTCGCTATATCGCGCTTCACCTTTCGCGGCTTCACTCCATCGCGGATTTTATATGTAAGCATATTTAAATATATATCGCGGATTTTTTGCTGGTTCGCGGATTTCTGCGGACAATGGGTCTTTTAATTTCTGGTACATGCTTCCTCAGTTGGTTTGCCCAGTTGATTTCATACAAGGGACGCTATTGGCAGATGGCTGAGAAGCTACCCAACTTACTTTTCTCTCACTCTCTCTTTGCGCTGACTCTCTCTGATCCTGACGTAGGGGGTGTGAGCAGGGGGGCTGTTCGCACACCTAGACGATACGGACGCTCGTCTAAAAATGCTGAAAGATTATCTTCACGTTGCTACCTTCTGTGTGCAGCTGCTTCCTGAAGCGACATGCTGCACGGTGCTTCGCATACTTAAAAGCTCAAAGGGCACGTATTGATTTTTCTCTGTCTCTCTCTCTCTCTCTCTCTCTCTCTCTCTCTCTCTCTCTCTCTCTTTGTCTGCTCCTGACGGAGGGGGTGTGAGCTGCCGCCTTCAACAGCTTTGTGCCGCGGTGCTTCGCATACTTAACAGCCAAACAGCCCTATTGATTTGTTTGCTTTTCTCTATCTCTCTGACATCTGCTCCTGATGCGCACTCCTTTGAAGAGGAAGATATGTTTGCATTCTTTTAATTGTGAGACAGAACTGTCATCTCTGTCTTGTCATGGAGCACAGTTTAAACTTTTAAAAAAGAGACAAATGTTTGTTTGCAGTGTTTGAATAACGTTCCTGTCTCTCTACAACCTCCTGTGTTTCTGCGCAAATCTGTGACCCAAGCATGACAATATAAAAATAACCATATAAACATATGGTTTCTACTTCGCGGATTTTCTTATTTCGCGGGTGGAACGCAACCCCCGCGATGGAGGAGGGATTACTGTAGTAACTAATGATTCTGCAGTCAATATGGTGGAATCCTTCAAATGTTTGGACCCCACAGCCACTCTCAGCTGGAACATTAACACCACTTCCATCATTAAGAAGGCTCGGAAGCAGGTGTACTCTTTACGCCAACTAAAGAAATTCAGCATTTCCCAACCCCTTCCTTTTACCTACAATTCCTCAAAGCCTATACTGAAAGTGTGATCATATTCTCCATTGTTGTCTGGTTTGGTTCAGTGACGGTCTGTTCCAAAAATAAATTGCAGCGTGTTGTGAGAAAATAATTGTCTGTGCTCTTCCATTCTTTGCAGACCCGTATGTATCTACTGTCACAAAACATGTCATCAGGGACTCATCTCACCCTGGTCATCACCTGTTCTAACTCCCCCCCAGTAAACACTAAGCTACTCATTTAAAGCTAAAACTCATAGACACCAAAACAGTTTCTTTCCCAGAGTCTTAGTCCTCGCAAACCAGTAATGCCGCCTGCCTTGCTCACTTTTTCATGTGCTCTCACGTATACTGTATGGAAGTATGTGCATGTGCAGTATATGGACAGGTACGCTTGTGTACTGGATGTACATACGCACTACACACACACTTTCATTCACACACCTTCTTTATGGATGCGCTATTCTGCAACTGTTTATAATGTACCATATGCTATTTAATTTATGTTATTTATGATATCTCTATGTGATGTCATGTTTTGCTATAAGCAGCCCTAAAGCTACCAAGTTAATAAATTTGTGTATATTAAGTACTGATGAAAAAAAAAACATTATCCTGATTGTGATTAATCACAAAGGAGACTGGCAATAAGTTGCACACTGTCAGTGAAATCCTTACTCAGCTGCATGTTTCTCATGAAACACTCTCTGCCTTGTTAATCAATGCTGCTGCCTCATAGCTCCAGAGTCATGGGTTCAAATCCTGCCTGAGATGCCTTTGCACATTTTCCTCATGCTTGTTGGACATTTACATTTTTGGCTAACATTTTTGTCCAAGGTAATATTTATGATACAACCGGTTGCATTTCTTTTGGTTTTCCAATTGGAGCTCAGGCAGGTCAAGTGATTTGCTCAGGGTCACGCAGTGTCAGTAGTGAGATTTGAACCCAGAGCCTCAGGGTTTGAAGTCCAAAGCCTTAACCACTACACCATACTGCTTATCTGTTTTTGTCTCCAGCTACTCCAATTGTTCTCCCATTTTCAGTGTCTAAACCGGACCTCTGTTTCTGACACTAAGGGTACTGATGCCGTGCCCAGTGTTGATTCCATTGGTCAGATATTCTGCTGCACCGCGTGACCCAAACTGGATTTTCAAGTTGTAAAATGGATGGATGGAATGTAAGAAAACTGCACAAATGCTGACAAAGGTGAGCTCTGCACCCCCTCAGTCTTTACCATTTAAAGGACAGCTCTCAACTACCTGGTCTGTCGATTATCCAAAGCCCTGGCTGAATACGGGAAGGTCCTCCTGATTGGCTAAGGCGTTCCCACAAATGGCGGGCAGATGTATTTATCTACATGGCTGTACACTTTTTAATGAGCTTGCAAGTCAAGGCGGCGAGTAGGAAGCTTTCATATGCCGCCGCCGATCTGAGGTGAGTAAAGACTTGTCGTGTTGACAAGGCGCGACGCTCGCAGATAAATAAATAAACAGGCAAGAGACTGGCTCAGGTTCCTTTGCCACCCCAAGCTCCCCTGCAGGGTTAACCCTCTGTGTCCCAACTAATGACGAATTTCACGGGCCTCTTCCTTAGCAGCGTGGGCTGTCAAGCGTGCCTCCTCAGATCTGCTCCTGCTAGCGGGCTGTGAGCGATGCCATGTAGACCACATGTCAGAAGATCTGCAGCTGCACATACATCATGCTGGTCATTAGTGGAGGATCAGCCTGGACCTTTGCCCACTGAACTGCTCTGACAGAGAGGGGAGGACTATAAAACCCTAGGCTCTGTCACTCATAGTCATTTAAGTGAGAATTTATCAGGTCTCGGAGTGGCCTCTGCCTGTGTGCCTATGAATAATGAATGAAGCTCCGCGCCATGTTCAGATATTAATAGGCCTGTGATGACTGAGAGACAATCCTCTGCACTAGAAGCAATTCATCTGGTTACCCTTCTTTTAGCAGTTGGACCACTGCATACAAGTGTTTGCTATAGCCTTATAGCGCCAAACTGTACAAATGCATCTCATCGATCATCAGGTGTCCAGTCAAGAAATGAAAAATTAAAATTTCACATCTGGAAATCAAAGCTCATGGAAATAAGGGGTGAAGTAAGAAGATGTTGGGATGTGAAGTGGAAGGTGAATGCGAGTATAGTGTACACCCCTCCAATCCAACCCCCATAACATTGGGGCAAGATTTCTTTTTTTTTTCTAGGTAAACTTTATAATCTCCATTGATGCTTTCATGTGCTGAACTCCCCATTATCATCAAGACACTGCATGGGTGGGTCAGGAGTGGGCCTGTGTAATTTCATAGGCACCAACAACATAAATCAAGTGTGAACTAAATCAGTAGGACTTACTGATCCCTCCCGTGGGTCATTCCTGATTTCTAATGGATTGATTTTCCAGTTTACATGAGTGCGTCAGTTGTCAGGAATACCTTTTTGGTTTTTTGTGATTAATAGTTTTGGATAGATTTTCTGTGATTGTTAAACCTGATTTAGTTTAATGTTATTTTGGTGACGTCAATATACCCGGTCCCTATAACGTTAAATGGTTCCTAGGCACACCATGCAAGTGTCATATGCATCAATGTATCCAACATGGCACTACCCTCAGTGAGGTGTCTAAATTTTCAGATGTCGAATGAAGACTTCAAATAATACAGGAAAATATTTTGAAGCTTCATTTTTGGCTGAGTTGGCTTCTGGTTTGCTTTGGTGTTGGTACCTTGGTTTAATGATGCTCCATGTTTTGACTATCATTTTTTTTATCCACTTCTGGCTTAATGGTATTTCTGTCACTCAAACAAAATTTATAATTGTACTGAGACACCAAGGTTTATTGAACACATTTTTCAATAGATTTTCTGTCCCACTGCCATCTTCTTCTGATGACCAGTCTTCCCACACCTTCCATGCTACATCAACAACTCCTACCACTTCAACTGGAATTGCCAGTGATGAGTCCTCCTCTGATTATAAGTATGGGCTGTCCGTAAATGAAGGCAAAGTAAGGAGACAACCGAGGAAGCTACAAACAGGAAAAGCTGCTGGGCCAGATGGAGTCAGCCCTTGAGTTCTTAAGTCCTGTGTTGTCCAGCTTTGTGGTGTCCTCTGTCACCTGTTCAGTTTGTCTCTAAGGCTTCAGAAAGTACCGTTGCTGTGGAAAGGATCTTGCATTGTTCCTGTTTCAAAGAAGGCAGACGCCTCTTCACCTAATGACTAAAAGAACAGTGGCACTTACGTCTCACATCATGAAGACCTTTGAGAGACTGGTCCTGGTCTGTATGAGTCCTCTTGTGGTAGACTACTTGGACCGTCTGCACTTTGCCTGTTGATCAAAGACTGGAGTGAAGGATGCTATTATCTGTCTGTCTCACAAGGCTTATTCTCACATGGACCCAAGCTGGCAGCACTGTGAGGATTGCATTGCACATTCAGCCATCCCTGTTAAGGGATAAACAGGTATATGAGACTATGGTGACCAGGATAATGGACTATCTGCCCGACAGATCGCAGTTTGTGAGACTCAAGGACTGTGTTTCTCATACGAATGTGAGCAACACTGGAGAACCACAAAGAACAGTCCTGTCTGCTTTTCTCTTCACTCAGTACACCTCTGACTATAAATATAACATCAGGTTGTGTCACCAGCAGAAATTCTCAGAAGATTCTGCACTAATGGGGGGTATCAATAAAGGGGATGAGATAGAGGAGAGGAGTCAGGTGGAGAACTGTCTGCAACTTAACATCAGCAAAACCAAGGAACTGGTCATTGATTTTCGCCACACTAAAGATCCTCTATGTCCAATCATTATTCAAGAAGTGGATGTAAAGGTGGTGCCCTCCTACAAGTACTCGGGGGTCCACATTAATGATAGACTGGACAGGTCTTGGAACACAGAGGAACTATATAAGAAAGGGCAGAGCCGACTGCTCTTCCTTAAAAGACTGTGTTCCTTTAATGTGGGAAGTGGCGTCCTTCACATCTTCTACAACTCTGTGATGACCAGACCAGTTTTCTACACTGTGGTGTGCTGGGCTGGTAACATCACTTCAAGAGAGGCCCACCGAATTAACAGGCCAATTAAAAGGGCAAGTTGGTTACTTGGCACACTGGTCTCCCTGGAAGTAGTAGAGGAGGAGTGGATTAAAAACAAAACTGACCACCTTTATGAACAATGCTGTAACATCCTCTCTGTGACAAACTAACACTGATGACTTTCAGCCAGCAAATTATTCAGCAGAAGTGTGTCAAGAAACACAACTGGGGGCTCCTTTACACTTATAGCAATATGTCTGGATAATGCTTCACTGTGACTGTGACAGTCAAGTCAGAGGTTTTCTTTCTTTTAAATTTTTCTTGCGTTTATTCATTCTGGTGTGTGTTCAGTCCATTGTGTGTGGATACTTATTTATCTGTTTATGTATTTATTTATTTAAAGAGCTTCTGTAAAAAGCCAAATTCCTCCATGGGGATAAATAAAGCTCTGTCTATCTATATATCTGTCCTTCTATCAAAAGACCAGTAAGTTTAATGAGCATCACAGGTAAATTAATGGAAAGGATAATTAAGGAAAGATCGAGCAGCATATGTCTAGAACAGGACTATTAGGTAATACTCAATATGGGGCAAATAAAGTTCTATCTATCTATCTATCTATCTATCTATCTATCTATCTATCTATCTATCTATCTATCTATCTATCTATCTATCTATCAAAATAATAACCAGGAGAAAATTGTTCTGAATGGGCATATTTAGGAAACTGTTTTTTTATTAAGCAATGGCCATTCTGAAACATAATTTATTGTCATTTGGGATGTTACTTACAGGGTCTGTTCATTTTTTTACATTTTTAATGTTAGGTTATTATCATGCCATGATGCCATATTGGATTTGCTTATGAGGGCCATTGTTTCATGCATTGTTAAATTGTGTCCTTTGTTGTCATGATATCTGATGTCATCTATGCCACAGCTTAAATTCCAGGATACTGCTCCACTTGCTATTTCAGATTTGGATAAATACCAAAACATTTCTTTCTGAATGTGTTTTTTTTTTTTTTTTTTGCTATTCTGGTCTAAAATATCACTTTTGACTTCAAACTTGCTTTGAATTCTGGCTTTTGATACTCACGTTCCAGGTATGAATTGTCAGTCACGACCCTTTTCCATTCTTTTCACACTTGACTCTTTTCCCAGGCCGAGGTACTTGTTGTTTATGTGCTGCCCAATTTCCCGACAATACAATGTCTTGTGAAGAGGGAGACATAGGAATGCTGTCATGGTCATTGTTATGAGTTCCTTTGTCTTTTTTGTGAGTATTGGTTACTGAGGCTGAAGAACCTAACAATTATTTTTTGCTTGGCTGTGTTTTTAATATTTTAAAAACAATCCACGTTTCCCACAATGCCATCTGGTTATGGATGCCATCATATTGGAGACTGATTGTTAGGACACAAGGCCATTTTGCTGGGAAGTGGATTCCAGACGTTACATGCCATGAAGTCACTAACATAATGTTTTAAAATGTTGGCACTAGGCAAACCTACTTATCCAAGATTTAGATTTATGAACGAAACTTCTTTGTGTTATTATTAGTTCTTGAATTTACTGATTACGACTTTCTTTTCTGTCCTCTGATTATAATTTATGTCTTATGTTTCTTGGCTATGGTTATGTGTAACCTTTTTGGCTTATGACTTACCACTCTGTGCTTTGACCACAATTCTGGCCACACATCCTGAGCCTTGCTATTTAATTATTGTCTTCACTGTTAAAACCCCTTCAAGAATACTGACCTCTCCATGCTGCCTCCTTATTCTGCTCTCTCTCAAAACTTCTGTTGCTTTGCATAAGACGTTCACAGGCAAGGGAAAAACTGAGAAGTCTAAAACAGAAACGCAACCAGAAGCAAAAGGACAAGATTATTCAGTAGTCAAAGGCAAAACAAAATCAATACAGAAGTACAAACCTAGCACTGGAGCTGGCTTAGAAAAGAAGCTAACTGCACTAAGAGGACATTTTACACGTTGTGTATGCAATGTCACATATTTATAACGTTCTCTGTGTGATGTCATCAGGGTGACGACGTAGTCATGTGGATCTTCTAACCTGCATCATTTAAACAAGGAAAAATAAGACATGAATGAAAATAGACTTTGTAAATCTAAACTAAAATGAAAAAATGAATCATCTTGTTCAAAAGGCATACTGTACATAAAAATGTGTTAAATATAACAATAACATCCAGAAAATGGAGGAGTTCTCATATATAAAATTACCATTTGCATATGGAGAAAAACATGATGAAAACATCAAGCCACTGGTGGTCCTATAAAAGACTGAGTTAAAGGCCTTGACACGGTTGGAAATTTGTTAAGGGTACATTCTGCACAAATATTAGAAAGTTTTTCTTCACACAAAAAAACATAAACACATGGAATAAATGGCCAAATGGTGTGGTAGAGAGTAGAACTTTAGGGAACCGCAAATCCCATCTTGAAGTTATTTTGGAGAATTATGTTGAATAGGATTTACGAGCAAGGTGGAATGATTGGCCTGTTCTTATCACAACTTTTCTAATGTTCTTAACATGACTTGTGCATAGTAAAAGATGGGATACAGTCAGTTAGCTAAGACCTGAGATAAATAAATCTGAGTGTTTGGCATTTTTAGACTGTCTCATTTTTGAAATGTATGGAAGTTTTGTTATGATATTTTTTATGTTATGATTATGCTGTCATTTTGTTTCTTGTTTTAAAGTGGTCACCGCTATTTTCTGGCAATCTTTGCATCCAGCTATATTTAAGGTGGCCAGTCACGTCATATTATATATTATGTCATCACATCCCAGCACAAAGTTTCTGATATCCGAGCATTGGATCTGTTACTTTAACAAATGATAAAGATTACTGTTAATTAGGGACAAATAAAACAAATTCGATTGAGGACTACATCATTTTTGACCATGACATTGACGTTCAGTTTTGGCTTTGATGTTTGGTTCCAGCAGCTCCTTTTGGTTTACTGAATCTCAACAATCATAAAACTGATTATAACAGTGGGCCCAAAAAGGGCATTTCAGACCACACAACTTACCATACCATGACATGGATAGGACCGGGAATCCAGAAACCTAATCATCTTCCACTGTAGTCAGTGAACAACAACAGGGTGCTGATGGGCTGATAAAGGCAGTCAACAAACAGCCGAGTACAATACTGAAATCTTACTGAGTCTTACTGAAACAGGAGCTAGAGAATTCTCGGCTTGTTAGACCTTCTAACAGAATCGACTGGAAAATACTCCTGTCAGCAAAAAACAAAAAGGTGCTGATGACTTGTGCAGGAGATTAAAGGGAACAAAGTAAATCAGCTAAGAGCTGAAAGAAGTATGCTCAAAGAGGCATTTCAGAGTGTACATCTTATTTCCCTTGTCACAGATGGTGAAAGAAGAAGAAGACATTACATTTACATAGCACTTTCTCACTACTCAAAGAACTTAATATAGGGAGTGGTGAGTCACTTCCACCACCACCAATGTGCAGCATCTATCTTGACAAGGGGGCCCTGCCCCCTGCTCGCTTCGCTCGCCTACCCCCAGTGTTGGGTAACCCGAAATACATTGATGATGCCTGCTTTGCTTGCGGCATTTCAGACTCACGCTGTAGGCGCCTGCATTCATTGATTATATCCAGGTGGGCTCGTGTGTGTATCTCCGTCAGTTGTGGTCTTTCATTTTGAACCCGTGCCTGCTTTGCTTCCGCAGTTTCTGACGCGCGTTGTAGGCGTCTATGTACATTGTATTTGTTCATGCGGAGCTGTTAGGTTTTGGAACCGAGACAGTTTGGCTTCCGCGGTTTCAGACGCGTGTTGTAGGCGCCCACGTCTATTGTTTTTATCCATGCGGGCTCGCTTTTGTAGCTCCGTTAGTTGAGCTGGATCGTTTTGGAGCTGTGACCGTGACTCCATTAGTTATCCGTTGTCTACCGTTAGTAATATGGATAATTGCACTTACTGTTAATACGGAGCGTTTTCTGTGGTTGTACCGTTAATAATGCATCACTGTAATGTGATTCACATATGCTATATGGTTTGGACGTGTGAGGATGCCGTACGTTTAATACGGAGAGTTCGTTTATTCTCATTACCCGGACCATGCTGTGTAGTGTGGACGTTTAGTTCAGAAGCGCGTTGTAGGCGCCTGGGCCTTTCGTACTTCCTCACGCCTTCTGTACTATTTTTGTGGACCTTTGCGGACGCCGTATTGTCTTACGTGTGACTTTGGGGTGCAGTGCAGAGCTATGGGCGCGTTGTTGTTTCATGTCCTATTCAGAAGCGCGTTGTAGGTGACTGCGCCTTTCGTACTTTCCAGTGCCTTCCGTACTATCTTTGTGGACCTGTGGGGCCTCCGTAGCCTCTTCCGTTTGACTCTGGGGTGCAGCGCAGAATCCTCTTTTTTGTGTGGCTGTGTCGTTAGTCGTTAGCTATGGGCGCGTTGTTGCTTCATTTCTCATTCACGTTAGTTGAGCTCTTTTGTTTTTGGGCCGTGACTCCTTCGTTCGCAGTGGATAAACTTCGCTTGCGGTTTATGAGACGTGCGCTGTAGGCGCCTGCGCAGTACGTCTCATGGTCCCATCGCCATGCACCTGCGTCCATATCTGGTTTATTCTCGGTTAGTAATATGGATAATGTGAAGGCAGCCATTTTGCACCAGTACACTCCCCTCATATTAGCTATTAGGTGATGATGGAATGAGAGACATAGTTAGCCAGTTAGACACAGGGGATGATTAGGGGGCCAGAATGACCAGCTTGTTAGCCTGGACATTGAGCTAAACCATGCCCATATATATTTAATATCCACAGAGAGTCAGGACCTCAGTTTTACATCTCATCTGAAGGACGGTGCCATACTTATAGCACACTACACTACACTGGGGCATTGGGTTCCCAACATACACCACAGGGATGCACCCCCCATTGGCCACTCCAGCACCTCTTCCAGCAGCTTTTTCTTAGATGGTCTCCTATCCAAGTACTGGCCGGGTCTAAACAGGTACTGGCCTACCTTCAGGTGGATGATGTGTTCTGAAGTGCAGGTGGTATGGCTGACAATGAAGAATCACCTTTTCATTATCGCTAATAAAAAGTAGTTGTAGTGGGGTTTAAGAGCGCCCCCTGTGGGTGCTGGAGGAAAGTTTACTCTGATAAATTTTGCTATTTCACATTGATTTGGGGGACCACTAAGGAAAGTAAATTTAGTTTGGGGGCCAGGCAAACCACAAACACACTTGCTTTATTTAAAGCCTCCCCCATTCTGTTATGTATTTATATCCTAATCCCAAGTCAAACATCACAACTTGTTTGTAATATAAAATTACAATGTAAGATAAATCTCTCTTACGTGAATATGTCTACAACTTTGAAATTATGAAAAAGTACCATTAACAGTATTTAAGTAAAACAAAGGGTTAGATTTTTTTGGTTTGTTTTCTACTTGTTGCAAAATAAGAACTTTCACATTTTATTTAAATATGGAGTAATATTCAGGTGCGTTTTGGGATTTGTTAACTGTTTTGAGTGTTTTTAAGTTTTTGACTTACTTCCTCAAAGAGACACTTTTGCTTATTAAATATTTTGTCACAGAGGTGTGTGTGTGAGACAAGTCATTAAGGTTCGCGCAGTTTGAATAGGCAGCACATTCAACCATAAGCTGCAGACACTTGAACACTCTCTGGCTGTTTTAACAGTTCAGACTGATTATTGAAAATCTGTTTGCTGGCAGGAATGACTATCTGACATGTAAAAGAGTGAAATACTGTATAGAAAATATGTGAGTTGAACTGAAACAGTATGAAGCAGTGAACTAACCCGTAATTGATGCTGTACGGAGCGTTTCTGTGTTTTAAGACTAGACAACATGCAGGGAGAGTTATTAGAGTAGGATGGATTCATTAATTATTAACATATTTACCTTAGTGGTGGCCTTAAAAAACATTTAAGGAAAAAAGTACCCTTTATTGGAGCTGTATTTCATCCACCACTTAAACTCTGCTCATGCCCACAAGCCCATGAGTCAACATTGCAGTCTGGAGGTGACGTAATGGCATGGCAGGTAATGGTTGCCTTGGTACAAGATAAGCAGCATTTGACTGTCAGAAGATACATAATGTATCTGCGCCATTCAGTAAGCATGATTATTCTTTATACCACCAGGTAACGTAAAATCCTTGAATCCTTCCAAGAACATGATAGTAAATTTATGCAGGGAGCCAACTGGCCGTCTGTGGAATGAGATGGAATGAGGCTTTGAGGGTAGACATCTGGTGTCTGTGGACTTAACAGAGCTGACATGGGCCGCCATCCCTTTGTTACATCTGACATCTTGCTGAGTTCATGTTCCAGTGAATAAAGAGGGCAAATGGGTGACCAGCTCACTATTATATAAGTAGACTTCACAACGACAAAGAAAAGTGCAAGTGCACTAAGAGAGCTAAGATGGAAGCCTTTTAGTTTGCCAGTATTTCTAACTCAGGTCCAATTAGGGAGAAACTTCAGGGAATTCGATTGCAAATATAATCACACAAGTGTATCATGTGAAATGCATGCAAAGTAGGGGTTGATTGGACCTAATCAATAGACATTGACCTTCACAAAGGCCATAGTTATTTAGCAAGGGGAAAGAAGCCAATGAGAGCTACACCTGCTTAACCTTTTAAGTTAGTCTGTCTGCCCAAACACCAAGAAGATGTAACATTATCAAACCATCTTAATCAAATTAAGAATGGCAGTGCCGGAAACCAAACCTGGATAGGGTACCAGTGCCCACTCACGCAAACACATGTACACAGGGCTAACGACGAATCTTAAAATGTCCACAATTGAGATTATCACTTCATGAAGCGCAAACTCATTTCCTTTCGCAGTCCAACGACATGCAGTCAGTTTGACTGTAACTTGGTCGTATGCTAGACAATCTGTGTGTTATTCTCCCTTGGCATCCAGTCTACTGTCGCGTGAGGATGTAATAAAGACAGGCTCCTTAAAAATGAAAAAAATGGAAGGCTGGAGGAGCAATTTCAGATGAAAGGGGAACAATTGTCAGAAATATCATAATATACTTCTTCCAGGAGGTCTTCACAATGGGCACAAATCAGATACACAGCATTCATTTTGCTCAGAGTGACTTTTCAGAGAGACCTCCTTAAGCACTTTTTATACATCAACCTGTTAACGTTTACAACTTCCTAGACTTCTGTCAGGATTACTTTCTGGTGAAAATGTGTGTGTTTTTGGATCCGGCAGCGTATTTTGTATAAAGTCTTTCATTCATGGTTGCAGTTAAGCACATCACTGCATTTGTCTTGCCACCTGGGAGATCGATGGCGGAGTACAGAATGAATACCTGAACAAGCGACATCAAATGTTTGCTTTTGTTGTACCACGGCATTGTACTGCAGGGAAAATAAGTGCTTATGTGCTTTTAAAAAGAGAACAAAAAAAGGGGAACAAAACACTGATTTTTGACACCTGGAGTACAGACATCAATATTTGTATTATACACGCGCAGCACTGCTACACTGCCATGAGATTAATCTGCAATGGGAAAACTCAAACATATACACACACACAAAAGAAATGCATGTGCACGTGTACACATATACAGGACAAAGTTCTTTTGAATATGCTGGTGCTTCGACATTTGCTGCTTTCCTGTTGCTTTGAATGGAAATTAATAAAGCAAATATTAGGTCATTGACTTTTCATAAAATAACATCTCATTCACAAACCTGTTTAATTCAGTAGAAAGTCTGAGCCACACTGAGCTCAAAAAGGAAGCAACCCTGGACAAGGTGACAAGGTTCATCACACCCACGGCCGATTAACTTAACACAGCAGTTCTCAGACTCAGTCCTGGCGTTACCCCTGAGGCTGCAGGATTTTGTTCCCACCAGTTTCACATCTTCATCTTCCCTGTAACTTGTTGGGATAAGCTTTAAGTGTGGAGATAGCTGAGGAGACGTGTTTCAGGTTTAAAAGAGTGCAGAATATAATGCAGGATAAATTCATCCCAAAATTTACAAGCAGTAAGAAATAAAAGAAAACTCAGAGGGGGATAGAAAAAGAAGTAAATATGAGGTTACAAATGAAAAAGCAGCTGTGTAAGGCGTATAAGACATAACTCCAGTGCTAACCGTAAGGCATAGGAGAGCATGAAAGGAACGGGTAAAAAGGATATTAGGAAGGCTAAAAGGCAGTTAAGAGAGAAATATTGCAAAAAAGGCAAAAGATGACCCAAGGAGATTCTTTTAATATTTTATTAGTAAAACAAAAACAGTCATGGAGGACATGAGCAGAATACACAAATAATGAAACAGTAAAAGCTTTGAACTTGAGCTTTGATAATAATAATAATACATTTTATTTATACAAGGCGCCTTTCTAAGCACTCAAAGACACCGAACAAACAATAAAGAAAAAGGCACATTATAAGCAAAACTTAAAACATCAGAAAATACAGAAAATATCAAATTAAAACCAAACAAAGCCAATGTAATCATAAAGAAAAAGACATTTTAAACATGGGTTTAAGTTTACATTTGAAAGTTGACAAGGATTCGATATTTCTAAGCTCAGTAGGTAATGAATTCCAGAGCTTGCGAGGCAGAACAGCTGAATGCTCTGCTCCCCGTGGTGGTTGGACAGGCGAGAGGGATGGTCAGCTGGATGGAGGAAGAGGATCTAAGGTTATGGGAGGGAATGGCAACATGAAGAAGGTCAGACAGATATGGAGGGGCGAGGTTATAAATGGTCTTAAATGTTAATAATAATAATAATAATGTCAATTTGAAACTTAATCAGGAGCCAATGAAGCTGCTGCAAGACCGGAGTAATATGGCGAATAGACGGGTTTGAGCAGAGGTGTGACCAGAACATCATGTGTGGGTGGGCATTTGGCAAGCCTGGGGGGGCAAAAAATATCCATCCATCCGTCCATCCCCATTTTTGTAGGGGGGTCAAATAATAATAACAACATAGTTTTATATAACATATAAAAGCAAAAATTGTGGCATAAATCATAACCTATTGTTCAATAAAATTAACAGAGGCAATGGAACTTGTATTATTATTTTTTGTGAACAAATATAAAACTACATCTACAAGGTAAATATCAATAAAGTCAAATGTGTACAACATATGAGAGTAAGAACAGAAACGTGGCTTATTGTAGTCATGGGAGGCTATAGGACATCAGTTTCCAGCGTTTAACCTGCATATTATCTACAGGATCAGTCTGCGGTTACTCTTGGCAAATTCTGAAATAAATTCATTCATGTCTAGATTTTCTGTGATGTTTTTCTCATGTGCCAGAATGACTAAATTACTCTTCCTTGAATGCAGCATTGTTCGGCGGAGTGGAGTGAGAATGTGGTTCAAACTAGAGAAAGAGCTTTCGCATGCAGCTGAAGACACACCAATGATGAGTGCTGTGAATTGGAAACACTAAATTTGTAGCAGGTAAAGTAAAAGCTGCCATCACGGACAACAGAATATTCAAGCCATGGTCGAGACTGATACCAGCTTGCACTAAAACATCTGAGATGTCTTTCCGAATGCGCGCTTGGGATAATTAATTAAAATGGGCTGGGATTGGCTATCCATATTTAAGTCAGGCAGACCGGACTGTATATTTTGTTGAAGGCAGAGGTTTGGAGTACCCAACACGGGCGCAGAGCTGGAGGATTGTGTAGGCTTATCTACATCTTTTGGAATTTCAGTTCCCGACGTGGGTGCGCTGTGCTCCATGTTGGTAGCAGCGGTGCTGGGCTCAACCGTGGAGCCAGCAGCTTGTGGAGGGACAGAGGTTGAAGATGTCTGCTTTTTAATAAGCCACCTATGCATAGCCTTTGGTGTTACCAACCAGAAAATAAAAGAAGAATGGAACGTATACGTTGTTTTAATTAAAGAATGCGGTCAACAGGTTCAAAACGTGCTGCAAAATGTGCGGCGAAGTGAACTGTGAGCAGCACGGTGCCTGTCTAGTGGAGGAGACACTGAGGGATATGCCCCAAATTCAAACGGGCCGATTGTAATGCAACTCAGTTTTGAAAAACAAATGTTATTCTTCTCCAGAGTTTTCATTGGGCAGACAGAGCATTTCGCAGGGGGGGGCACAGCTTGTCTCTCGGGGGGCAGTGCCCACCCCAGCCCCCCCGTAGTCACGCCTCTGGGTTTGAGTAATGATGCGAGCAGCAGAATTCTGGACCAGCTGAAGCTTATGGAGAGATTTATCAGAGATACCAAAAAGGAAAGAACTGCAATAGTCCAGACGAAAAGTAACAATACTGTGAACAAGAATGGCAGTGGTATGGGGAGTGAGGGAGGGACAGATGTGATTAATATTACGTAGGTGGAAATAAGCAGGCCGGGTGATATTATTAATGTGAGATTGGAAAAAGAATGACACCCAGACTCTTGACCTGAGGTGAAGGGGAAACAAAGGAGTTATCAATAGCAAGTGAAAGATTATTGGCTTTGGATAATGATTATTTTGTACCAATGAGGAGAACCTCCATTTTGTCACTTTAATTTAAGAAAATTTGAAGAAAACCAGGATTTAATTTCAGCAATGCAGACAATTATTGAAGTGTGTATGTGTGAAGAAGTCAAAAATCTCCCAAATGTTATGGGGACTACTAAGGAGGAACGTATTGACTTGGAAATTGTAAAAGAAGTACTACTTGGATTAAATAGGCTGGAATCTAACAAATTACCAGGACCTGATAGCACTTAACTCTTTTAGGGCGGATGTCGACTTTTGTCGACAGGAGGGGTTGAGGGCGAATGTCGACAAAAGTCGACATAGAGGGATAGAGGGCGACAATCAGCTGTTAATGGCGACAAAACTCACTGTCACGTCGCAGGCATTCCCTCTGTGCATGGAGGAATGCTAGACTCGTTGACTCGGCAACTAATACTTGCGTGTGCGTGAGTTGCGAAATGTAAACAAAGGCAAGATGGCATCGACATGTCACAAGGGAGCGAAGCGAGTGCAGAAAAGAAAACACTCGGCAGACCATGTTTTGCGCATTATCGCGGAGTCGGACTCTGATTTTTCAGAATTGGATTTTATTGACAGCGATTAGGAGATCGAACAAGAGAGTGAGAAGCCGGCATCAGCTGATCGGACACCAGCCGATGCCACGCCAGCTGATCCGCTGCCAGCTGAACAATTCATGCAGCCGATGCATCTACGGCAAAGTTCGCGTGGGAGGAATACAGAGACATTGATCCGTGGGCTACCGGACTTCACAAGACGGCATGGCTTGCTGTTGGACACGACAGATCACCAGCTGCTGAACTACTTCAGGCTGCTCTCTCCTGATGCTGCTTTTCAGCTACTGTCAGATGAGACAAACAGGTAGGCAGAGAAATTTTTTGAATCGCGGGCTGCGCTTGCATCGCATTCTCATTTTTCAAAGTGGAAACCCACAACAAAAGACGAGATGAAGCGCGCTGTGGCATTACAAATAGAGATGGGACAGAACTGGTGATATAACTTCAGAGAGCATTGGTCCAAACGTGCTTTGTCCCCTGGTGGCTTTGGACAGGTTATGCCACGTGATGATAGGTACATGCTGCTGCAAAGTTTTATTCAGAAAACTTGGTGGCAGTGGCATGGCACGATGGCAAACGGGTGACTTGTCTCTCTACAGTACACACTAACAATATATGTGAGAAAGTACAGCAACAGACAATTGAAAAGTAGGCACCAAAGCAACACATATTGTAAGCAGTGCAATGTGGCAATGACTGAAATTGGCTGCTTTGAGCGAGATCAGGCTTTGCAGGACTTTGCTGTGTAAAATGTATGTGATATGTATGTGAAATCATAGAGTATGCAGGCTCATACAACATGCAAGACAGTAACATTTGTCAAAAGTAAATATTTTTTGTTGATTTCAATTGCTTTGTGTTTTTTTTTTAAAAAAAGTTAGTTTTTGGAAAAATATTCAGCCCTGGGAGAAAAGAAACAAAAAAAAATTAGCCCTAAAAGAGTTAATATTGATTGCTTAAAACTAGAATTACCAAAGCCTACAAAAAACTCGTAAATCCGACCCACCTTAAATCCCTTCGCACCTCTCCGTCAGTGTCTTTTGTCTTGTAAATGTGCCGATCAAGACAAGCAGCAAGCAGCCTACTATTCCATCCCCCCACCGATGCAGAACGGTTCTCCCTGTTCCAGCCTTCATTATCTGGGAGTGAAGTGCTGGAGTTTTAGAATGGAAATAACAGATCGTTATTTGGAACACATACATTTCATGTGTGTTCCATTTCTACAATAATCTGTATGAACACATCGTTAAAACAGAAACATTTTTCATATTTTAGTAATAAATGACAACATGTAGACATAAACTATATAGTATAAAGTCTGAAGTTCAAAGATCAAATAAACACCTTCACAAAAGGTTCAAGGATGATGCAATAGCTTCAGTGGTGCAGCGGTAAGAGTTGCTGATTTGTAATCAAGAGTTCCTGGTTTGATCCTGACTGCCTCGTATATTTATCATTTTGAGTAGTGAGCTGCTCTTATTGTTAATATTATACAATAAACACATACATTTGATTTCAAGTCAGTGAGTATACGAGGTGAGACACAAAAATAACCGGATTGGTTAAAAAAAAAAATATTCATTGATGAATTACAGCATTCTAAACATTGTCACCTTCTATATACTCCACCTTCCAGATCTCTACACCTCTCCACAAGTATCTTCCGTTGATTGAAGAGGTGCTGGAAGTCTCCATGCTTGAGGCTCTTCAACAGGCTTTCCGTTTCTATCTTCACTTCATCCATTGAAGAAAAATGTCTTCCCTTCAGGTCACTTTGATTTTTCAGAGCAAGTAAAAATCACTGGGAGCTAAATCAGGCAAATAAGGAGAATGATCAATGACAGGAATGTTTTTGTCAGTCAAAAATTGTTTTACGGAAAAAGAGAAAATTCACGAGAAATTTGATGTTGATTCACTGTTCAATTTTTTACACCCGACATTATCACGGCAACTTGTGTAGTGATTGTTGTGCAAATACTAACTGGGCTATTCACAGAATATACCTTGCCGGTCAGCGGTTTGAGAGGGTGTGTAGGAGGAGATATAGTTCTATGATTCATGTCCGGCCGACCTCCAGACGGTTTTCCAGGAAAGCCCCAAGCCCAGTTCTGTTATGTTTGTGTCTCACCTCGTATACCGTACATAAATTTTTGACACATATTTTCAAAAATCTCTGTGTACTGTTGAAACTCCGAAAGACTGTAGTTTAGCAAATATTATCCCATTGTGTAAAGAGGGGGATCAGGCTGATCCAAGGAGGATGCAATTATCTGTCTGCTCCACAAGGCTTATTCTCACCTGGACAAAGCTGGCAGCATTGCGAGGATTATGTTTTTGATTTCTCCACTGCCTTCAATGCCATCCAGCCATCCCTGGCCTGTACCTGTGGCTCTGTTGGAGGTCTCAACACCATTATAGATCACAGCAACTGTTTAAGTAGCTGGTCTTTATTTCTATTTTTATTTTGCAAACAGAAATGAGCAGTAGTGTGAGATTTACCTTCATAAAAAATGTAAACATATTTGTATTTTGAGAGCACTGACAAAAGTGTGCAAATGTGTGAAGGAAAAATATTTGTGGGGACAAATGTACAGAGCTAATGAAATTTAATATACGTATAACTGAATGTTAGATTGTTCTTAGCTTTAGGTTTCATGCCTGGTGACATGATGACGTGTCCACTGACATTTAAGAGCTTCAATAAAATAAAATTTATTAAAAAAAAGATATGTCTAGCTTAATCATTTCCTTCAAAAGATAAACCTGGCACATGGATGGGTGCCACATTTGCACTTTTACCAGGTGATTGCACATAATGTAGTAATATAAAGTGCACACTACAGTTAGGAGTGTTTCTCCTTAGGTTATTTGTGTTAAAATTGATATGTTTCTTCATTTTTTTGTTGTTTTTCTGTAAGTGTAAATGTTTTGCTTTGCCATAATTTCTTTATTTCATTAAAAATATTTCCTGTAAATAAAATCACAATTCATGAAAGGCATGTTGTGATTTGACTATTGGTTAATTTTATTATATGTTTTCCTTTGGGATTTTTGCTGAATTAAAGCACTCACCTGGGGTTTTCTTAACCCAGGATTTTGATTCTTCTTCTTTGACACAATTTTTGTTTATAAAGTGGAGTCTCGGTTTTTGTCCACCGGTGGCTACGTAGCTTTAGTAGTTCTTAGGGGCACAGTCATACAGCTTGTGACCTCAATGTTAATCATACAGACGGTTAAAGGTTCAGCAGAGATTCTTCCTTATTCAGGTTTGCATTTAGAAAACTACCCTTTGCATGCTAACATTTGCCTCTTTAATTCTTTCTTTTTGTATTTTGCGGCATTGACCTTTACCTTAAGATTTTTTGATCTCTCAGTTTAGATTTTGGCTACATTTTATTTACCATATATACTCACATATAAGTCAGGTCTTAAAACCCAAAAACTCGATCATAAAATCAGACTCCGACTTATATGCCCGTTCAAAAATGCAACGCTTAATTTGTTTTTTACATCTTCTTGCCTCCTCCAATCTCACATCAGTTTCTCAGGCATATCGAAATTTATTGCAGCAGCGCAGTTACCAATTTCTTTTGCTACTTCAACGATGTTTAATTTAAAATCAGATTCATATTTTCTTCTGATCAAATGCCCCATCGTAGATAAGTGATGCTCTTACGATAAAGGTGTATGAGGGTGTGAGATACAAAAAACACAAATCAGTTCAAACGTTGCTTCGGAATAGTTCGGGTATCACCATGTGGTCACGTAGGCACAATAGAGAGAAAGAAAGAGAGAGAGAGAGAGAGAGAGAGAGAGAGAGAGAGAGAGAGAGGTTAGGTTAGGATCACACACTGATACAGTGCATTGCCGAACCCACATAGAAAAAAAAGACAGTGTGCTCCATGGTTACTCTCTCAGGTGGGTGTTAGCATCTCATAATCTCTTGGACCAATAGCGTGAACTTTCTGCATTCAACTTATACGACCGACATTATAAAATACCAGAAATTATACAGTAAAATCAACTCCCAACTTATTCAGGGGAGGACTTATCCGTGAGTATATATGGTACATCTCTTCTCCCAATCTGTTTCATAAAATCTTCCTGTGCTTCCTACAGTGCACTAAGGCAAATATATCATAATTCATATTGTATTTGTGTACTGAATATACTGTATATGCAGAGTTGTGGAATCACTGAGAAAAGCTTCCAACACTCCAACTCCTGAAAGAGTAATCGGCTTTATTATATACCATCTTACAAAGTGTAGCCTTTATAGGAGGTGTTATAACTCCAATTGTTTGGTAATTCATAATTTACAGTATTTTAAATCATGATGCACACCCTTATCTCATGTAGTTAGAGTTGGGCCTTCAGGACTGGGTCTTACTGTGAAAGTTGTGGGCATACGACTTTTTCACTTTAATGCAGATAAGAATTGGCAATCGGTATTGAAAAATGCAAAATGATTGTTGTGATGTGAGATTTTGCATATAACTTGATAAATATTTTGTATGTCTTTATTTGTAACTTAGGCAAAGCAATGTAATATTAGTGTTACATTATTGATAATAACAGCAATGGTTTGATGGTTTAAGAACCCCTTCCCCCCAACCAGGACTGAGTCTCTTCGAATTTTATGGCAGGATTTCGGAGAAGTGCCTGAAACAAGTTTGGCTAATGTTTGCCTGAAGTCTCTCAACTCCCACACAAAGCCAGGCTGCCTAACTGCCAAGCTTTACCGTAACCATATGGTTTTGGGGGACGGCAGGTGTTAAGATGTTCTTTGCCCCATTGGTCTGAAGTATGGCTGTTTGGAACTGGCTTGTATCAGAAGCCTTTAAGTACCATGACGCCCTATTGGCTGTATTGGTTGGACAGAAAACCCATAAACTTGCTTGCTTTATCTCACACTCTCTCTCGCTCTTACCAAACTAATGCTTGAACTGAAAAAGACAACACAATGAAGAGCACAGCTCGGCAGCCATATTGAGACAGGCATGCGGCCTGTTCTGAAGAAAGCTTACCACAAATGATGCCTTAACTAGAGACATTTTAAGTAACTAACAAGTCTGTGTGACGCCTGAAACTACACATCACCATTTATCAGGTTGTATGGTTGCCAACATTCAAATGTACTTTGCATATTGTTATTATTTATGAATATTATCAGTAATACATTATTTTATATATAACTTAAGTCCTGCTTGTCTTTTACTACACCTAATTGCCTGAGGTTATAGATGTAGAAGGGAAGGTGGGGAGAAGTTATATGGTACAATAACTTATAAACAGTGGTAAGTCTGTGAGATTTGAGGCATATTGACAAAGGCTACGTATTAATAATACAAAAGGGGAAAGCAGAGTAAAATATTGCTCTACCAAAACAAAACAGATGATAAACCATTTATAATGTTCAATAAAACTCCCACAAGAAATGCTGCTGCTTTAAATATGAACTGAAATCACTCTATTACAAACATTTTGCTCACTTTTTAAAAATTCAATTACAATCTTGTTATTTATATGTTTTTTCAGAATGCCAGATATTCAGTACATATTGAAGTACCAGACAAAGAACAATCAAAACCAACCAGTATTGTGCAGTAAAAAGACGGAATGCAGAAAGAAGCTGTGCTGGTTTTAATGCTCCACAGCCAAACTAAATTCTGCCTGTTAGAGAAGCAAGATATGCTCCCTGATAGTATTAAGCAATAATAAAACAGTGAAGACATTTATTCATAGGCTTTGTGCCATTTGCGCAATACTTAGTTGACTTGGCTGTGGAGTGCAGCAGATTTGTTACTCACATGTGTGTGTAATGCTGACCAGTGCAATGAAAACAGAGCCAGGCATACTTTACTTGTTCTCTCATTTAGTCCCAGCAGCTTTGAAAAGTAGATGTTGCTGTATATCAGACACTGTCATACACCTTTGATGGATGTGCATTCATCATCACCATGGCCTTACTGCACAGGACGCAGTTTCCATATTAACTCAAGTAAGCCAAAGTAGAACGAGACAATCGCTTACAGCAAATGAAAATGTGTGTTCATGTCAAAGGGACAGGCCTGCATTAAGAATCTTAATTTTGCAATGGTTTACCATCTGTTATGACATTTTTATTTACTCTGCAGTGGATGGGAACAGTCAGAGTATTTGTGGGAACAGGACTAAAACACAGTCTGACACCCGTTCTAATGTGCATGTAACGTACACACACCCAGGTGCAGCTGTCAATGGCACCCCAGAGAATTACATGACCTGATTTACTGTATATGTTCACATTCATACATGCATTTTAAGTGCACCACAGGTACAGTATACATTTGTTTTAATGAATGTCACAATTCTGGACAAATAATGCCAAAGAAAACTAGCAGTTTGCTACAGATATGAGGAAAATTAATGTAAATTTGACTTACCACTTTAGAACGGAGTATAATTTACAAAACCTGTGAACACAAATAATATGTAAATATAGCAGTAGTGGCTGGGTGCAGGAATGACAGCTCAACTACGTGAGAAAGTTGGGAGCACCAACTGGGTCGTCCCGTTTATTGTCTGCAGACAGAACAGAATCAAAACGAAAGAAATGCTCTTCATGGTGTGCGTCCCATTATTCAAGGTGAAAAACAAATGGAGTTGTGGGGCTGGATATCCAAGGACAGATTGCTAGAAGAGCTCCATCTGGCGGGTCGCTCAAACCAGTGATGATGCTCGGGTTTTTATGGCGGCTTAATCGAAAGGGACAGGGTCAGTTGCCCTCACTAGACGGCTTCTCAGTTCTGTGGAGAAAGAAGGAGGTGATAGTGTTAGCAATAGCACCCCCTATCATCCTGGTGGATTATCACATAACTCGACTGAACCTGTGAGGAGGTCCCCCAACACACATTTGTGACACAGTATAATGATAGACAGGTTCATTGCTTGACTGCAGTTTAATTTTACAAAGAGAAAAACAGTTACAAAAATGTAAATAATATGTTTTATTAAATTAAAAACTGTGTTTTTTGCCTTCATCTTTGCAAACTTAAATAATTCCTTTTAAGTCCATTGCTTGGGCTAGTTCATTCTCCACTGATAAGGTTGCTGAGAATGATATGAATCGTATATGAATCATAAGGGGACATATGGTTTTTCTATAATTTTCACTAATTTTACAAATCATTTACGTTAGCAAGAACACAATGATAATAATGTGTCTTTGTGTCTCTGTCTTTGACTTTCCCTCTTATAATTTAGCATGTACCACACAGAGGTTTATATTCTTCAGGGATTCTGCTGACTCGAGTTTTTTGTTTTCCTCTCCTCTGTTGTCAACTTGCCATAGTTCAACAATTAATCACGTGTGTCAGAGGATCACTTCCACATTCTTCATAGGCAGTTGATACCATCCCAAGCCAAGAGGGAGTGCTGCCTCTGCTAACTACCTTATCTCCTCTCTGTCCCACAGCACAGAAAGACCACCCAGTGAGGCTCTAACTCCACCTCTTCCCATCCCTGGGCTATAAATATGAGGCTGCACTGAGGAAAAATGTCACTTGAGGCTTAAGTGACCAAAAAGGGAAGGTCCAGATGTTAAGTGAGAGAGCTTTAAAGAAAAGAAGACCTGACTACCTGATTGCAGAGGGATGACTTCATTTTGTTATTGTTACAGCCATTGCACATTATTTTTATTTGTATATTTGTCAGGTAAAAAGGGACAGCCAGCTTGATACTCCAAAGTGCTATAATTGTACCAGCTTGTTACTCCTTGGATGACTACAACAGATATTGCTGGCTTCTAGTTATTGTAATCTGTTTTTATTTTGTTTTCTGTGTGTTTCAACAAATTTGTAATTTATATGTATGTAGTGAGAAGTCAAAAAAAATGACACCTTTTATTGGCTAACTATAAAGATTACAATATGCAAGCTTTTGATATTGTAATCTTTTTAGTTAGCCAATAAAAGGTGACATTTTTCTTGACTTCTCACTACATTCATAATGGCTAACACGGTACAACACCCTAGTACTATTTTATATGTACTAATTTTATATTTAGAAATGTGAACAATGTGTATTGACATTTTACCTACAGCAAGAACTTGTCACAGTGCTCTACACCTGTACTCAGCCAAGAGCACCTTACAAAAATAAACTGGAGTGGTAAGATAGATAGATAGATAGATAGATAGATAGATAGATAGATAGATAGATAGATAGATAGATAGATAGATAGATAGATAGATAGATAGATAGATAGATACTTTATTAATCCCAAGGGGAAATTCACATAATCCAGCAGCAGCATACTGATAAAAAAACAATACTAAAGAGTGATAACAATGCAGGTATAACAGACAGTAACTTTCTATAATGTTAACGTTTACCCGCCCCAGGTGGAATTGAAGAGTCGCATAGTGTGGGGGAGGAACGATCTCCTCAGTCTGTCAGTGGAGCAGGACGGTGACAGCAGTCTGTCGCTGAAGCTGCTCCTCTGTCTGGAGATGATGCTGTTTAGTGGATGCAGTGGACTCTCCATAATTGATAGGAGCCTGCTTAGCGCCTGTCACTCTGCCACAGATGTCAAACTGTCCAGCTCCATGTCTACAATAGAGCCTGCCTTCCTCACCAGTTTGTCCAGGCGTGAGGTGTCCCTCTTCTTTATGCTGCCTCCCCAGCACACCACCGTGCAGAGGAGGGCGCTCGCCACAACCGTCTGATAGAACATCTGCAGCATCTTATTGCAGATGCTGAAGGACCCCAGCCTTCTAAGGAAGTATAGCCGGTTCTGTCCTCTCTTGCACAGAGAATCAGTATTGGCAGTCCAGTCCAATTTATCATCCAGCTGCACTCCCAAGCATTTATAGGTCTGTACCCTCTGCACACAGTCACCTCTGATAATCACGGGGTCCAGGAGGGGCCTGGTCCTCCTAAAATCCACCACCAGCTCCTTGGTTTTGCTGGTGCTCAGTTGTAGGTGGTTTGAGTCGCACTATTTAACAAAGTCCTTGATTAGGTTCCTATACTCCTCCTCCTGACCACTCCTGATGCAGCCCACAATAGCAGTGTCTTCAGCGAACTTTTGCACGTGGCAGGACTCCGAGTTGTATTGGAAGTCCGATGTACAGTATATAGGCTGAACAGGAAAGAAAGAAAGCACAGTCCCCTGCGGCGCTCCTGTGCTGCTGACCACAATGTCAGACCTGCAGTTCCCGAGACGCACATACTGAGGTCTGTCTGTAAGGTAGTCCACGATCCATGCCACCAGGTATGAATCTACTCCCATCTCTGTCAGCTTGTCCCTAAGGAGCAGAGGTTGGATGGTGTCTAGAGTCTAGAAACATAATTCTTACAGCACCACTGCCTCAGTCCAAGTGGGATAGGAATCGGTGTAGCATGTAGATGATGGCATCCTCCATTCCCACCTTCTCCTGGTATGCGAACTCCAGAGGGTCGAGGACGTGGCTGACCTGTGGCCTCAGGTGGTGAAGCAGCTGCCGCTCCATGATCTTCATCACATGTGACGTCGAAGAGACTGGCCGGAAGTCATTCAGCTCACCAGGATGTGACACCTTTGGGACTGTGGTGATGCGAGATGTTTTCCAAAGCCTCGGGATTCTCCCCTGTTCCAGGCTCAGGTTGAAGATGTGCTGTAGAGGACTCCCCAGCTCCAGCGCACAGACCTTCAGCAGTCATGGCGATACTCCATCTGGACCCACTGCTTTGCTGGCACGAAGTCTCCTCAGCTCTTTGCTCACCTGCACTGCTGTAATTGTGGGTGGGGGAAACTCTCTCCTATGCTGGTATCAGCTGAAGGATGGGTGGAGGGTGCAGTACTCTGAGGTGAGAGTGGGTTAGGGTGGTCAAACCTGTTAAAGAAGTTGTTCATCTGGTTTGCTCTCTCCACGTCTCTCTCGATGGTGGAACCCCGCTTTGAGCTGCAGCCAGTGATGATCTTCATCCCATCCCACACTTCCTTCATGCTGTTATTCTGCAACTTCTGCTCCAGCTTTCTCCTGTACTGCTCCTTCGCCGACCTGAGCTGGACTCGGAGTTCCTTCTGCACACGCTTGAGCTCATGCTGATCACCGCCTTTAAAAGCCCTTTTCTTCTGGTTCAAAAGGCCCTTGATGTTACTTGTAATCCATGGCTTGTTGTTAACATAGCTGCGTACCGTTCTTACTGGAACTACAATATCCATACAGAAGTTGATGTAGTCAGTAGTGCAGTCAACAACCTCCTCAATGTTCTCACTATGTGATCCCTGCAGGATATCCCAGTCCGTAGTTCCAAAGCAGTCTCTCAGAGCCTGCTCTGCCTCAGGGGACCACTTCCTGAATGAGCATGTGGTTGTAGGTAGCTCCCTCACTCTTGGTTTGTAGTGAGGCTGAAGCAGAACCAGGTTATGATCTGCTTTCACAAGCGCAGGCAGCGGGGTGGCGCTGTATGCGTCTTTAACGTTTGCATACAGTAGGTCAATAGTCCTATTTCCCCGGGTGTTACAATCCACATACTGGGAGAAGGCTGGTAATGTTTTGTCCAGCGTCACATGGTTAAAATCTCCAGCAATTAGCACAAGTGCCTTGGGATGCTGTGTTTGTAGTTTAGCAACAGTGGCATGGATGATGTCACCCGGTATCTCCACGTCCGCCCAAGGAGGGACGTAAACAATAACAACAATGACATGTCCAAACTCTCTGGGCAAGTAATAGGGATGCAGATTTACGGCCAACAGTTTGATGTTCCTGCAGCAAGTGGAGATTTTGACGTTTACATGTCCAGAGTTACACCACCTTGTATTCACATAGAGAGCGAGTCCTCCTCCTTTCCGCTTCCCGCAGGTTTTTGCGTCTCTGTCCGCTCTAACTGTGCTAAGCCCGGGTAGCTCCACATTAGCATCTGGAATGGTAGTTGTTAGCCATTTCACAAAAACACAAGAAACTGCATTCTCTGTAGATCTTGACATTTTTCACCAGCGCAGCCAGTTTGTCGATCTTATTTGGTAGTGAATTCACATTTCCCAGGATCACAGAAGGCACTGAAGGCTTGTATCGCCACTTTCTTGGTAGCCACTTAGCTTTTAGCTTAGCACCGGCTCTGCTGCCACGATACGACCTTCTTACTTCGTCGGGTAAATAGGGAACCACACTGGCGCGGGCATTTGTTCTAAAAGGTATGCTGACCAGCAATTAGGCAGAAATCTAACCTTAGAGTATTTCTTTTCCTCTTCTTTTATGGTTAATTATTGTCAGAATTCATAATGCTCACATAAGCAATCCTTTCTAAAATTGGTAATGCACATTACTTGCAAAATAAAGGAAGAAACAGAACCTACACAATCACATTTTTTATATAATGGGACGGATCACATGTGCTAACTGCTTCCTCCCCCATTCTGCACCCCTCTGTCTCTCTCTCTCTCTCTCTCAGACTGTCAGTCAGATCCCTGCTCATTGCTATTCTGGGGCACAGCTAACACATACAGGACCTATTAGCCCATGGCAGCCCCTGTGTTCCCACACTGACATATGCTTGACCTTTCCTTCAATTTCCAGTATAAGGTGTCTCTATAAAGAAGCAGTGGGCTTGAAAACCTGACACTGAGGCAAGGCTTTGGGTGCTTGGACCCCTAAGGGGAGATTTAGCCTTGAGTTCCTAAAGTAAATGGCAGGCTGCCTTTGACCCAAAGTGACTATGGCAGGGAGGCCTAAAACTTCAGAGTCAGGAGGATAGTGGGTGAATACAAGATTGGCAGAAGAACCGGAGACCAAAGACTGGGGAGAAGTGTGGCACTGTGGTGGGCAAATGGATGCGTGACTTTACCTGTTATGAAGTTTCAAGTGCTCCCTTTTGTGAATTTTACAATTTTCAATAACCTGTTTATGTTATGACCTCCAGGATGCTCTTCTGAATTTGGTTCGAAAAACATTCATAAAATAAATTGTGTTTTGTTTCCAATGCATTTTGTGACATTCGCAAGTAAAAGGCATTTAGCTCCTGTCTGGAAGTGCTTTTGTGAATTAATTCCACATGTGTCTGCCTCCCATTTAGAATTGTAATACTAGTGAAAACAAATCACTGGAAATGTGCATATCCTCAACTAGGGTCAGGTGGTTGCTAGGTAACAGTGAAAGGGAGGTGGCTTTCTGTATAGTGAGGTTTTGTTGGGGAGAAAACAATAGGGACATGCATGATGGTGTGTTTGGGTGTGAAAAATATGCAGCATGTCAAACTTTTGAAAAATGTACTGCGCTCCTCCAGTAATGTTAATGAGAGGTGTAAATTAAATTGATTTTATGCATTACCCACATTACACAGCTGCAAAACAGAACACAGGCTTTATGAGGCAGTATTTCTTATTTTATGTTCCTAATAAATCTCTAAAACAGTGTTTCTTAACATTTCTTGTGTCACGGCCCACATTTTACCATGTACTGTAAGTGTCTTAGTGACCCCATAATGCAATGTTTGAGCAGGGGCATGAGGGCTCCCCTGGTTGAAAAGGGCACAGTCATCAGAGAGAGGTTAGGGAGTCCCGATAGTGAATCAACCATAAACATCAGAGCTGAAGGTGTAGAATACGATCGTCAGAACAGCAACCCAGTATGACCCAGTTCCATTATAAACAATAGCAACTCACAACCTACCAGCAAAAGCCAGCAACACAAAAGTGGGTCGTGACCCAGTCATTGAGAAACACTGCCTTAAAACATCAAAACACACTTTAGTGAAAACATACAATCTAAAGCGTGTGATGATCTGTCATTAAGAATGAGATAAACTGCCCTCATTCGGCTGTGCAAAGCTTGAAGTGTCTTAGAACAGAATACTAGAAGCTGTAATTGCTGTAAAAGGAGCTTCAACAAAGTACCGAATTAAAGGTCTGAATACGTCTATGGGGTAGCACTGCTGCCTCACAGTTAGGAGACCCGGGTTCGCTTCCCAGGTCTTCCCTGCGTGGAGTCTGCATGTTCTCCCCGTGTCTGCGTGGGTTTCCTCCGGGTACTCTGGTTTCCTCCCACAGACATGCAGGTTAGGTGCTTTGGCGATCCTAAATTGTACCTAGTATGTGCTTGCTGTGTGTGTGTGCCCTGCAGTGGGCTGGCGCCCTGCCCAGGGTTTGTTTCCTGCCTTGCGCCCTGTGATAGCTGGGATTGGCTCCAGCAGACCCCCGTGACCCTGTGGTTAGGATATAGCAGGTTGGATAATGGATGGATGGATGGAATACGTCTATGAGTAAGAGATTTCAGTTTTTAATTTTTAATAAATCTGCAAAACTTTCTGGAAACCCATTTCCATTTTGTCACTATGGGTTATTAAGTATAGATTCATTCAAATTGATCCATTTAGAATTAAATGTACGACACAATAAAGTGTGCAGATAGTGAAGTGGTCTGAATACTTAAATAATCCACTCTGTATACGAGGCGAAATACACAACAACTTTTAACAAATATTTAAAATATTTAATGCAGCTAATTAACCCAAACTGAACTTCTTTGGGATGTTAAAGAAAAACTGTAGCAGTTAAAGAAAAACACACATTAAGAGAACATGAAGACTCCACTGAGAAAGTGCTGGGACGGGTATAAACATATACTGTATATCAAGTAACTGGTAGTCCCTAACCGCTGCTCCACCATGCTGCCCTCTTTTAATTCCTGTAATGTTTTCATTCTTTTATAATCTGAAGAGATTCTGCGATGATATAAATACACAAGGAAGTATATGCAAATCTGAATTGTAAAGATGATGGCCATTTTATTAGGTGACACCAGAGCATGTGAAATATTTGGTGCCAGGCTTCCTTTTTTTAAACATCATTATTTGTAATGCCAATACAGTTATAGAATCATGGCTGTTAACACAGCCCAGAAGAAACATCAGGCATCACAGAATGATACACAGGAGAACAAATAAATGAATTATTAAGGAACCAGACCATGTCAATCTCGGTCGTTATTATACGATAGGAGTAAAGTGCGAGCTAAAGGCATGCTTGTCTTGCACAGATAACAATGGGACAAAACTTGAAATGGTGTTTCAGGCCATCTTATTAACGTCAAAAGCTCTGCTCCTGTGCAAACATCCACAGTATAATACTGAGCTGGCAAGGGGGGTGTCAGCAAATGAAAAGCTTTCCATATTCATAAAATGTCTTATGTTTCGCATCATAATACATTTAGGCTGCTTATGAGAAGACAGAGCTGTGGACAACTCGTCTCATATAATTGAGCAGCCCTGCCATCGGTGACGAGTGGTGACGTGAGTGTCAGGACAGGCGGCAGGATCTTTGTCAAACGGGATGCTTGATGCGTCTGTGCTTCTCCCCCAGTAATGCAATTGGGAATTGAGGACTGCAGCTGAAATGTATGATCATCAGTCACAAAAACAGAAATACAGCAAAGAAATATTAAAAGATGTTCTCGTTCATCATTTCGAAGATATGTAAGATTTTTCCAAATCTATTCTATAGTACACATAAAAAGATGAATTAAATAAATCTCACTTAAAATTGTGATCAGCATTGTGGACAACAGAGGCCTCCAGTGTACTATTCTTAGTGCCCTGTTGCATATTGTGTTAGACAGGCTACCTGAGGACCACTTTAATAAATGTGAGTTTGGGAGTGTAGTAGCCCCTTGGGCCCTCTAGACGGAGCTCTAGGCTTATGACACCAGAAGTAATTCCTGTCATCCAGAACAGATTAATAGCCTGGACTTTAAAGTCCTTTCTGGCCAGAGGGCGTTTGATTTTAATATCAGAATGCAAGTCAGGATGCGGGTTCAACTGCTGTCAGGACAGAGGGCCAAAGTCTTGAGGGAAAGGCACATAACGTGAAGGAGAGGAGACCTTTTGGCATTAATTACAAATTTGTCATTGTGTAAGACATCCCCTCGGGCAGAAAAGAGGTTGCACGACTTGGAGGGGTAGCCACGTTCATTGTTTTTACTTGTTTATTTGATACTTACTTACTCCTCCAGCTAATATCTATCTATCTAATAATATACTGACTCAGACGGAAACATTAAAGTTTTTAATGAGGGTGACTGTGAGCTGCACATAATCAAGGAGCAAACCTAATTTTGAACCAAAAGTCATTCACCAAGTTAAAACATTAATCAGAAATCAAGAGTGGGAAACAAGAGCAAGAGTTCATAAACCAGGACATCACAACATTTTTAAACGTTCAAACTCAAGGATCCATCCGCAAACCTGGATACTCAGGAAATGTCACAAATGACCTTTAAACTGCCACTGTGTTGATGTCAAAGATGATGTGCATTCCAGGGGAATTCTGGATGGATTACCATTGCAATGATCAGTTTGAAAGACCTGAAATGGCAGTGCCCACGATAAAACAAAGATGACATCAAGGTATAGCGGTAAAAATATTAAAACTTCTTCAGTTCACTGTCAAGTCAAATTTCAATGTTAAATTCATAAGCCCAAAATTGACATATAGACTGTAAATATCCACCCAGGATTTTTCACAAAAATGTATAAATGTTGCTGATCATAACAATTCCTTTCTTTTCTTCATTATTTTAGTTAATCTATACTAATTAATAAAAGGCAAAGCCCTCACTGACTCACTGACTGACTGACTCACTGACTCACTCACTCACTCATCACTAATTCTCCAACTTCCCATGTAGGTGGAAGGCTGAAATTTGGCAGGCTCATTCCTTACAGCTTACTTACAAAAGTTAGGCAGGTTTCATTTCGAAATTCTACACGTAATGGTCATAACTGGAACCTGTTTTTTGTCCATATACTGTAATGGAGGAGGCGGAGTCACGTATCGCGTCATCACGTATTACGCCTCCTACGTGATCGCGTGAACTGAAAACAAGGAAGAGATTTACAGCACAAGTCAAACGCGGGAACGAAGGTAAATGATGTTAATTGTTGAGTGTCTTTTAATACTGTGTAATTGTTGAGTGTCTTTTAATACTGTGTAAGCATACATATTAACAGATGTGCAATTAAACGTGTGCATTTATGGGGTGATTTCTCAGGTTTAAAGCTCGAAGTGATCACTCGAGTGAAGGCAGCTTCACAAAAAAACAGATCCTTAACAAACTGTTATTGGTATATTTTACCTCAATTTTAAAAGGTTTTCTTTTCTTCTTAATAAAAATTTAAAAGCAGAACTTCGCCGGTGCGAACTGCGGGGATTTGAGCGACTGACGCATACAGACATATTCATGAGTACAGGTACTTCGGAAAGAAAGCACTGTGTAAACCTAAAGTTTAAATTAAGTTCATAGACCTACAAAAGGTTGCCATTGATTTCAGGCAAGATGTTTATGTGTGTATGTATGTGTGTATATGTATGTGTATATATATGTTGATTTGTGTATATATATATATATATATGTATATATATGTGGATGTGTATATGTATATATAGTATATATGTATATATGTATATATATGTATATGTAGATATGTGTATATATAGATATGTATATATATATGTATATATGTATATGTATATATATGTTTACATAACCTCTTTAACACACTACTTCTCCGCTGCGAAGCGCGGGTATTTTGCTAGTAACTAATATGCAGCAATGTGAATTTATGTGTATTTTATGTTATGTTGTTGTTTTTGCTAATATTGGGTTATTATTTTTCATGTCTTTGTGTTTTTTCTGTTTGTTTTAATTGTAATTCTGTACTGTATCTCTTCAAATGTCCTTATGCTACGTGTGCTTTGCGGGTGACATTTCATCTACAAGATGGCAGCAGAATTCTGTTCTGAGAGTTAATCAGGCTTAACACAGAAAAGCAATTCATTACACGTCACCCTGGTCAGACTTGGGCTTAACTGTAATGACATAGAATTCCAAGTCTGAGTCATGCTCGTGGTTAACACCAAGAAGGTTAAAGTGCAAATATTACAAAAAACATGTAAATATTGATAGATTTGAGCTAAAGTACTCAAGCAAAAACATTGTAGCAAGTTTATCTATTTTAAATAGTTTAAAAATAAATCCATCCATCCAGTAATTTCCTTAACCTGATAATCCAATGCTGGAGATCGCCACACTCTGATACCTTTAGGAAAGAGAGAGAGAGGTTAGAGGTTAGGAGCAGCGCATGATACAGCGCATTGCCGCACCCACCACACGACAAACCAACTCAGGATCCCAGATTTATGCAACGGGTGACACCTCAGCACCAGTTCAAATGGAGTGGAACAGTGTCAGGTTTTTTTTATGGTGGCTGGAGTGCCAATTCTGCCACCAGCCCCCAGGTTTTTCATTGCAGGTTGGAGGGCCTACATGCAGGGATGAATGCAGATTAACGTCATACCCAGGACGGAGCAATTGCAAGTTAAGGGCCTTGCTCAAGGGCCCAAAAGAGCAGAGTCCCTTTTAGCATTTACGGGATTCAAACTGGCAACCTTCCGATTGCCAGTGCAGATCCCTAGCCTCAGAGCCACCACTCTGCCCATACCCTTAGTAAAGTTGGATTAATATTAAGAGACACTGTCCCTGTGGTGGGCAGTACACAGCCACTTCACATAGGGTCTCAATTCCAGCGGGGATGCCTTCTATGTACAATTTGCACTCCTTGCCCATGCTTAAGTGCTTTTTTCTCTGGGGGCACCACCTCTCTTGTTTCACAGCTGCACTGGTGAATCTAAAACAGTTCCAGTTTAATGGAGTGTGAGGGAATGGTATCCAGTGGCATCCACAGTTGGTTCCCAGTTTGCACCCATTGGGTTTAAAAACTCTGAAAGCCTGACCTTTAACAAAGATGGAAATGATTTATAGATGGGCTTAGGATTTATTTAAGATTAAATATATCTGCAATTCATTTGGAGACCTCTGAAGAAACACAGTGAAGTAAATGAGCATCCTGTTCTGGCCTTGGCCTGGCTTACATCTACGGCTTCCCCTGAGGCTGCCAAGTGTCATAAAGTGGATATGGGAGATTTACAAATGAAAGACTAGCTGAAATAGCTTCTTGTGCCTTTTAACAGAACCCATATGTTCAATACAGAGAGAGGCACAACAATGCTACTGCGTCACAGTCTCGGGACCTGGGTTCAGTTCTGTGCCCAGTCACCATCTATGCCGAGTTTGCATGTTCTTTTCATTTCTGTCTGGAAATAATTTGGGTGTCTCAGTTTCCCTTTCCACATCCTAGAAATATGCATGTTATGTTAATTATTTCAGCCGATATGAATAAGTGTGGGAATCTGAAAGGACTGGTCTACGGTGGGCACTTAGGGTGGGGTTGTGATTCTTTGTGACAGACTACAGGCTTCCTGGGAATGGGAAAAAACAGATATAAAAAACAGAAGGCTCTATTTATATATATATATATATATATATATATATATATATATATATATATATATATATATATATATATATATATATATATATTAGAATAACATCCATTCTCTGCTATTCTATGTGTAAAACAAATAGGTTTTGAAAATGAATGATTGAGAATGACTTCTTGTGAGAATGTCTAATGTTCTAAGACGGACTTTTCAGTTTCTCATATTGTCTTCTCTAACATTTGAAATATTACTTGAACAAATGTATTTATTGATTGATTAATCAAAAAGATCACATTACAATAAGTAAAACACATTCTTCTGAGAAATACAATCATTATACTGTACATTTACAAAAGAAAGATAAAATAAATTAAATCATAATAAGCATTTAGCCCCATAAATAATTAACAAATATGTTAAAATGAGTTTCAAATACACACACAAAGCAAATTATTAGAAGCAACTGTACACCTGCTATGTAATCATCCAATCGTGCATAAAATCATTCAGATGCAGGTCTGTGATTTTGACCGCAACATGATTGTTGGGGCCAGGAGGGCTGGTTTGAGTATTTCTGTAACTGCTGATCTCCTGAGATTTTCACACGTAACCCTTTCTAGTGTTTCCTCAGAATGGTATGAAAAACAAAAAACATCCAGTAAGTGGCAGTTCTGTGGACAGAACAAGGCAAGGCACACCTTTTTAATGCCCACTCCCATTTTATCCTTACTAGGCATGAGTCAATACACTTAACCTCTCTAGTATTACATTTTTTCTTAAAAAACATGTAAAAAGCAATGTATTTTTTCATTGAAAAATGATATTTTTATTAAATCTCATCTTTCTACTGCAAAACATGCAAAACACTAAAAGTGCAAAGTCAGAAGTGTAGAAAGAATAATAATGATACAAATAATAATAATGAATAATAATATGAACAGCTCACTGCACATGTGTGAGTGAGACAAGCATCATTTTCGGATTCCCAGAATCAGTTTTGGCTTCATTGATCGTTTCAATTTCACTGCCTGAAGACTGATTCACTTCATCATCAGTGCAGATGAGGGGCTTTTCTTAAGATATACCATCATGAGGCTTGGAACGTTGCCTGAGTAACGCTCGGCACTAACACTGTTGGCAATTTTACAGCCCGAGTCAACTTTGTGTCTTGCATCAGACACATCTATAACATTGCCGGAGTAATGCTCGGCACTGACTCTGTTGCCACTTTAACAGCCCAAGTAAACTTCGGGTCTTACGTGAGACGCGTCTATACCATTGCCACATTAGATGGAAGACGTCATCAACTCCAGTATAAGATGCTAAAAACAATCCAATTTCATATGCTCTAGTAGAAAACACCTAACACACAAAAAGTGATAACTGAGAGCGTCTCTATGCGGCACAAGCAAGATAAGACTCATCAGATAGTTGGTACACCAGACAAGTAGACTACAGACCCCACACCAGAAGGGTTTTTAACAGTCAATGTTCAAAGCTTTTAAGCTTTTTAACATTATTCATCTTTTTACTGTTTTTATACATGAATTTCAATTAAAATACCATAATTGCTTAACCTGCTAACATGCAAGGCAAAATATGAATTATTTTGGTACTTGCTGAATTACAGTGTACCAGAGATAATTTCAGTCTTTTACAGCGGCCCCACAACATAGCAAATAAAATGTTCTGAGTGTTTGTTATTTCTCCAGGCAGTAGAATGATTGGGCTATAAGTTACATTTTAAGATTTGTTATTTTAAACAGCAGGCTCAAAAATATTCTATTCTATTATCATTACTTGAGTAGTAATAAGTTCAAATTTATTATCAGTCAGTTGTGACCAGTACAATGCACTTTTTGTTTGCATATCTCACCCAGAATAGTGAGTGTAATACAGTAGAAACAATCAATAAAGCAGACATCTTTTTGCCTTTTTTGTTAATTCCTGGAACTTTTTTTCTTCAGTCATGATTGTCAATTTGCTCTGGTGCCTAAACAAGACAGATTGGTTCATGGTTCTCAGGTGCTTTGGTTAATCAAGCCGGTGTAACCTGAAGGTAATATAAAGTCTAAAAACAGCCACTGTGCTTTGGGGTGACATCTCATTAAACAAAGCCTGCCTTCTATTTTTTTTAATTGGTTATTAATTAGAAACAGATAACATTCCATACAGTCAAGACAAATTTAACAAATCAAAGCAAAATGTGACACCCACCCAAGAGAAAGAGAGAGGAGCCAGCAACCGAAACTGAGCAAGAAAAGAAGGGGTACCCTGAAATGGAAACTTATTCTAAAATGTAATTGATTAAATCCTGCCATATTTTTTAAAAATGTTTTGAACAGATCCTCTAAGTGAGAATTTGATTTTTTTCCAATTTCAAGTAGTTTTTTCAAGTAGAACATCGGTTACCCAGTGACATAAAGGGAATTACAGTTTGTTTGTCCTTCTCCACTTTAAGCCCATCTGGGAGCTGTTAATGGGTAACGAGTGAATGTGACACCAAGGCTGTCTGATAGGCATGAAAAGATTTTTGTCCAAAATGTTAATTTAGTTCACGTCTAGAATTTGTGGGCCAGTGAGGCTGGAGCTCGATTGCAACGTTTGCAGGTTGGATCTTGCCCTGGAAACATTTTGGAAAATTTTAAATGAAATAAATGCGCTCGATAAAAGATTTTAAGTTGAATGACTGAATGCTTTGCACATATAGAGCTTGAGTGTATTCTGTGCATGGCTGCCTTCCACTCCTTTTCTGAAATATTACATGACAGATCATTTCCCCAATGTACTCTGGGGTCTTTGAAAGGAAGAGACTTTAAAATATTTTTATAAATTTTAGAGATGCTATCTGAGTCTTCAAAATTGATTAATAATTCTTCTGGAATAGAACAAGGTGGAAAGTGAGGAAAATTGGGCAGGTTCTGTTTAGCAAAGTTTCTAGATTGAAAGTAGTGGAGGAATTGTGTTGTAATTGAAGCGTAATTGTTCATAGGATGCAAAGACATTATCTGTGTACAAGTCTCTAAGTGTTTTAATCCCAGACATTTTCCAGACATTGAATAGTGTACTGTATATGTTTGAGAAGGTGGAAAAAGGAGGTTGTTATGTAGAGGTGCAACAAATAGAAGCTTTTCTGTCTTAAAGTGCTTCCTACATTGGTTCCATATTCTGAGAGAATGAGGGGTAATTGGATTTTTAGTGTAATGACAGTAGTTTGCATTAACTGGGGTACAGAGGCATGAATATAAAGAAGTACAGCAAGATTTTATTTCTATTGCAGACCTTTATCTCTGATGCATTTCGAAAGTATACAACCAATTGTTCAATGGCGATTGCAAAGAGCAAAGGTTAATACGAACTGAGGCTTCTGGACTAGTATGAAGTAGTTTGATCCATGCACATATATTTGAGCCAAACCCAAATTTGTGCAATGTGGGGAATAGATAGTCCCATTCAACCATATCAAATGTTTTTTCTGCATCTAAAGAAAATAAGATCTCTGGGGTGTTAGACATAATGGGTGAATATATTATATTAAACAAATTTCAAAGGTTAGAAGTTAAGTGTCTGCCTTTAATAAATCCAGTTTGGTCTTGTGATCTTACAAAAGGAAGCACTTTCTCAATCCTTCTGGCTAGAACTTTGGAGAGTATCTTAACAAGATTGGTCTGTATGATGCACATTGTAGTACGTACTTGTTCTCCTTAGGAAAGATGGTAATTAATGCTTGGAAAAAAGCTTGAGGATATATTTGTTTGTCTTTAGCTTCTATAAATGTTGCTAATAATAGTGGAGCTAACTTATTTGAAAATTTGTTATAGAATTTCACTGGGTAGACATCAGGGCCAGCTGCTTTCCTACTTTGAAGTGAGTTTATAGCATCATAGTAATAGTAATTTTATTCAGTTCTGCAGCACTAATAGTATCTAGCTGTGATATCTATAATAAATCAAACAACTCATTAGATTGTGTCTTATCTTCTTTAAACTGAGTAAAATATAAGGACTTATAATACTCTCTAAATGTGTCAGTTATATTTTTATGGTCAATAATCTTATCTCCATCAGTGTTAATTGTTGTTTTTGTATTACAGACTTCCTGCTTGTGGATTTGTTGGGCTATGATCTTATTGGCCTTTTCTCGGTGTTCATAATAATGATGTCACAATTTAAAGATAAGCTGTTCCATTTCTTTAGTAGTCCAGAGGTTAAATTGTGATTGCAAAACCTGTCTTTTCCTATAGAGTGTCTCATTTAGAGACCTGACATATTCCAGATCTATTCTGGTAATTTCGCAGGTTAACTCAGATGCTTTTTTGGTTTCCAGTTTATTTTTGGGAGAAAGATATTTAATAATCTGTCCCCTTACACTGCGGTGGGCTGGCGCCTTGCCCAGGGTTTCTTTCCTGCCTTGCGCCCTGTGTTGGCTGGGATTGGCTCCAGCAGACCCTTGTGACCCTGTTGTTAGGATATAGCGGGTTGGATAATGGATGGATGGATGTCCTCTTACAAATGCCTTCAGAGTTTCCCAGAGTATACCTGCTGAAACCTCTGAGGATGCATTGGTCTCAAGAAAATAATCAATTTGCTTGGATATGAATTCTGTACAGTTCTTATCAGCTAATGACAGGGGGTTAAGATGCCAGAAATGAGATGAGTGTTTAGGACATAGTAATTTAAGATCCGTTATAAGAGGGGCATGGTCAGATGTAATGATAACATCGTACTTACAAGATTTGATAGCGGGCAAAAAATTATTGTCCATGAGGAAATACAGTGAAGTACGGAGGAGAAGAAGGGGTATGCTCTTAGGTTAGGATTTAAGAAGGTCCATGGGTCATATAAGTTATAATCCATTACAAACTGTGTAATTATCTTTGCAGTATTAGATGTTATTGCAATTGTATCTAAGGATCTATCCAGTTCTGGATTTAACACACAATGAAAGTCTCCAGCTATTATAATTTTGTGAGTGTTCACATTAGGTATAGATGCATATATATTTAGGAAGAAAGCTCTATCATCCGCGTTAGGTGCATAGATATTAATCAAAATCAATTTAGTATTAAATAAATTGCCCGTCACCATGACATATCACCCTTCAGAATCAGATATTGCATCTGATACTACAAATGGGTTAGTTCTGTGTATTAATATTCCCACACCCCTGGTTTTCTTTATATAGCTAGAGTGAAAAATTCTTCTGTAATTCTTCTAGTCTTCTGTAAAAATACTATCTTGGCATTTAGACTTGTTAAGTGTGAGAATACTTTCTTTCTCTTTAATTCATGATTTAGACCCTTGACATTCCTGCTAACAAAGTTCACTATTTGGTCATGGAAATATTTCTTCTGCACTTTTTTGACATTTTGTATTCTTAGATTAAGGTACATTGTATATAAAATATTTCATATTATTGCCAAGTGATACAGCTATGAAGGTTATTGTTATGTTGTCACAAACAGTTATTGGGGTATAAGTGATAAAATAGAAGTAGCATTGCTCTCTTTCTCTCCACCCCCTAGCACTTCCCCACCACACACACACTCTCCCATTTTGTGCCTCTGCAACTGAGGCAAGCCACACTTTGCAAAGTCCCAGTTCTCTGTAGTCATAAGTAGCCCAAATGTGCATATAATTAATGAAAGAAATATCAATATAATAATTGCAGCTTATAATAATAATAATAATAATAATAATTATTGCTTTACTGACGGTCCTAAATAATGATCCTCCAAAAGATCCAGCTGTGTTTTTACACAAAACTTCATGAGCCAATGTCAAGAAGGCTGTTTGACTGTGACAATGGCACATTTGTATGCATATTTGATCATAAGAAGTCGCCTAAGAACATACATAATCATTTGACCTTTGTCGAAAAAGAAATTAGGGACATTTGCAGAAAACTACAATTATAAGAAAGAGATACAATTCAGATTCCATCAGTACCTCATTGAAAAAGAATCATAAAAACAGCAGCCTCTATTGCATGCTCTTAGTTATATTTCCAGTTTCATCAAGTGAGTGCAAACGCAGGTTTTCACAAATGAATCTGATTGTCACTCCAATGAGAGCCTTGCTACTGACAAGCACTGTCTCCGCACTTCTTGTCATATGATTAGTTAGCCCTCTACTCACACTCTTCGATGTATTAATTAATGGCTGTTAAGAGGATGATGATCAACCATTGATCACTAAAAGCAAATAACAAATGAAAATATGCAAAAAGTTTGGAATTTTCTTTAAAACTCCATGAAATTAAGCATAAATTGCTTTGCAGAGTAGCAGTACTACTGTACATAACTTTTTTTGGACAATGTAGAGCTTGTTATTGCAGTTGATATTCTTCAATTTTGGAAATTTTGTGTTTGTAATTTTAAGCTGTCAATCACAATATTATGCTGTATGGTACACTTGACTATTTGTCAACTTCAAATTTTAAACGTTATGTTTCACCAAATAAAAATGTAGCACTAGGACTCGCAGCCTCTAAACACCTACACAGTACAGTGGAACCTTAGTTCACGAACGTCTCGGTACACGTACAAATCAGTTTACGACCAAAAAGTTCGCCAAACTTTTGTCTCGGTTCACGACCACACACTCGGTATACGAACAAGCCAGTTTCCCTTTCGGTTTGTACGCGCCGATGATTAACGCACGTGTTGCATTGTTCTCGGTCAGATGTCTGTGCTTGCACGTGCGTGTGTGGTTTCGCTGTGAACTCTTTGTGCTCTATTTCATTTCCCTTCCGGTTTGTACGCGCCGATTACTGTATTCAAGCATGTGTTCAGCCTCTCCCTGTTCATTGTTCTCAGTCAGACGTGCGTGCTTTACCTATGAACTCTTTGTGCTCTACAGTATTTCATGTGCTTTTGCAGTTAACCATGGCTTCTAAGTTAATGAAGACTGGTGAGAAGAAAGTTTTGCAAAAAATTGAAATCGAAGAAAAGAAAGAAATTATTGAAAAGTATGAGCGTACCGCCACCCAGTACAGAGTACAAGAAGTCAAAATCTACGATTTTGACTATTCTAAAGCAGAAAGAATCTATTAAAGCAGCTGATGTTGCAAAAGGAGTTACAGCTTTAACCAGGCAGAGGCCTCAAGTGCTGGAAGAGGTGGAAAAACTGTTGCTAGTGTGGAACGAGAAGCAACTTGCAGAGGACAGCGTAAGTGAGGCAATGTTATGTGAGAAAGCCAGGAAAATTCATTGCAATTTGCTGCAAAACTACCCTTCTACGAATGGCGAAAGTGAGGAATTTAAAGCCAGTAGTGGCATTCATAGTGTGGTAAGGCATGGAGAGGCTGCTAGTTCCGACGCTGAAGCTGCGAAAGAATTCGTGAAAAATTTCACAAAATTAGTGGAGGACGAAGGCTACATCCTGCAACAAGTCTTCAACTGTGACGAGACCGGATTGTTCTCCACCCAGTTCCTCCTCACTTCATGCCAGAACTCAACTCATGCAAGGTTAGCTTTCTTGGTGGTTTATGGTTAGTTTTTGTATTATGTATTTTTCAAATGTTCATTTTTCGGTTCGTAGCGTGAATTGTTGCAATGTTACTTTTCTCTTTTTTCAAATGTTCATGTTTTTCCCTGTGCTTAAAACTCATTAAAAAAAAGTTTACACCATGATCGGGTTGTAAGGCTATTAGCGTGAACTCCTGAAATGTTACTTTCTTGGTTGCTTATGGTTGGCTTTTAAATAAAGTTCGGATTTGTTCAAATGTTCCTTTTTCCCCCTGTGCTTAAAACTCATTTAAAAAGAGTGTCTACAGCGATCGGGTTGTAATGCTATTAGTGTGAACACCTGCAATGTTACTTTCTTGGTTGCTTATGGTTGGCTTTTAAATAAAGTTTGGATTTGTTCAAATGTTCCTTTTTTTCCCTGTGCTTAAAACTAAAAAAAAAAAAATGTTTACAGCAATCGGGTCATAAGGCTACAGTATAGCGCAAACTCTTGCAATGTTACTTTTCTCTGGTTTTCTCAGTGTTATTCAATGTTTTTACATTTAGTTTACTATTACGCTATGCATTCTATGGTTTAATTAACTATATTTGTGCTTAAAAACTTAAAAATATATATATATTTCATACAATTAATCCGTTCCAGACCATACAAACTGTATTTACATACAATCCTGTGGGGGAAATTGCTTCAGTTCATGACCAAATCGGTTTATGACCAAAGTTTTGGAACAATTATGGTCGTGAACTGAGGTTCCACTGTACCCCAAACTTAATCAAACCATCATATGTGTACCACCACCATTTTGTTTACAAGAAAAGCACTAGCTGTAAATATTGTGCTTGTGGTTTTGTTCTGTTTCTCTGCTTTTTTATTTTTTTGCTTCTCTGCACTGGTTTGTGGATTATAATTATTTGATTTGTGTACCTGGGACTTTGCAATTTTGAATATTTTGCTGTTTTTCTTTCAGGTTAGGAAATAAACCTTTCTTTTATAAAGCACAGTGTAGCACAGTGTCAGAAAAGGCAGTTATGTAATCCTATTGCCTGAGGGGCATCTCCCTGAGTGAATTCCTGAGCAGAGACATTGTGTTAATATTTTGTTCCTGATCTTGACCTTGTTTTCTTCTCAAAGATTTTGACTTGTTGACTTCAGGTTGGCTTAGAAGGCATGTTTTTTCTTTTTTAGGTATAAATTTGTACTTCTTTTTCTTCAGTTTATTCAATCTGTTTAAAAAGTCTCCTCCGATAAAAAATATAATTCACTCTTTTTTTATTTAATTATTATGTTTTATCCTTTGTTAATGACTCTTATGTAATCTTTTGCTTACGTTTTTTTTTCAATATTAATGCCAGCACTTAATGGTTTAATTGATTTCAGATGTTTAATTTAATAGTCTCAATTGATGATTGGTCCTTCTGGGTGGGTTTTGTACTTTCCCTGAAGCGCCAATTCCTGAAACTTACAACCTGCCAATAAAACTGTCTCGCGGTGTGAGTGCTAATGGTCCTCTACCATTTTCTTTGTTGTCAGCTTGCTTGCTTTTTTGATAATCAGACTCAAGAGCTCAGATCTCCCGAGACAATACATCCAGGCCTCTCTTTCATAAATTCTTTATTTTAGCTATCTTAACAACACTTAGAATCTGTAAACTTAGATTTCTATCTAACAATCTCTCCTTCCACTCCTCCATGTTTGCTCATATAAAATCACAAACTGGGTTTCATTTTGGTTAGCCAAATACCACCTTCAAAAATGATTAGGATTTTTAATGGCAGTCTAAGTAGTTAAAAGAATGGAAGTTAAATTGAATTTCGATGGTTTCTTCATCGTTAAAACAACAGTTCTCATGAAAAATGCACTTTAAATGATGGTGGTCAGAGAAGTAAGCACATGGATTTTCCGACATCTGGAAACATTTTGTTTCATAGCAATCTTATAAAACAGCACACAGCAGGTAAATATCAAATACAAGCATGTAATTAACATTTAGCTGGATGGAGAGAAAGCTGGAGGGGAGTCCTCAGTGAATGCAGACGTCCTTCATTAATTAATCTTACCTTGGTAATGGACGTCTTATTACAGAATTATTGAGCTCTCTTTTTGTAACAGTGTATTCTGGGTCTCTCTAGCAGATAATCAGAGCTTGAATCTCTGGACTTAATGGTTCTATATGCGTCTTTCCATTTACCATTACTTCATTCATTCATTCTCTAACGTGTTTATTCAGTTCAAAGTCACGATGAGTCAATGACTGTCTTTGCAGCACTGGGTGTATGGTGGGTATTAACCTTGAATGAGATGCCATTCCACAGCAAGGCACAATCACACATCCAAACTTAATCATATGGGGCCAATTTAGAGTCCCCCCTTGTATTTCACTTCATTGTCCTGAGACTTCACACTCCTAGGATCAGTTGTTAGCACCAGCTACATCTAATGCAGCTACCTTTACTAAATAGGGCTCCTCATGGAATGGCTACACATTTTTGATACATTTGCTATTCTTCATTATCTAGGACTGTATCACATCCCTCTTGTAAAGTATACCTGGACACACAGAATGAAATAAGGCACTCCTGACATGTGGCCAATAATGCAGAAATATAACAATACAAACAAGACAGGAAGTGTACAAGTGTGTAGTTCAGTTCAGTTATTTTTATACATTGCTCTTCACTGACCACAAATTCACATCTCTGTAACAAGATTACACATATGATGTAAATTACACATTTTGCAAATTACGTAATGTAGACACGTCTCCATGCACGTTTGAGGACCACCTTCACGTTTCTGATCAGGTATTCAGTATCATCATGGAGCTAGAAGGAGTGCCGTCACTAACTGTCTTGTTTCTTTCCTCTGCAGCTCAGCGAAGACAACCCAGAAAACCAACTGGCCATGCCCATGTCATTCCAACAAGTCCTGCCCGTTCTGTTCAGAAGCATATAAAAGGACATGTTGATTGGAGTAATTGGAGTGCCATGACAAATTTCACACAAATGTTAGGAAGTTTTCAATAGACGCATAAAATACTTTACTAAGTAGTGTGGTAGACAGAAGGACTTTAGGGGGCCTTTAAAACTTGACTTGATTTATTTTGGAGAAATTAAGTGGATAAGACTGGAAATCTTTATGGGGCTGAATGGCCTGCTCTCATAAAAACTCTTCAAATACTCTAATGTACATACAAACTTTCGTGAAAATCATTTCAGCTGTTTTTACGTGATTGACAAATAGACAAGATGTGATCTACGGGTTGTAATGATGTTTTTAATGTCAGTCATTTTCTAACACCCCTTTGACCTAAACAGGGTTGTGGGGTGTGCTGGAGCCTATCCCAGCCAGCATAGGGTGCAACGCAGGAACAAATACTGGAAAGAGCACCAGTCCATACGTATTTTAAGAAGAAGGAGGAACACAGAGCGACACACAATAGTGGATGAAGATGCACACAGGTAGATTATATCCTATGCATGAGGGTCAGTCTGAAGGAGACGAGACTGCAAAGTGGCGGCAGGGGAAAGCGTAGTTAAGCAGTATAGGATGGTGGTTTGTAGAATGACATTGGAGATCAAGAAGAGGAAGAGAGCGAGGGCAGAGCCAAGAATCAAATGGTGGAAGACTGCAAGGTGGAGTTCAGGGAGAAGGTAAAACAGACAGTGGGTGGCAGTGAAGAGTTACCAGACAGCAGGGCAAGTACAATAGAAGTGCTAAGGGAGACAGCTAGAAGGTGCTTGGTGTGACATCTGGACAGATGAAGGAGGAAAAGGAAACCTGGTGGTGGAATGTGGAAGTACAGGAGAGTATACAGGGGAAGAGGTAAGAATACATGGGAATATTCAGATAGATGAAGAAAGTAGACTGGAATACAAGGAGGTAAAATGTAAGGTGAATATAAAGGTGGCAAAGGATAAAGATAAGGTGTAGATGAGTTGTATGAGAGGTTGGAAATGAAAGAGTGAGAAAAGGACCTGTACTGGTTTGCTAGACAGCGGGACCAAGCTGGGAAAGATGAGCATCAAGTTAGGATAATAAAGGATAAATGTGGAAACGTACTGACATGTGAGGAAAGTGTGTTGAGCAAATGGAAAGAGTACTTTGAGAGATTAATGAATGAAGAGAAAGAGACAGAGAGAGAGAGAGAGAGAGAGAGAGAGAGAGGGAAGGTTGGATGATGTAAGATAGTTAACCAGGAAGTGCAATGGATTAGCAAGGATGAAGTAAGGCCAGCTATGAAGAGGATGAAAATGGAAAGGTTGTTGGTCCAGAGGACATACCTGTGGAAGCATGGAGGTGTTTAGGAGAGATGGCAGTGGAGTTTTTATCCAGATTGTTTAATGCAATTTTGTAAAGTGAGAGGATGCCTGAGGAGTGGAGAAGAAGTGTACTGCTGCTACTATTTAAGAATAAGGGGGATGTGCAGGACTGTAGTAAAAACAGAGGGATAAAATTGATGAGCCACAGCATGAAGTTATGGGAAAGAGTAGTGGAAGCTAGGTTAAGGGAAGTGATGATTAGTGAGTAGCAATATGGTTTCATACCAGGAAAGAGCACCACACATGCAATGTTTGCTGTGAGGGTGTTGCTGGAGAAGTATAAAGAAGGCCATAAAGAGTTGCACTGTGTCTTTGTGGACCCAGGGAAAGCATATAACAGGGTGCCTCAAGATGAGTTGTGTTATTGTATGAAGAAGTCGGGAGTAGCAGAGAAGTAAGAGTGGTACAGGATATGTACAAGGGAAGTGAGACAGGGGTGAGGTCTGTGGTAGGAGTGACGGATGCATTCAACGTGGAGGTGGGATTACATCAGGGATCAGCTCTGAGCCCTTTCTTATTTGCAATGGCGATGGACAGGTTGACAGACGAGATTAGACAAGAGTCCCGTTGGACTATGATGTTTGCTGATGACATTGTGATCTGTAGTGATAGTAGGAAGCAGGTTGAGGAGACCCTGGAGAGGTGGAGATATGCTCTAGAGTGGAGAGGAATGAAGGTCAGTAGGAACGAGACAGAATACATGTGTGTAAATGAGAGGGAGGTCAAAGGAATGGTGGGGATGCAGGGAGTAGAGTTGGCAAAGGTGGATGAGTTTATATACTTGGGATCAACAGTACAGAGTAACGGGGTGTGTGCAAGAGAGGTGAAAAAGAAAATGCCGGCAGGGTGAAATGGGTGGAGAAGAGTATCAGGAGTAATTTGTGACAGATGGTTATCAGCAAGAATGAAAGGGAAGGTCTACAGGACGGTAGTGAGACCAGCTATGTTATATGGGTTGGAGATGATGGCACTGAAAAAAATACAGGAAACAGAGCAGGAGGTAGCAGAGTTAAAGATGTTAAGATTTGCATTAAGTGTGATGAGGACGAATAGGATTAGAAATGAGTACATTAGAGGGTCAGGTCAAGTTGGACAGTTTGGAGACAAAGTCAGAGAGGCGAGATTGCGTTGGTTTGGACACGTGCAGAGGAGAGATGCTGAGTATATTGGGAGAAGGATGCTAAGGATAGAGCTGCCAGGCAAGAGGAAAAGAGGAAGGCCTAAGAGGCTTATGGATGTGGTGAGAGAGGACATGCAGGTGATGGGTGTAATAGAGCAAGATGTAGAGGACAGAAAGATATGGAAACAGATGATCCAATGTGGAGACCCCTAACAGGAATAGCCAATAGAAGAAGAAATTTTTTTACCCTCTGGGTCGGGTGGGGTGGGGTATTTGGTTTTTTACACAAGCTGAATAATAAATAAATATTATTATATTACGACAAACAACAAACATCCTTGAAATATACACCAGAATGTGTAAAAAGGAAAAAAAATTAAAAAGAAAGAAAACTTCTGATTTGGCCATCACCATCCCAGTGAGGCATTATGCTGCCATATTTTTGGTACAAAGGACCCCCGGTCATGTTTCTTGACACACTTTTGCTGAATGATTCAAGTCCTCAGTGTCAGTGTGTCACAGAGAGGATGTGCAGCATTGTTCATAATGGCACTCAGTTTTGTTTTAATTCTCTCCTTTGCTACGACCTCCAGAGGGTCCTGAGTGTGTCCTATAACTGAGCCTGCACTTTACATCAGCTTGTTCATTCAGAGGGCCTCTCTTGAAGTGATGTTACCAGCCCAGCACACCACAGTATAGAAAATCTTGCTGGACCTGGTAGAGTTGTACAAGTTTAAAACATTTCAGTTGGAGCATTCTCAATTACCACAAATCAGCTTTTCAAAAGTTGAGGAGTAACCCGAAGGCTCCTTAACACTCGATTTTTACAAAGTGAACAAAACACAGTGACTGATCAGAGCTGTCACAAAGCAAATCCTCCCAAACTGCTTCCCAGCATCTCCATTCTTTATTGCTAGTGTGCTCACTGGGTTTATCACACGACTGCCTCTTGAATGACATTCAAACATTCACAGGTGGTTCGCTTTCCCCAAAGAAACCCACTGGCTGTTTGCAGGACAGCCCAGAGACGTTTCACTGCAGCGCCGTCTCAGTTTTGTTTTGTCAATAGTCTCCCAGCACGCCGAACTGCCTGAAATAGGAAGTCTGCGTCTTTAGAAAAGGCTTAATTGAATGTGATAAATGTCATTATTTTACGGCTGCTGATTAGCAAATTTATGGCTTACTTCCTTATTAGATATTTTACCTGAATAAATCATATGGAAATATGACATTATAGGAAACACTTTGTGTAGCGTGATATTTGAATGAAATATAGCTTACATTAAGAAATAGAATCCACCAATCTTAGCCGCCATAGGTACAATGGAGCTCTTAGGATGGACAGTACATAAATTATATTTTTTAAGAAATAATAGGTCTCCAAGGGCATTTTTTCTATGGATTAAATGTCAGGAATGAAATATTGCATCTTAATTTCATTCTGCCCTTTGTGGCACATTTGAGGAAGTTCCAATGGAGGGCTTTGTGGAAGGTGATTAATTTCGCTTCAGTCCTCCTAAATACAGCGAGGTGAGGATCCTCTATTTATTTTTTAATTTGACTCACAAAAGAGGAATGCTATAATTGCAGAGAAAGCACAAACTATTTGCATGTTGTTTGCTGCGGTGGGCTGCTCGAAAGTAAGCCTGTCTCTCTTTGGGTACATTCAGATTCCCATCCACAGCTTTCTGTAAGAAAATAAAACTTAAATGGGACAATTTCTTCATATTTTGAGAACTCAGCAGAGGTCTGCTTCAATGAACTGGTAGTATAGTGCAGTTCTAAAGTGTTGCCCCCAAGGTTGATGGTCCAGTCCTTGCCCCAACCCAATGTGTCCAGCTGACTATGTCACTTAACCTGCCTGTAAAAAGTTGAAATGTACTCTGACTTTGTAAGCCACCTTGGATAAATTTGTCAGCTCAATATTAAATCATAACGGCATTGGATTAAACAGCACTGGAACATTTATCTGCTGGAGTTGCATGAAACTGATGGGTGTCAAAATGTATCGGTGTTATAATAGACCTTCACCCAATGTCAGTCCTTTGTAGGCTCCATAAACAGCTACACTGGAGCCATCTACCATCCATTCATATACAGGACTCGACTTAATCCAGCTCAGAGACACAGGCTCTGCTAAAACAGATTGTTCTTATTGTATTTTATAACCAACACCCTTATCTAGAGCGACTTATAACATCAGCATACTTTAAACTGCTCATGGATTTTTATACATTTGAAGCAGAAATAGAACCAACCTTGTGGACTTGGTCTTAGCGCCATATTGCCTGCCCTCAATGCTCAATTCATTCTTGTTATGATCAATTCTTTATTAAATATTTACGAAATATAAAAAATTAGATATCACACCCAGAGGTATCAATGGCTCATTCATTAGAACAATCTACACAAGAAAAAGGCCAATCTGCATAACAAAGCTTGGCCGTCCCATCCACTTAATTCTTTTAAAAAAAACATCAAGTTTAGTTTTGAAAGTTCCTAAAGTTCTGTTGTCTACCACCCTATTTGGTAGCTTACTTCAGGTGTCAATGGTTCTCTCTGTGAAGAAGAACTTCCTAATGTTTGAGTGAAATTTAGCCTTAATAGGTTTCCAACTTTGTCCCCATGTTCTTGATGATCTCATTTTAAAATAACAGTATCGATCCACTGTACTAATTCCCTTCATGATTTTAAACACTTCAATGTTTCCTCTTAATCTCCTTTTGCTTAAACTGAAAAGGCTCAGCTTGTTTAATTTTTCCTAATAATTCATCCCCTTTACCACTGGAATCAGCCTAGTTGCTCTTCTCTGGACCTTTTCTAGTGCTGCTATGTCCTTTTTGTAGCCTGGAGACCAAAACTGCACACAGTACTCCAGATGAGGCCTCACCAGTGTGTTATAAAGCTTGAGCAGAACCTCCCTGGACTTGTACTCCACACATTAGGCTGTATAACCTAACATTCTGTTTGCCTTCTTAATGGCTTCTGAACACTGTTTTTCAGTTTAAAGTGTTGAATCCACAACTCCTAAATCCTTCTCATTAGTTGTACTTTCACTTTGTATTCAAATCTAACATTTTTACTTCTTATATGTAATGCTTTACATTGACTTACATTAATTTCATCTGCCACAAATCTGCCCAAGCCTGCTCTCCAAGTCCCTATGTAGTGATTCAACGGATTCCAGATTATCTGATCCATTTAGCTTGGTGTCATCTGCAATCTTAACCAGTTTGTTACTTATATTCCTATCCAAATCATGTATATACCTTAAAAATAGCAGCGTCCCTAACACTGACCCCTGCTGGTCACCACTCTTATCGTCAGCCAGTTCTGATGTTACCTCACACCATTGCCCTTTGCTTCCTGTGTCTGAACAAGTTCTGCACCCACCTACACCCAACACCCTGAATTTTCACTTCTTCTGGTTTGATGCCCAATCTCTCATGTGGCACCTTGTCAAATGCTTTCTGAAAGTCAAGATAAATAATAGCATATGGTTCACTTTGATCATATCCTTTTGTTTTTCCATCCATCTATTATCCAACCCGCTATATCCTAACTACAGGGTCACGGGAGTCTGCTGGAGCCAATCCCAGCCAGCACAGGGCGCAAGGCAGGAAACAAACCCTGGGCAGGGTGCCAGCCCACCGCAGGGTACACACACCCACACACCAAGCACACACTAGGGACAATTTAGAATCGCCAATCCACCTAACCTGCATGTCTTTGGACTGTGGGAGGAAACCGGAGCACCTGGAGGAAACCCACGCAGACACGGGGAGAACATGCAAACTCCACACAGGGAGGACCCGGGAAGCGAACCCGGGTCTCCTAACTGCGAGGGAACAGCGCTCGGGGAAAATCAAGAAAGACCTACAAACAGAACTAAATCTTAACACTTTCAATAGTTCTAAATTTTTTTCACACAAACTGCATTTTAAAAAAGGGGAATGACAGTTGTTTAAAATGTTTTTATTTTAGAGTCACTGTCTTTCATTTTCAAGTAACAGCGTGATATTAGTAATAATACAAATGACTGATGACAGTTTGATAGTTATATCTACAGTACTGATTGCCTATCAGCACAATCCGAGCTTGATATGGTGTCACAACAACAGTCTACTCCTGAATGTCAGCAAGGCAAAGGTGCTGATTGTGGACTTTGGGAAAAAAAAAACAAAAGAGACACTACCACCCCCTCAGTGTTAACAGCATTCTGGTGGGGAGGTTGGGTAGTTTCGGATACATCAGTGTCTATGTTCACAAAGGACCTGACCTGGTCCATCCACATCACCACTTTGGTGGGGAAGGCACAATAATGTCTTTACCACCATAAATGCCTCAGGGATCTCAGGCTGCCCTCCCAGATACTAAAGAACGTCCACACATCCACCACCAAAAGTAGTCTGACAGGAAATATTACCGCTTGGTTTATAAACATCATGCAGCAAGACCACAAGATGTTCACTCCATAACTTCTAGGATGTCTACACCAAGCGATGCAACACCAGAGCAAAGAAAATTATCCCTGACACCAGCCATCTCTACAATGGCTACAATCTCTGTGCTGTGGTCAGGTAAATGCTACCACTGTCTGAAGAGCAGAGACTGAGGATGAGCTTCTGATAACAGTTCATCTGCGTCTCGAATAAGGAAAGTGTCTAGAACTAAATGATGCCCTACTTTTAACTGGGTGGCACAGTGGTAGCACTGCTCTCTAGCAGTATGGAGACTCAGGTTCATGTCCCGGGTCCTCCCTACATAGAGTTTTCATGTCCTCCTCATGTCTGAGTGGGTTTCCTCCAGGTGCTCCAGTTTCCTCCCAATGTCCAAAGGCATGCAGGTTAAATGAACTGGCGACACTAAATTAATAATAATAATAATAATTCTTTGCATTTATATAGCGCTTTTCTCACTCCTCAAAGCGCTCAGATTGGCCTGTGTGCGTGTTCACCCTGTGATAGACTGGCACTCTGTACAGGGATTCTTCCTGCTTTACGTCCTACGCTAACTGGGATTAGGCTCCAGCACCCTCGCCACCCTGGTCAGGACTAAACAGGTTAGAAAATTCTGTTAATGAGTGTTGAATACTAAAAAGTCTTGTATTATTGTTATTCTCCCTTTATATTCATTTTAAAGGCACAGTCATTGGAGTTGAGAAACTAAGCATTTCCTTACATATTGTACTGTGTGTATAATTAGTATGTGACAAATAAAATAAAATTTTATTTTAATTTGGAAAAATTTAATTTGACTTAAAATTTGAATTTTATTAGATTTTTGATCCCCCCTCCCTTTGCTTTTCAAAAATTGAGAGAAGAATGTGGAGATTCAGAAATGAAGAGTGTATACTTAATATGTTTTACATTTCAAGAATTCCAAGGCTCACAACATGTTTAGCAGCACCAACCTTTGTCATTGCCTTTGTGAGACAGTAAACACTCGGCCTACACAGCCGGTTACACAATCACAGCAGGGGTCTCCTCTGAGTCCATAGGTTAAACGGTTCTTGGCTCAGGTATAGTTTTAATTTGTCAGCACAGACAATACTTAACATAATGTCATTATGTTCACCTTTCGCTCATTAGCTGATTACAATTTAATTTTTACTAGCTGAACTACCTGTTCAAGATGGGTTTAAAGCAAAAGCTATAAATAATATAATCTTTAAAGAAAATGTTCTAATTGTAGAGGAATGTCGCACTCCCAACTTCCTTCTTTTAACAGAAATTTCTTCACACTGCTTTGCTTCCGTTTAAAGGTATCATACCATACAAATCCATCCATCCAGCCATCCATTTTCCAACCCGCTGAATCCAAACACAGGGTCACGGGGGTCTGCTGGAGCCAATCCCAGCCAACACAGGAAACAATCCTGGGCAGGGTGCCAACCCACCGCAGGACACACACAAACACACCCACACACCAAGCACACACTAGGGCCAATTTAGAATCGCCAATCCACCTAACCTGCATGTCTTTGGATTGTGGGAGGAAACCCATGCAGACACGGGGAGAACATGCAAACTCCACGCAGGGAGGACCCGGGAAGCGAACCCGGGTCCCCAGGTCTCCCAACTGCGAGGCAGTAGCGCTACCCACTGCGCCACCGTGCCGCCCCCATAGAAATCAATTCATCTAATGTCATGTTTTCTAACACCCCCCATTGACTTCTCTGCCATGTGGCCCTTTCCTCATCATTTTGTCATAGCTCTGGCATACCTCCTTTGCCACCTAGTCCTTTCTCAGCTGTTCCATTCTCCTGTGCAATAGCTGTAGATCTGGCATTTCTTTTTTGCCATGTAGTCTTTTCCACTGCGATTTCTTTAAACACATTGCATGCTTCCTCTTCGTTTCTTCAACTGTTTCATGCTCCTGTGCCTCAGCTATGGCTCTGGGATTCCTTCTCCACCATCTTGTCCTTTCTTCAGTTGATTGGCATTCACATAACTCTGCCATAGCATTAGCAATTCTTAATAGCTGCCTTACATGTTCTTCTATGCTCTGCACCGGCTCCTTTCATGACCAACTACCAACCCCAATGGTTCTGCTAGGGGGGATTTCATTGGTCTAAACCCTACTCTTGTTATGATCTGTGGTTTATTTTTTAAAGATATTAATGTATGTTTTTGTGACACACTAAGCAAATATTAATTGTTATTTTATAGGAATATTGAAATAACTGCCATACATGTAAAATGACTAAGCAGTCAGGTTTAATAAGTTAGTGTTCAAGAGTACACACGATGTCAACAACAGGCCACAACTATTAATGAGCTGACGGGTGGTTGAACATGCACATGCACCATTATGCATTTTGTGCTGTTATAAAGCAGCTCCATTCTCAGAAGATTTGTTAACCACAGTATTAATGTATAGTCCTCAAAACTCAAAAATGTTCCAAATACTTCAAAAAGAGTCCTGAAGACAACATTTACAAAAGGCATGAGGCCTATGAAATCATTTAAAGGAAAAGGGAAACCATCAAAGCCCTGGCCAAGAATGAAACCAAACAGAAAGAAGGCAAAATACCAAAAATAAGATCTAAAATTAACTACTAAATTAACAAATAAGAGGACAAACTTATAATAACCAGAACCAAGACAAAAACCCGACAACAGGAACCAAACAGTTGAAACAAGAAAAGATAAATAAAAATAGTCAAAGAGCAACAAAGCACCAGAAAAAAACAGAAGAAAGTGCAAAAGAAAGCTGAACAATAAAAGCAGGAGTTGGCGAGCTAATGTCTCAGCAAAGGGCATAAAATAATCAGAGGGAAAAAAATTGAGGGAATAATTCAGAAAAAATATAAAAATACAAACACAGAACCAGCAGGAGGGTAAGAAAACATTGCAAGGTCCACAAAAAACAAAGTACACAAAGACAAAATGAAGGCACAATCTTAGCAGTTCTGTATTTATTACAATTTCATTTTTGCCTTTCGTTTGTTCTTTTTTGAGTGTCTGCCTTGATTTATGCATTACTTATTTATTATTTATTAAATGCTTAATAAATATTGTAGCCCTATTGAACTTTAGGACTGCCACAATTAATTGACCTCTGTCCCTTTAACAGATCTCTACTCTGCATAGTTGAGAGACATACAGCTAATCTACTAAAGTGCAGGTTTGTGTCATTCAAAAGACTGAAATGTCTCTGATTGGTCAGTGGGGTAGTTACATCCAATTGATTGCTGCGATGGGTGGGCTTTGGGGAATGCAGCTGATCCCTGGAAATGAAGAGACAGGAAGAAGTAGAGAAAAAAAGAGCATGCGAGAAGAAGAAACAAAAAAAGAATGGAGTAGTAGAGGTCCTACACTTGTCAAAAGCAATAAAAGATTAGAAAAAAGGAGGGAATAGTGATATTTTTAGCCAAACTGGTTAACTTTGTCAGTATTAACAGCAGCAACTATGCTATTAAATAAGTAACTTGTTGACTGTTCTCATTTAGTACAGTTTCCACTCGTTTAGTAAGATGCAGTTTTCAGAAGAACTGATATAACTCTCCACTGGTGAGGTGTGCAGAATTCTTCACTTAATATTGGAGAGACGCCGTTTGTAAACCGCTCGGCCTCAGCGTTGTTTAAGGTGGTCTCGGTGCAGATGAGGTGGTTAAAGTGGGCCTTGACAGTGGTAACTTTGTTTGTTGTTTTTATTTGAGTTCATTTGAGTGACGAGACCCTTTGATTGGCTTCTGACCCCAGTGCGCCCAGGTTTCCCTGGGTTTGTGTGAATGCTTGCAGGTGAGTGGGCCCATATACGGGTGAATTATTCATTTTATTCAGGACTGTGGCATACCGCTGAAAGTGTTAACTTTACAAAAGGTTTGAATGAATGTATGCAGCATGCCACTGAAACTGTTAACTTGACAAAAGTTTCTGATCAATAATTATTAATTATATTTACTTGGGTTCTCATATGTTGGTACTGTATAGTCAGTCAGTCAGTCATTATCCAACCCGCTATATCCTAACACAGGGTCACGGGGTTCTGCTGAAGCCAATCCCAGCCAGCTGGTACTGTATAATATTAGTGATTTTCTATAGTGTAAACAAGTGGATTTAGTATGAATATTTTTGTAAGTTTTAAGGAGGGAAAAAATCAACACACTCCTCTATTATTATTATCATAATTGTTATTTAGCAAATGTTCTTGATAATTTCATTTGTATTCCTATTAGCAGATTGTGTATTTTTTTAATGAAGCAACTGTAGATACTGTAAATGTGAAACTTATTACATAGTTATTCACTGAGAAAATTAGATACAAGAGAAGAACATTTTAGGTTAGATATAAATCGCTAAATGCAGGAGAAGAACCTCAGGGCCCTTTCCAAGATTACCCTTAGGTAAGAGGGAAGGGGGTGTTACAACATTTTAATTGAAATGCATATTGATAGTTTTTGGTTTTGAGGAGGATTTTGTAGTTTTAGGCAGTCTTATTAGGAAGAAATCATAACCGTGATTTATTTTTTTGCTGTCTTCACATATTTACACAGCAAATAAAGAGAACAAAAGACATAAAATTATTAGGAGATCTAAAAAGTACTCTTGTTTAATTTGCTGTTATATGATGTCCCTACATTGATGGATTAAAGGCCAGAAGTCCACATGACCGTCATCATCAAGTCCTTCCATGAGAATCCTGAATACAATGAGGACTGATTGATGTCAGTTATGTTGGGTAGAATGCCTAGGGGGGGCTGGGTGGTCTCGTGGCCTGGAACCCCTGCAGATTTTATTTTTTTTCTCCAGCCGTCTGGAGTTTTTTTTTGTTTTTTCTGTCCTTCCTGGCCATCGGACCTTACTTTTATTCTATGTTAATTAGTGTTCTCTTATTTTAATTCTTATTTTGTCTTTTTTCTCTTTCTTCATCATGTAAAGCACTTAGAGCTACATTATTTGTATGAAAATGTGCTATAGAAATAAATGTTGTTGTTGTTGCTGTTAGCAGAGAAAAAATAGAAATCGTTAGAGCCAGCCACTTGGATATGCCTTCTTGTAGGGCTGGCTGATAACTGACGCCATCTTGAAGCCCTCTTTTATGGAATAGAACTGAGAAATGACAGAGCAAGAGATTAATTCAGTGTTCTTCTTCCAGAATAATGCTCATGAGTCCATGTCACATCCAAAATCTTTCCTTGTGAACCCATCGAACCAGTCATCTTATAACGTACATTATACTCACAGATTTGATAGAACATATAACATACTCTATATTATGAATATTTTCATACTAAAATTAGCTTTAAACTGTCGACGTCTCTTTGCAAATGTAAACATCCAGAGGCAAATAGCTGAAGATCAAATCAAGACCTTCCTGGAATGCTCCAGTTACAAAGTGAAGGGGCATCTGGAGTTTTAAGTCTGTCAGAGGTGGCCAAAGTACACCAATGCTTTACTTAAGTGAACATACAAATAATCACCAGAAAAATTACTGTGGTAACAGTTGAAGTACCATTTAGTTAAATGTACTCAAGTATAAAAGTGCACATCGTTGCATTTACTTAAAGTATAAAGGTGAAAGTTATTCCTAACTGGGCATTTCTAATGCTTATTAAAAACTGCCTTCCATGTTATGCTTTCCTGTGAACACCAGTGATGAGCAAACCCAGCAGAGTTTACTTTCACTGTGAGTTCGGCAAAATCACAGAAACTTCACAGAACTCTATGAAATGCATTGAAGTCCATGGGGAAGAAGGAACTGAACTAGTTTTGAGAGCTTTATAATGGTGCATCAGTCTTAAGTGCTGTCGAGTGCTAGGAAAGTACCTGGCATCTATGCTGGTGTGATATTTGTAGTGAAAAATGTGATCTGAAATGTGAGGCAGCAGTGCTAACCACCACACCTCAAACGAGAAAAGACGAAACCTGAACAACAACCACAAACAATATAAAACAAATGGCCCCAAAGTTGCAATCATTAAAAAATATAGATCATTCTGGGGTACACATTTTGTGCTCCTTTAAGGCTTGTTGAGAGTGGTAAGTGCAGTACATGTCTACTTATGTATGCAAATTAGCCATGTGGCTCTGCGTGGTCAGTGCACAGGGGTCAGCGTTCTATATCTGGTGGCAGTACTCATAATATTCTCACTATAGTCAGTTAATGAACCCTTCAAATGAAAATACTCCAGTATGCAGGGAGCAAATCCAGCTGATGGGGATGTTACTTTTCCAACAACTATCAATCATAGTCTTCATTTACATAATCTTAGCAAGTCGGAGGTAGTTGCCAGGGCACTTCCACAAATGGCAGCCATCTAGACTGATATGCCCAGCGACCGACTCCAACTAGTCTGCAACTCATCCCAACAAAATCAGTGTGCATGAGAACTGACTAATGAGTGCTCGGTCAGAAGTACAATGCATAAAATGCAGCAACGACAAAAAGGGAATAAAGTGTTTTGGACCTCACTGACAGAAGAGAAGCTCGTCTGTCTGGTGTCTTGTGTTTTAAGTACCGTGACAGAATGGGAAAAAGGGCAGAGACTGTGGCTGAACTCATCCTACCTGTTAACTCTTCATAAAGCACCAGCTCCTACAGGCGGCATGCTATTGGCTGTCAGAAAAAGAGACGAGCATGAATGTGCCGAAAAGTCGCCATGCAGTCGCTAAGTTTCAGTCGTATAAACTGACATGGTCCGGCAACAAGATCAGCAACTCTGACATACCTTATGACTAGAAGTCACATAATGTGACATCGGCTTTATCCAGCCAAGCCAAAGAAGAAATCGTTCGGCTCAAGTGAATAATACATCTTCTGACTTCAAGAGTGCCTCTTCTTTGCAGTAGAATAATTTAATTTGAGCCCCACTACAACCGTTAACATTACAGCTGGTGGATAAAATGAATAAGTGTCAACCGGCAAAATATTCACATCTAATTTGTACACGTCTGTCACTTTTATATATTGCAGTCATTTGGTATCCTTCAGCCTATGCCAGTTTTGAACTTCCAGATCCCCTTTGGCAGTTATCAGCAGGTACACAGCATTGCGAGAAGATGGGCAGGTGGACAGCACTAGGCTTTTATATACCTGAAGTAGAGCACAGCACAAAAACGAGATGCTCATGCTGTTTTGTTGGTCTGCTTGTTTTATTTAAGAATGTTTTCTTAGCTGCTTAGTGTTTAGGATCAGAAACATTCCTCTTGTATTGATTACTGGATGCGCTTACTGAAACTCTCTCTTGACCATTGAAGAATGAAGTTCTCTCCAATCTATATTTAGAAAAAAAAAATGTCAAAAGATGCGCTCTGTTTCAGCGGTGCGTCTGGGATGTTGTTTCAGAGATTACAAATAACAGCCTATTATACATGTACCCTATATACAGTATAATGACCATAGTATGAATGTTTTACTAAGTTAATAATGCAAATATTCTGTTGACATTTCATTTTTTGTGAATGTTTAGCATTGAATTTTGCTCTTTTACAGCAGTGGTGAGACAATTATTTGACGAGGGAGCTCATTCTGGTTCCTTCCTTTCTTTGTCCTGTTTTAGAAATGGCATAAGAGAAAGCCGGGTAGACAAACTACAGTTTCATAAAGCTATTAAATATTCAATTATTTTTAAATCTCCATCAATAGGCTACTATGTCTAAAAGAAAGACAATGCTTTGAAGTGGAATACATATTGATCAAAATCACCCCAAGACTCAAATATTTCCTCCCAAGAGAGGTCTTCACTCCATTCAAAGCTGCAAGAATAAAATAACAAAATCTTTTGAACGCTTTAAAGAAAAAAACGATTTAACAATTTATGTTTGCAGGCTTCTAAAAATAAAAAAGCAAAATATGTAACTCTTCAGAACACAAACATTTCAGCATTGTAATTTTCTGTTTATTATTATAAAATAAAACATATGTTTTTATTGTTTTAATGCTGCCTAAGGCTACAGTTATCATTGCTTTCTTTTCTAAAGCTCTTCCAGTTTAAGCTTAACCCAAAATAAACCCTGACCTGATTGTAAACGCCATCATAGCTCGCTGTATTGTTTGATCTCGTTATGCCGCTTCACTTCCTCTTTGGCAGTAACAGGGCTGGGTTTGGAGGCAAGGAGCCATGAACTGTTCAATAGCAGGTCTATGAAGTCAAATGTGCATGTGTCCTTTCTGAAATAGAACAAATGATCAATAGCTTATCATGTGAAATAAATGTATCTTTTAATCCAGAAGGCCATACGCTGCCATATGCATCACGGAGAAACTGTGAGAGACAACAGCAGAGAACTAAAGTTGGATGATACCAATAATGGGGGGGGGGTATCATCTGGACAGCAGAAATGGTCAAATATCCTAGTACACATAACAGCAGGAGGAAGAGAGACCAGAGTAATGAGAGAGAACGGCACATGGGATCAGGAAAGAGTAGTCGTTTGTGGGACTTGAAGAGACGAGGAGCAGCCACACCATGTGACAGATAGGAGGTGGGCAGGAGGAGGAGTATAGGGACCTCATCAAGGACTTTGTTAAATGGTGCGACTCAAACCACCTACAGCTGAACACCAGCAAAACCAAAGAGCTGGTGGTGGATTTTAGGAGAACCAGGCCCCTCCTGGACCCCGTGATCATCAGAAGTGGCTGTGTGCAGAGGGTGCAGACCTATAAATACCTGGGGGTGCAGCTGGATGATAAATTGGACAGGACTGCCAATACTGATGCTCTGTGTATGAAAGGACAGAGCCGGTTATACTTCCTTAGAAGGCTGGCGTTCTTCAACATCTGCAATCAGATGCTGCAGATGTTCTATCAGACGGTTGTGGCGAGCGCCCTCTTCTACGCTGGGGAGGCAGCATAAAGAAGAAGGATGCCACATGCCTGGACAAACTGGTGAGGAAGGCAGGCTCTATTGTAGGCATGGAGCTGTGGATCTCTTGCAGAGCGAAGGGTGCTCAGCAGGCTCCTGTCAATCATGAAGAATCCACTGCATCTACTGAACAGGATCATCTCCAGACAGAGGAGCAGCTTCAGCGACAGACTGCTGTCAATGTCCTGCTCCACTGACAGACTGAGGAAATCGTTCCTCCCCCCCACTATGCGACTCTTCAGTTCCACCCGGGGGGGTAAACGTTAACATTATACAAGTTATTGTCTATTTTACCTGCATTTTTATTACTCTTTAATTTAATATTGTTTCCTTATCAGTATGCTGCTGCTGGAGTATGTGAATTTCCCCCTGGGATTACAGTTTTTCTCAGTTGCTTTGGTGCATTTCTCACAACAGACTTAACATTTGCATAACAGCGAGTGCATTTCTCAAAACACTTGGTGCAAATGGCAAAACATCATGGATGACCAGCAAAAGCAGGTAACCTCTTCAAAATCCTTAATCCATGCCTCAAAAGCAAGTATTTACATCGCTGAATATGTCAGTGCCATCAAAATGCCAAGTCCATGAATCATTGTCCATGGACATGACAGCCAAAATGTAAAGTCATGTTATCAATATAAAATTGGCACAATCTAAACATTTTCTGATGCACAAAACATCTGAATGACAAGGGCAGGTAACATAAAAATACAAAACACCGAATGCGGGAGATTGATTCAAGAAGAATATTTTATTGATTGCACAGGTATATGGTGACATACCATGCGCTGCACTTGGAGTCTAGCAAAAAAATGCATTTCAATACTTTATGCATAACATATGAAATGAAGGAAAAAAAATTACAACATTGAAAACAATATATACATACTGAAACTTTAAATGCTCTCTACAATTGCTGCTGATCCTGTATATTGGGCCACATGTTCTCATCCACATCAAAATGGATATCTTCCTTTGCAATGCAGCATGGAAAGAACCTCCTAGAATGTCTTATCCAACCTCTTCAGGCGTCTGCTGTTATATCCCCACACGCAGCTTCCATGGCAGCAAGCAGTGTCATTTGTGTATGTGGGTTACGCTCATATACCTTCCACCTCCAAGCTGAGAAGAACTCCTCAATTGGGTTGAGGAATGGGGAATATGGAGGTAGGAATTCCATCAACATCCTGGGGTGGTTGGCAAACCATTGTCTAATTAGGTTGGAGTGATGGAAACTCACATTATCACAAATGATCACATACTGTGGTACATTTTCTTGACCAATCTCCTCTTCAGGAATGAGATCCCTGTAGAGGGTGTTCAAGAAGGTCAGCAGATGTTGGGTGTTGTATGGCCCCACAAGAGGAATATGAGTGTGGACCCCATTGTCCGAAATAGCCGCAAACATAGTGATGTTCCCACCCCGCTGGCCTGGCACGTCAACAGTAGCTCTCTGTCCAATCAGATTACACCCACGTCTTCTTCCTTTGGCCAAGTTGAAGCCAGCCTCATCCATGTATATGAAAATATGTGGTGGTTCACTTGATTCCAGGTCCATTATACGCTGTATCAAACAAGATACTACAGAAAGTTTGATGTAAAATGCATTTTCATTTTGGAGACAATAGTGTCAAATCTAACATATTCATGTTAAGTTCACAGCGGTAGCAAATGTGTCAAGGTGAAATCAACTGTACTGCATGTCGATATACAATGTTGGACTATTTGCTGTACAGTAGATTACAGTTACAGTATTACTGCACATGTTCAATACAAACCAAAAAAGGTTTTATAGAAACCTATAAAATACACTTGACAGCCAATGATATCTTGTTGAACACTTTTGACTGCAATGACTTACACAATGAAAAAATGACAAGTTTGTCTGGAGTGCAAGACTATGCAAAAGAGGGCTACACAATGCATTTTGATCATCATGACATAAGCAACCGCTGATGCATGATATAGCGGAGAATTGCACATAAGCATCTGTCTGAGTGAACTAAAGCAATTGCAAAATGACGAAAACACCTAGAAATTGCTGTTATGATGTGCACAACTGACTAAAGGTTATGGGAATTGAACAGGCAGTTTTGAGAACTGCAATTCTGTTGTGAGAAATGCACCAAAGCAACTGAGAAAAACTGTAATAAAGTATCTATCTATCTATCTATCTATCTATCTATCTATCTATCTATCTCTCTCTCTCTCTCTAGATAGCCACACCCACCTGATGACCCTGAGGTTCTTGACTCTCTGATCCAATCTCTGTCTCGCATTTCAGAATGGATGAGTAGTGATATCTGCAAGATAAATAAGGCTAAAACTGAAATCTTACTCATTAATAAAAACAGAGATAGTGATCCCTTAGCATTAAAAGTCAAAGCGGAAGTAAAGAATTTACATGTAAACATGTACTCTGACCTAAACTTTAAATCGCATATTAACCAGATTACTAGGACTGCATTTTTCCATTTAAATAACATTGCAAAATTTAGACTTCTTATAACACTATAAGTTGACAAGAAATTGATTCATGATCTTGTTTTTAGTCTGCTAGTTTACTATATGGCACTCCTAACAGGACCGCCTAAGAAAAACATCAATCAATTGCAGTTTCTTCAGAAGGCAACATTCAGAATCTCAACTAGGAAAAGAAGATCAGAGCAAATCTCACCAGTTTTAGCATCGTTACACTGGCTAACCGTGTCCTTTAGAATTAACTTCTAAAATACTACCAATGGTGTATAAAGCCTTATAGTAATTTGGTCCCTTCCTTTATTTTGGAATGCCTGTCACCCAAGACTCCAAGTTGTAACCCTAGATCTTCTAATGATAGTTTGCTTATAATTTTAAGAGCTAAGCATAAAATAAGCAGTGAGGCAGCCATTTGCTTTTATGAACAAATAATCTGGAATACTTTACTAATAAAGATACTGCACCCCAATGTCAATATCAATGTCAATTTATTTATATAGCACATTTAAAACAAACATAGTAATGCTGTGGCCAAAGTGCTTTACAATAATAGAATAAAAGAAAAACAAAATAACATAAAACATAAATAGAAATAAAATATATGAACATAAAATAAAATACATAATAAATAGAAGTAATGTTATATACATAAAAAAATAGAAGTAATGTTATATAATCACAAAGAGGAAACCATCGGTATTACTGAAGGTCACGGAATGCAAGTGAATAGAAATGAGTCTGTAATCTCGTTTTAAACAGTTCAGTTGTAGACGACTCCTTTATGTGATGAGGTAAAGAGTTCCACAGGCGAGGAGCAGCAGCTGCAAAAGCCCTGTCTGTCCCCCTTAGTTTTACACTTGGTATGAGGGACAACCAGAGACAGCTGACCAGAAGATCTAAGCACTCTAGATGGCTGATGTAAAACACACAGTTCAGATAAATAGACAGAAGCAAGCCCATGTAAAGATTTAAAAATTATCAGCAAGATTTTAAAATCAATTCGAAAACTGACAGGCAGCCAGTGTAAAGAAGCTAAAATAGGAGAAACAGAGTCATACTTTCTTGCCAAAACCAGAAAGCGAGCAGCAGCATTTTGGACCAACTGTAATCTGCGTATCAGAGATTTGTTAATCCCAGAATACAGCGAGTTGCAGTAATTGAGTCAAGAAAAAATACACGCATGAGTAGCTATCTCAAGATCCCTAGAAGATAAAAAAGACTTTATTTGACCTAATAGACGAAGTTGGAAAAAGCAACTCTTGACTGCAGAAATTACTTGTTTCTCAAAAGAGAGGTTACTGTCAAAGATAACACCAAGATTGCGGACTTGAGGTTTGCAAAAGACAGAGAAAGAGCAGAGAAGTCCAAGACCCCAGACTAATACTGTGGAACATTTTAAGAAAAAATCACATATTTTCCTTTGTGCCCTCCCCCACCATAACCTATCGTCTATGGGGAAGGAGCGAAAGCTTTAGATTCATCAAAATTTTGGCCTCCAGTTTTCAGTAGATCTCGATGTTTTAGGGTCCCCTGATCCTGAAAAGACTGATATCTCGATGATGGGTGTGTGTCTATGTGTGTGTGTTTGTCTGTGTGTTACAATTTATTGACAATGGTCTAGAACTAAAGCGGCTGGACAGAAGAATACAAACTTAAAATTAAGCCTGTTTTGAGATGATGATGTACTGATTACTTTTTCAGCCATATCTTGCAAGAGAAAGCGGCACTCTAGAGGAACCCTCAAATACCATAATTCTGCAATTCAGTATGAATTTGTCTCATCAATTGCTATCGTAATGACCTATTTTGTGATCAGAAAGATCAGCCTCATGTTATAGAAATGTTATAGAATAGTTCGGGTAACCTAGGGCACAAAGCCTACTGACACTCACGTCCGAATTTGTTAATTTTGTTTTTTTGTAGCTTCAACTTAGTTCTTCTCTTAACACCCTAAATATGCATAGAATTATCATTTTCTTCACTGAATCTGCAGTCATTATTTATATTTACTTTTCTCGGTTTTCTTTTCCAGTTCTTCACCACCAGAACCTGATCAAAGTCCTGTGCAGCACAAGTGATGTTTAAACTGTCACAAGACCCATTGCATCGAATCCTCTAATACAAAGCCTAAAAAAAAAATAATAAAATAACAAACTACTTAAGCACATTTATGTTATGCAGAATGCCCAGTGGGGGCTAGGTGGTCTTTTGGCCTTCAACCCCTACAGATTTTGTTTTTGTTTTGTTTTTTTTTCTTCAGCTTAACTGAAGTTTCTTTATATTTTCTGTCCACCCTGGCCATCTGACCTTATAATTGGACTGTTGCTTAGAAACTTACAAAATAATTCTATTCTTAAGGACTCTACCTCTCTTAATTATATATCTTTCTATTATAAAAGGAAATGTTGGGCCGAGACATTCTCAGAGATAATTTTAAGTCCCGCAAGACAAGACTTTATGCAAAGAGATTTTGATAAGTCCCGCCCTCCTCTCAAACATTTACAGCCACGCCCACGGTCCAATCACTTCTCATTCATGTGAATGCTATTGTCAGACACAGTTCCTGTACTCTTAGCTCCAAGTGGGGTCGGAAATAAAAGACAAAGAGTAGAAGACAAAGTAGAACGTCCTAAAGAGGTTCAAAAATGTTGGTGCGATACGCACACAGAGCAGGTTAGAGATTATGAAAGTTCTAAAATTGGAAAGTCTCAAAAAACTGATAGTAAAGATTGCATTAGTGCTAACACAAGGAAATTATTACTCAGTGAAACAACATAACAGCAAAAAGAGATCGAATATATGGACACAGGTGATATGACAGAAGTATGTTGATATTAGTTGGCTTTAAACTTTAAGTCGGAGACTTGTAGATTGTCTGATTCGGGTTGCCATCGGGGAAAAGTGGTGTTTCTTAAAAATGAAGAGGTGCATCCACAAGAATTAAAAGATTTGTTGTTGGTGAAAGTGAAATCCACATACGCGAGCGGCAGAGACGTGAAGTGGCTGGCGCAAAGCACAAGCTGGGGGGTTGACGAGCAAAGTGAGCAGGGGGCAAAGCCCCCCTAATCTTTCTTATGTAAGTGTGCATTTTAATATGCTATTCATTCATTATTATTCTGATTTAAATTTCATTTGTTTTTTCTCTACATGTAACTACTTCTTTGACATGTACATAAAGTACTTTGAGCTCCATCCTTTGTATGAAAACAGAATATAGAAATGAATGTTGTTGTTGTTACAGGCAGGCCCAGGGTGTCTTTTAGTTTTTTTTATTTTTTGTTTGTTTGTTTTGGTTTTTTAACTCCTTCTTTAGTTGCTCTGCTTGGTGTTCATATTTTTTGTTAATAAAACACCAATTGTCTATGCCTGTCCCTACTTGACAGTCATTCTGGGTTTGGGTTCTGCTCAAAAGCTCCTCCTATGTTTCATATCATGAATCTATAATAAATCTTTAATATTGTTTTTTTGTATCAGTAAGGTGCTGCTGGAGTAAGTGAATTTCCCCTTGGGATTAATAAAGTATCTATCTATCTATCTATCTATCTATCTATCTATCTATCTATCTATCTATCTATCTATCTATCTATCTATCTATCTAATCAATGCTACTAATTTACTATTGTGAAAGTTGCAGAATTTACAATAAAGAATGTGTTGCGCCTGCCCTGAAGAGATGGAATGAACAAAACATCTTTGAGAATCACTTTGAGTCTCATAGGTCTCTCCATAGTTCTCCAGCCTCATAGAGAGCCACAGCTTAACTCAACAACAATGGCCACCAAATCAAATCAAATCAAAATGCAATCTGATGTAATTTTCCAATGCAAAACTAAAATAAAAACGAAACAATTACTCAAGTTAAAACTAAAATTATCCACTCATACATATGTCATATTGCACTTGTCCCTTAGCCAATGTTAACTTAGAGCTGTATTGTAAACATGAGAGTGTATTGTATTGTAAACATGATGGTGCACTTGGTCAGATTGACCACTTAGCAGCATTCAGCATGGTGATGGCTGAAGGATAGAAACTTTATGGATCTGAAATGTCTGCCTGAAGGCAGGCGTTCAAACAATGCATGTCCTGGGTGTGATGGGTCCTGAAGAATTTTCTTGATGTGCCTGAGACAGCAGGAACTATGTAGTTCTTCTAGTGAGGGGAGAGGACAGCCAACTATCTGCTGGGCGACCTTAATGATCCTGTGGAGCTTTTTCCTCTGTGCTACTGTGCAGCTGGACAACCACGCACAGAGACAGTAGGCCAGGATGCTCTCTGCTGTGCAGCGGTTGTGGTGGATTGCCGGCTTCCTATTCCGGCCCTTACCCCCAGGCCGCCAGGAGGAGCTCTCCCAACAGCAAGGACGTGCCTCGAATTCCAGCAGGGCCTCATGGACTATGTAGTTTTTATACACAGCCCTGCTGGATACCTTGGGGACCACTAGGAGTCGCTGTCGGGAAGCCCGTGGACTCATATGTCCCCTATAACCTGGAAGTACGTCCTGGTCACGTGAGCAGGAGAGACGACATGCTTCCAGGTTGAAGATAAGGACTGTTTACCCTGACCCGGAAGGAATAAGGAACTGTGGACTGTTGGGCAGGAACACCTCCGGGTCAGGGTGTATAAAAGGACTCTGGGAAAGCCCAGACACTGAGCTGAGCTGGGAGGTAGGGTGGCTAAGTGTCTGGAATAAGGAGGAGAGAGTTTTGTGATTAGTTTATTGTTTATATGAGTAGTGTGGAGTGGAGGGTGCTTGGTGCACTGTATAAGAAGAAAATAAAAGAGTCTTGTACTTTCACCTGGTGTTTGGAGTGGTACCTGAGGGTTCAAGAGGTGGACACACGCCTCTACTGTTACACGGTAAAAGGACACCAGCAGTTTGTCAGGGATGTTGTTCTTCCTGAGCACCCTCAGGAAGTAGAGTATCTTTTGGGCCTTCTTCACTACCTCAGCCGTGTGTGTTCCCCAGGTCAAGTCCTCCCTAATGGTGACTCCCAAGAAGCAGAAGTCTGAGACCCTCTCCACACAGTCCCCATTGATGATGAGTGGCTGGATGTTGTCTGCCTTCTTCCTGAAGTCCACAATGAGCTCCTTGGTCTTGCCTATATTTAAGAGCAAGTTGTTATTCCTACACCACGTTGTCAGCCGCTCCACCTCATCCCTGTAGGCAGACTCATCCCCCCAGAGATGCGCCCTACTACCGTAGTATTGTCAGCGAACTTAACAATTGTGTTACTGTGGTGGGCACAAATGCAATCGTGGGTGTAGAGGGTATAGAGCAGGGGGCTCAGCCCTGTGGGGAGCCAGTGCTGAGGCTGATGGGTATGGAGAAGTAGGGGCCCACTCTAACCCTCTGAGTGCGATCACTCAGGAAGTTCTTGCTCCAAAGGCAAGTGGAGTGTGAAAGTCTTATGTCCAATGACAACTCAGAATGGCATGGAGCTACAGTCCATCATGGGCTCACTGATGTCAGACTAATTCAGACGTGCCAATCTACCTACAGTGAACTCAGAAAGTATTCAGGTCCCCCTACTTTCAGCACACTTTATTGTGTTGTAGATTTAATTTTAAATTGATAAATTTGCCTTTTTTGCCCATCAATCTACACTCAATAACCCATAATGACAAGATGAAAACGTGTTATTAAAAATCAAAAACTGAAATTGTAGCAGTTTGCTGTTGGTCTGTTGGAGGAAACAAGAAGATCCAAAGGAAACAATAATTACAGTGGAAGATCCCTCACAGAACCCTTTAACAGTAAACCTCTCACCTCTGTGCTAACATGTGTCGTACATTAATGCTCTGTAAATGTGTGTTCATTTGACATACAACACCACTAAACAGTAAACCCTGACACAACCTGTGCAGGAACATTCTGTCTTTATTTTAAAACACAAAAGTTTACTGTATGTGGTGGCTAAAATGTAAAGAAAAGGAGATATTCATATTTCATAGGGAGCATACAAATTCTAGTCACTCTCAAGAGAGAGCCACAAAATAATTAGGAGAGAAATGGCAAACAGCATCCCCCTAGCAGATTTTGTTTATCCAGCTCCCAGAGGGTGAAAGGCAAGCACGAAGTGTGATACTCGCCCCAGCTCTGCTATTTGAAGTCGCACAATTCAGATATCTGAGGTCAATCCGCCAACAAGCCACTGTGCACATCTATTATACCGCTGGGAAGAACTTTTAATGGCAAGAACGGGAATGCGGCTTGCAGTGCAGATACAGGGTATTGTGTTGTGCCAGAGAGGTCAATACTGACATTTGTGCAGACCACCCATTAAAAGAACAACAGCTGAAATACACCTTTAATGTTGCCAGGCTAATAATAAGAGCATATCCTTTTGTTTTCTAGCAGCATTAGTCTATTGAAAGCACACCTCATGTTTAAATGTCTGTGGGTGTGTGTAGCAAAGGAGACATGATAACAGCATAAGTGGAGTTATTATAGATAGCAGTTATGGTATTGTCTCTCTGTTGAAACCGTTTTATTTCTGTTTTCTGTTCTCTTAATTAAAAACTCTGCCACCTTTTCACATTATGATGGGGAAAAAAACAAAAGCCAAAATGAACTGTCATATACTTGTGTGTGTGTGTCTGTCAGAGTTAGTAAAGTTAACAATTAGATTTACTTAATGTAGGCCACTTCCAGTGTGCTGTTCTATTGTTTAAAATGAGCCCCAAAAACAGTTCCGGAAACGGCCACTTGGGGGCGATTTCCTGTCAGACCCTGGCTAGTAATGAGGGGACTCACTGGATCTTAATAAAATAAAAAAGTTTATTCACACAAACTACTCTGTTGCATTGTGAAGCTCCATAAATCACAAAAGGCATAAAGAAGCTGCCAGCAACACGAGGCAATCCAAGCAAACAGAGTCCCAATACAGAATCCAAGGTGTACTCAAAAAACAGAGCACAGGTTCAAAATATCAAAATTAAAAAATCACAAGCTCAGTAAGCGAAAGGTTGAGAGCATGCACTGATAGCATGTTGACGCTCCCACCACACGACAGACCACCTGGATTGGGACCCGAGTGCCGAGGGTGACACCTCAGTACCACAAAGGAACAGTGTGAGGTTTTTTATGGTGGCTGGAGTGACAATCCTGCCACTGACCCCCAAATTTCCCTTGTAAGTTGGAGGAGCTTCTTGCAGGGCTGGATGGAGATTAACGTTATACCCAGGATGAAGCAATTGCTGCTTGCTCAAGGGCCCAACGGAGTAAAGTCACTTCTGGCATTTTTACAGGATTCAACCCTGCAACCTTCTGATTGCTGGTGCAGATCCCCAGCCTCAGAGCCACCATTCTAACCTCAAGCACAGTAAAGATCACAGTAATTCACCAAACACTCCTAGATGCTTTTGAGATGAACCACCAGGAACTGTGGGGGACTCTCTGGCTTTATAAGGTGGAGAGAAGTTCCTGGTGGCGATTGGCAGGTGGACCTGCCACTTAGGGGACCACCCACAAAATGCATGGAACATAACACCTTTTGTGTTTAAAACAAAGACAGAATGTTCCTGCACAGGTTGTGTCAGGGCTTACTGTTTAGTGGTGTTGTATGTCAGATGAAGACACATTTACAGAGCGTTAATGTACGACACATGTTGGCACAGAGGTAAGACGTTTACCGTTAAAGGGTTCTGTGAGGGATCTTCCATTGTAATTATTGTTTCCTTTGGATCTTCTTGTTTCCTCCAACAGACCAACAGCAAACTGCTACAATTTCAGTTTTTGATTTTTAATAACACGTTTTCATCTTGTCATTATGGGTTATTGAGTGTAGATTGATGGGCAAAAAAGGCAGATGGAATAATTTAAGTTAAAGATCACTATGTGACACGCTTCTAACACTTAAAATTAGATTGTCTTCTTCTGTACAGTTACTTGAAAATAATAAGCATCCCAATTTTTGATGACGTCCAGAATAGAAGAAAAGAACCAGAAGATTTGCCCACTCATTTGCATCTCCATATGTTTGTGTGTGGTGATCGGGAGATGTTGGAGTGGGGTGGTTATCATGAAGCAACACCCAGTGTTGTGTGCTTGTTTATTGTCCTTTTTATTGTTGGTTTTTAAGTGCAGTCCGGACTCGGTTAACAACATTCCGACTAATGATGTCCCACATTAATGGCAAAAGTGTCGAAAGAGCTATAATAAATTAAATTTAATAGCATAGAAACACCATTTCTAGAGGTTGTATTACAGTATTTATATTGTCATTAATGTGTTATTATTACTGCATTTCAGTCATTATTATTAATTTATGTGATGTATGTATTATGCTAATGTTAAGTTACCTGAAGTCAAGTTAGGTGTATACTTGACTCATCATCGTGGCAAAAATGACACAGATGTACCTCACTTCATGCTGCTGCTATATGTCTAGGTTTTCCCAACATGTTGCTCATGGAACGCAGCAATGCAGACTCAGCGCCTTTTATCCAAAGTCCTCAGACACATAGACATGCCCCAGCGTGCTGTTGACGTGCGCTGCCATTCAGCTGTGTGCTTCACACAGAATGCAGCGATACAAACATGGCACCTTGTATCCAAAGTCAGTGCAGCGAAAATGACATCTGACACATCCCTTGCCCCACCTTAATATATACCAACACGCTTAACAATGAAATCGGCAGATGACACACTGGTTGGAACCATATGCCATCATTAAGCAAGACACACCTGTATATTCATGTTAATGCACTGTCTCAAAAATGTTCTGCCATTCCTTGTGTTTCATGGGTGGAACCCCAGGAGGCAGGGCCACCCTAATGTTCCTGCTGATATCTTGTTTTATATTGAGGTCAGAGAGAAGGTCCCAGCAGTGGTTCATTGTTGTTGGAGTGTTTTTGTGAATAATTTTTTTTTCCCTTTGATTTGCTTTCTTTTTTTTTATTGGTTCTGTTCTTGCATTATTGGTTTCTAAGAATGAGACAAAACTCTTAGCTTAGGAAACAAGTCATATTCAGGCTTCATGATACAATATTCCCACAAAATGAAATTTTTGTAAAAGAAATGTACTTAATGTTTAATGTTACTTATTATGAGGCATTCACACAAAAAAACAAATTCATTTCAGTGCATAAAAACAAAAGCTTTAACATAAGTCTTTGCACGCTATATATTAAAATAAAATAATGTTGAGCTGTAACATAAAATATTTGCGCCACACTAACGTAGGATGTGTTGCATGTTGATTAGTACATACAACTTACAATTCCACTGCATACTGTACACATGACAATAAGAACCCTGTAAATCTATAATATAAATTTACTCAAATGCAAAACCATTAAAATTTAAGTGTATCATTTTGTTTTCGAAGTTATCAACAATCATTGCTCCAACAATGGCTGCCCTTTTATTTCCTACTTGAATGACTTACTGACCTGTTAGTTGTGGTTCCTGACTAAATCTACGAAGAACTTATAATGTTATATTTCATTTTAAGAAAAATATGATCATTGACACTCTGCATGAAGCTAAAACACTCACTCTGGGTGCAGACGTAGCAGGGACAGACGCCTCATTTCACCAGGAAAGCCAGCACTGGGAATTTGGCTGCCTTTCTCTCTCTGCCATTCTGTCACAAGACCCTTTGCTGTGTGACTCCTTACTGCTAGAATCTATCCCTGTTTTGGAATCTGTATCACTGAAAGGTGCAGATTTATTTTATTTAGTTTTCAGATGTAACATTATTGTTACTTTTCTTTTTGGGTATTTTTATCATTATTTTCTTAATCTCATTGTACCATATTTTGTAAGGCATTTTCTCAACAACACCAACATTTTCTTCATTGCTTTTATAGACAATGACGCCTGTTGCTAACCACACAAGCCAATGGTGTGTTAAATATAGGAGCAGGAGTTACATTGGAGTCCAAACCAAATTAAAAGTTAACTGGTAGATGAGATCTAAGAGACAAAACCCGAAAAATAATCCTAAATCGTAGTCAAAAACCCAAAGCAAAAAATGTATCAGAGAACCAAAAATCCAAAAAACATCTTAGGTTTTTTTTTTTTTTGGTGAGATAACCGTAAACCCGGACAATTAAGTGACCTCAGGCAACAAACTTCATACCCTGTGGCCCATGACATTACTTGGGCGGTCTGGAACTTGAAAGTACAGCTGAGGAGATGCAGTGGACTCATCACTATCAACTTCCAGACAGTGTTCAGAAGCCATTAAGAAGGCTAACAGAAGATGACATTATAAAGCACAATGTGTGGCCCATGCAGGCTGCTTTTGTAGAGCACTTCCACACCAGAGTGGTAAGGAAATTCCATAAAATTGCATCTCTGTCACATTTATGTTACTTGTATCTGACTGACACTGTCATACAACCTGATTACTGCAGGGCAGAACCACATACAGCCCCATGACATCCAATTCAGTGTTATCAGTTGGTATAACAGGTTCAACTCATGTTTAGGAGCTGGGGGGAGACCTGAGTAATTGGATGAACCCCACTTCCCCGTGGCGCACTGAGAATATACAGATCCTGGTCTAAAGGATCAGTGTAGGTCGCTGTAGCTGGAGAGGAAAGCAATTCTAACCATTGGGCCACTAGGCTGAGACATGTTTATTCAACACTAAAATGGAAATTCAGCCTAATATCGCATCTCATTATTCAAAAACTGTTTCTGCTGAGAAGGGTCACTGCACTTCAGCAAAATATAAAACTTAACTTGACATAAGAGTATGATGACATAAAAAGGACATTGAAGTCTGTAATGGCTGAAAATATCAAGTACGCTCATTGAGTTCTTGTGTGATTCATTTTGTGTGAGGCCAAGATCGGGAGAAAAAGCACAAAAGCGTGCACCGCGTAATCATGAGATGCCACAGAATTTTACTGACCCCCATTCTTTCATTTTGGAACTGGGACACTTTAAAAATATTGATGATGTTCATTAAACCATTAGACCAACCATGTTGGTCGTTGCAGTGCATGTCTATATCAGGAACTATTTTTGTTTATTTACACATTTATAAGGATACTTATGATTTTATGGCACTTCATTATGAATATGCATGTAGACGGTTGAGTTTATGGGTAAATAATTTACTAGGATCTGAGTTTGTATTTATTTTTTGCATGAAATCCAGGATGGATTTTCACAATCTATATTTCTATTCTGGGTTTTTCTTATGCAAGGAATCTAATTCTGATGTTAGGGTTAGGAATAGGGTTTTCTACACTATGTTTGGGAAAACTTGAAAATTGTCAACATCTTCCCACAATGCCATTTTATTTTCTTTACAAGCACCACACTTCTGGTAAATTACCCACAAGCATGCAGGACTGCACAATGCATGACATCATTGACGCATCCATAAACGCAGCTAGTGTGTTTACTCTTTTCAATTACTGAACCTTCCTTCTGACATTAGGGTCTTTGATTTCTGCTTTGCATTTTAAACTTGGCGATTGTTATGGTTTGGTTTTTGGTTGCGACTTTGGCTTCTCTCTCTCTCTCTTTTTCAGTCAGAACAATGTAGTGGGGAAGATGGCTAAAATAAATGTCAATTTAATAAACAAAATAAAACTACTACTGTTTCCCTGTTTTTGACACTTAGAGTAACTACCGAGCATCAAAATAAGCTGAGGTGGCAGTGACAAACAGAAATGGCCTACAGTAATTCTAGTTTTGCTGCTTTCCTTTTTCTAAGGGAACAGAAACACACAGGATGGACCTCCAACACCAGAACAGCTGTGTTATGGTGCGGGGCTCCACAAAACTTAAATATAGGTTTCACCACCTAAACTAATCCTCAAGGCTCCAGTGAAGCCTTGACACATCAAATAGGCTTCTAATACACAAAGTGAGCTTCGCCCCAAATTCAAGAAGCAGGCCAACGCTTACATTCCTCAAAAAGGAAAAGGGAACTGACAAACCTCTGGCCCCAAAAAAATCTAAAACAATAATCCTTGCAATAAATTGTATTAAGAAGATTCAAAAAAGCAAAATCAAAAAGGGTAAACAAAAATATGATAACCAAAAGATTATAAAACCAAGTCCAAAATCTTAAAATCAACAATCAAAGACGGGACTAAATATAAACAAACAAAGAATAGAAATATAAGGATCCAAAAATGAGTAGTTAACAACACAAGTTAGTAAGCTAACTCATGACTTAGCAAAGCACTGAGGCCTCACAGACTTTTATAAAAGTTTCTTAGCCGCAGTGTTGGGGGGGGGGGGGGCCCGCCCCCCTTAAGTTCAGCATAGAAAAACACAACGAACATAAGACAAAGAACAAATGTCAAAGATACATACATAATCGACATGTGACTGTAGAGTTATATGTATATTTCTGTATATTTTTGGGTTTTGACATATGAATTAACAAAGTTATTTTTTGCTATCATAATATTTTTCCTCATTTGTACAACGCTATTTATAATTCATATCATGTGACATTGTGAATAACACTGATTATGTCTCAGTAACGACAATATAACTATGGATGCAATTGCACTGTGCGTTATCTCTCTGTGGATAAAAACACCCTCAAGAATCTTTTGTGTTAGTTGGCATATCTTTCAAGTAGGCCTCAGCCTTTCCGCTTTATGACTTTCATTTTGCCTTTGATTCCAGATTATCGTCTTTTCATCTGATTTCTGGTTGTCTGGCTGTTTTGAATCTCTTGGTTCTGACTGTTTGTTTGTTTTCGTTGTGTGACTCTCCTCCTTGTCTTTGGACACTGTGCCATATGAGTTTTTAAAATATTTAGCTATCACTGGTACAACTACTGCGGTGGGTTGGCACCCTGCCTAGGATTGATTCCTGCCTTGTGCCCTGTGTTGGCTGGGATTGGCTCCAGCAGACCCCCGTGGGCCTGTGTTTGGATTCAGCGGGTTGGAAAATGGATGGATGGATGGATGGTTCAACTAAATAAGGAGTCCTGGACCCCCTACCTGGATCTTCTACCTACTGCTCTCCTCCATTCACAGATTTTCAGGTTCCAAATATTAACAGTTAACAGCAAAGTGAAAACACAAGACTCAGGCCAAACTCCTGTCTGGTGTCTTCCCACCAGATGTCATCTTACATTTGAACTCCAGCATTGAGAGTGGGTCCTCTGTGAATGTGCCAGACATTTGAGGTCCTCCATTGGTGACTTTTGGTGGCCTTGTCATGTCACTCTTGGAAGAGTCTCCTTCGGCTTCATTTGCTCTGTCTGTGTTAATGTCAATGTTTTTTCGTACCGACTCTCTCTGTGTCCCTACAGCGCTGACACCAACCACTTCACACCTCCTTCTCTGTTCAAGTTCAATACGAATCCACCTGCATAGCTAAACGATCTTCTGTTTGTCTTTTCATTACCTTTGTGGCTTCAATTAATAAGCACAGTTATAATGACAGAGTGCTCTATATAAAAACTAATTAAAACTTGCACATCAGTTATGAAGACAAACAGTAAAAAAGATCATACCCCACCCGCATCCTCCACTGTGTGCACCGCTCTCTGCTGAGCTGCCAGGGGATCTTTGAGTGTTTACAAGTTATTGATATCTCAGAAAATCTCAGTAGAAGCAACACTGACTGTAAAGCGAGAAGGGAAAAGAAGAGTTGCATAGCGGCCACACAGAACATGTTTCTTTTGTTAAATTGTTCATAATTTTTTTTTTTTTTTGACACATAAAACAGAAACCAAACATAACCCCTTTCAGAAGCGTCATGCTGTAAATGGCCTGCCCGTCTTCACTCTTCTCTACCTTCCACTTAAATGTCTATTACTAAGTGAGCTTTACACTTCTTTAAGGGCAGCCTTCAGTCTGTCCGTCTCTTGTCTGTAACTGGCTACGGCTGGCAGGGCTCACAGGATGACCCATAAATAATAATGTAAATACTGTGGACCAATCGATTCAACATGAAACAAAAATGTTATTTACATGGCACTTTTCTATAAAGACCACCACTCTAAAAACATTCACTTATTTATATTTTGTCACCCTGACAGGTTATGTAATCACCTCAGCTCACATATCGAAGCTGAACCCACACAACCTTGTGGTTAACATTTTAGGGCCTCAACCACAAGGCCACCCAGCCTTAAGCAACTGGTGATTCTATTCTTTATTGTATACTGTCATCAGGGGCGGACTGGCCATTAGGGCATTTGGGCCGCAGACTCTGTTCTGGTCATGGGCCGGCCGTTTCATGAAATAAATTTTATGCACTGGTTACTGTTTGACAATAAAATTAATTTTCTAAATCACTAAACATTATCTGTCCGGTACTGCGATTTATATAGTCCTATATAATGTACCATATTACGTCATCGAGTTGTTTTAGTTGTCAGTACACAACGTTGCAGCGAAAAATTTGGTCAAAACTGCCTTTTGTCGATTTCTGGGGCGATTTTAGGGCGGCACGGTGGCGCAGTGGGTAGCGTGGCTGCCTCACAATTGGGAGACCTGGGGACCTGGGTTCGCTTCCCGGGTCCTCCCTGTGTGGAGTTTGCATGTTCTCCCCGTGTCTGCGTGGGTTTCCTCCCACAGTCCAAAGACATGCAGGTTAGGTGGATTGGCGATTCTAAACTGGCCCTAGTGTGTGCTTGGTGTGTTTGTGTGTGTCCTGCGGTGGGATGGCGCCCTGCCCGGGATTGGTTCCTGCCTTGTGCCCTGTGTTGGCTGGGATTAGCTCCAGCAGACCCCCGTGACCCTGTGTTCAGATTCAGCGGGTTAGATAATGGATGGATGGATGTCAGATTTTAAGTTGTGTCTGAACAACAGTGTACAGATTAAGTTTGGCAACAGTTTAGATAGAGTTCATATCATAGGCTCATAGCAAGTAGTGAGCCGCGTACTCATCACAAATTTTAAGAAAATTACAATGAATAATGGGCCGAGTGGGTCAACCCTCGTCACCTCCGTCATTGAAGGATGCCCAGGCTGGTTTTGAGACCCAGTCCGCTCGTGACTGTCATACACATGAACTTGAAAGACTCGGCTCACAAGGTAAAGTGAAGGACAGATGAGGATGAGACCCAGTTTCTAACTTCTTCCCACCTGAGAGTGGAGGAGGACCCCTCCAAAGATGAATGATGTCCCTTCGCTTTGCCATGGAAGTCCCACTCCTTCCAGTCCCTCCGCTATAAAATAAATAATGCAACTGGTAGTCGGCATTCATTCAGTAGGCCTGGACTGTCTGAAATTACAATCGATGACAATAAGTTAAAATTTGCAGTTCATGTTTATGTGGCTTTGCTTTTTTCCTAAACTTAGCATTGTCTCTGCTAAACGGGAATCTCACTGAGACCCCAACACTTTACCCAGTAACCGCCTCTTTTTTCTTCAGAATATGCAGTCGTTAGGCACGTTACAAATACTCAAGTTGATTGTACAGTTTTGTGTAAATGATACTAAAATTTTCTTGTAGGTCATTTTGCAATTACAAGACGCAAAAGTCACTAAAGAGTTTTTTGTTTCTTTTTTTTTGGGTGAAGTCATGTTCATACTTCCCATTTAACTGTGTTCTTTACTGGAGCTGTGCAGCACATGTAATCCATAGGTCACCGGTAAAATCAATTCTGTTTATACCTCCCATTCACATCACCGCAGAGGAGTGCAGCGTGCTTTTAATATGACATGCTGTGTATTTTCCACACTAAGAAGAACCAAACCCACCATTGTGCACATTACTGTGCCTTCTCCATAGGAAAATCTCTCTGCACAAATCACTCAGAATCAGACTGGGCCTGAAGAACACCACCCCAAGATGGGACACTCCTCATGTAGACTCGCCAGTTAATTATTTAGTGCTATTCTTTAGTATAAAAGGCCCCCTATTATAAAGGATTAAATGTTATAAAGGTCACTTATGCATCCATAAAGCATCTCTCACCATCTGGACACCAGCCTCTCACAGGACAAATGCTCTCACGTACCCATTCTTGGTCAGATTGGGCCAGGTTAGAGTCTGGTAGCCTGTGCTTGTTAAAAACAACGCCAGACAGGACCTCATCTGGATGGGCTTCCATCCCATCACAGGGCACATCCATTTACAATATAAGGAGGACCAAGAGGTACCCCTCACAGATCCAGGAGAACTACACTAAGGAACTGATCCTGGGTACAAGCACTGTGAGCCAACCACAGTATCTCCTGTGCCAAGTCCATCAATATAATTTTAGGACCCACTTATTTGAATACAAATCCATCTGAGGCTGAAGCCTACCCCAGAAGCACAGGACACACAGGGGCAGACAAGGATGAGATGCCAGTCAATTACAGGCCATTCCACATTGACATGACACAGACCTTCAGTCTTGTGAAAATGTAAATTCAACCCATGCAAACATTAGATCTTCACGCAAACAGTGCCTACAGACAAAGGTGATATACTTGAACAAATGACACGTAAAATTGACTTGGTCTACTCGTTCTAATAATCTAAATTTATTAAAATGCAGACTTGTCACATGGAAAAAGTGAGTAGACCACCTACATTTATCGCCACTTCAAATCCATAGAATTAGAATCAGGTGTCCCAGATTAGGTGCCAATGATCAGAACTTCCTTAGGAGGTATGCAAGTACACCTGATTGTCTTATTTAAACCACAGGTATTGAGGGTCTGGTGTTCTCTTTGCTGTTGATGTGTGTGGAGTCATCATGTGAGGATCAAAAGAGCTCCCTAAGACCCTGAGAAAGAAAGCTGTAGATGTTCATGAAACAGGAAAGGGATTTAAAAAGGTCACCAAGTTATTTGAAATCCCTCTGTCCACTCTAAGGAAAATCATCTACAAGTGTTGTAGATTTCAGACCACAGCTAATACGTCCAGCAAAATCAGCCCCAGAGCAGACCATCTGATACTAAAAGAAGTCTGCAAGTACCCCAAAATTTCATTGTGAGCATGTGGGTAACTCATGAAACAGTTGGTGTCAAAGTGCACATTATCTACAATCAGAAAGAGATTGTACAAGTTTGACCTGCATGGCATGGTGAGTCAGGAAAAAGCCTTTACTGTCCAAAACATTAGAGCAAGAATACAGCTTGCCATTGAACGTCTAGGCAAAGAGTAGGCAATGTGCTCAAGATAGAGTTGTCTGGACACTATAAGAGTAGACATTTGTTTGGAGCAAACTAAAGACAGCATTTCAGGAGAAAACCCTAATGCCAACTGTGTAGCAAGGAGGTGGAAATGTTATGGTCTTAGGCTGTTTTGCCACTCAGATCCTAGTCAGCCTGCAATCATCAATTTAGTTTTGAATTCTGTATCATATCAAAGTATGTTTGATGAGAATGTGAAACCATCTGTCCGAAAGTTAAAGTTCAACCAGAAATGGAACTTTCAACACAGTAATGATCTGACGCATACTGGCAGGTCCACCAAGGAGTGGCTCAAAAAGAAGAAACAGAGGGTTCTGAACTGGCTAAGTCCAAACCCTGATTTGAATCCCATGGGGGAACTGAAGTGGGCAGAACATGAAAGGAAACCCACAAACATTTTGCAACTGAAGGAATTTTGCATGGAGGAGTGGTCCAAAATTTCACCGAGTCGATGTCAAAGACTGCTGGGCAGTTAAGCAAAACACCTACAAGAGGTCATTTCTGCTAAAGGGGGCAACACCAGCTTCCAACGCCAAGGGTGGACTTACTTTTTCCCTAGTAGACCATTGCATCTGCGGTGGGTTGGCACCCTGCCCGGGATTGGTTCCTGCCTAGTGCCCTGTGTTGGCTGGGATTGGCTCCAGCAGACCCCCGTGACCCTGTGTTCGGATTCAGCGGGTTGGAAAATGGATGGATGGATGGACCATTGCATCTGTTGAAACCCTTGTTGAATAAATAATTGAAAAGGCAAATGTTTGTGTTTTTATTCAGGTACTGTATGTCACCTTTCTCTGTAGGCTCTGCTTCTATGAAGATGTGCTGTTTGCCTGTTCAGATGTGTTAAAAATGTGAACAACTTCCATGGGGTGTACTTACTTTTTCACATGACTGTAAAAGGACTCCAATAGAGCATGTGACTTCCTCACAGTGACCACAGTGTGATTTGAACCCAGATCCCTGAAGCTTGGAGACACCTGCTGTACCCACTATACCCCCCCAAAAGAAAGAGAGTCCCATCAGGGCTCTCTGTGTTTCACATTGGTGTATATCACGCCAGCCCGTGGACTCAGTGCCACTTTTAGAAAGGGTTGTAGACTTTAACGATGAATCTTGTTTCATTTCGAGTTTCCCTGTAAAGAATTCCCAACATTTACATGCAGTCAAGTCGGACAGAAGGCCCATCCCACGCTTCCCTCCCTGGCGCTCCTCAACAGTTTTATTCTTTACTGCTCCTGAAATCAGAGCCGGCTGTCTGAGACACACTTGTAATTATTTCAATCACGGTAATCAGTACCGAATGTGGGAAAAGAATCCCAAAGTCCCAAGAAGGAAAAAAGAGCAGGCATGTCTAAATGTGCGCTTGACAAAGGGCTGTTTAAAGATTTATTATGGGGTGGCACAGTGATTTCTCAGCTCCTTAGAGCTGGGTCGAATTCACGTGTGGGTCAGGTTTGAACCTGGGGGTGTGATGCAGTTATACCATGTTGTATGAGCATTTAGGATCAGCAGGGGGTAGAGCACAGTGGAAATGGCCCTGGGTTCAAATCGGCCAATTTGAGTGAATGCCCGCTTCAGTAATTGTGCCATGTCTAGCATAAAGAATATTTTAACAATTAACCTTCTTTTAATATAGCGCCTTTGACCGCTAAACAGTGTAGACTACTAGGCATCACAAATCAGTTCTTACCCCGACTCACTACTGGGCTCTCCTGGACTTTTTAGGGTTTGGGTTTTTGCTGCTTTAAAATAATATTGAAAATGCATTAAAGGGAGATTTAATTTGGCAACACGGACAAAGAGAAAACGGAATATCTTGAAAGTAAATTGAAAAAGGTTTGTAGTGTGGTGAACTGCAATCTGTTGGCGGCACCACCTCATTGGACAGAGTGACAAGTACAAGGTAATAAACAATGCAATTCTCCCACCTGTGCCAATGCCCACCCCTGTGGCATGAGGTATACGGCAGGACAAGATGGCAGATCATCACTGGGCACTTTAGACTCCTCTATTAATATAACATGTGTGTCTTTGGGGATGTGTGTAGAATTTTACCACACAGACAAATTATATGACAGAAAAGAAGCCGATATAAAAGGCGCTATACTGGATATAACAAAGGCTGTTCATTAGTAAAGGCTGTCTTAATGGATTAACCATCAGCATTAAACTGACCCACAACAAGGTACTCTGTGACAGCTTGGCACCCAGCCCAGGGTTGGCTCCTACCTTGGGCTTTTTGCAACAAGCTGCAGCTGGCAACTCTGAGCTGGCACGGTCTGAGTCAGGGTGTGCCAGTGGTGGACAGGCAGGCTAACTTGTTTTTGTTTTTTTTGTAGTTATTCACACCATCAAGCGCCTCTTTATTTTGGGACAGTACAATGCAACCTGGCTGATGCCCCAACAGTTTTGCTTGTGGACATTGTGTTCCTTCAGTTTACCAATAGAAATCTGCCAGGCTAATGGTGTACAACAATTTAAAAAACTGCTAAAAGCCCATTATTTTAAAATGGCTATTTCATAGCTACACTTTAGTTGTATTCATATTAGTCTATATTAGCATTGAATGATCATTTTCCTCTCGGTTCTGCAATTCTCTACTAATCCCTACTATTCTCTGCTGTCTTTTCTGGTTCTTCTGTGATGGTGATCTGTGCCACCACCACCTGATCAAGGTACCACGCTGCCCCCGGTGTTTAAGGATTAAATGGTGGGTGTCCCAGATGTCCACATGACCATCATCATCAAATTTTTCCATGTGAAGCCTGAAAACCATGAAGACTGATTAAGAAGTTATATGTTAGGTAGAATGCCCGGTGTAGGCTGGGTGGTCTTTTGGCTTTGGAACCCCCTGCAGATTTTGTTTTTTTTTTCTCTGGCCCAAGTGGAGTTTTTTTTTTTTGCTGTTTTTTCTGTCCTACTGGCCTTCTGACCTTACCTTTTTCTTTGTTACATACTGTATAATATTATTGCTTAATCTTCTTTATGATTTATATTAACTTCCTTTTTATTTCATCTTGTAAAGCACTTTGAGCTACACTGTTTGTATGAAAACGTGCTAAATAAATAAATAAATGTTGCTGTTGTTGCTCGGTTGACGATACTGGGAATTAGAGAGTTAAATGAAGAAGTGAAGTTATTGGTGGTCAAATCTGAGGGTGACTATAAGTGGAGCTGCATCTCCATGATGGCCTGGTAAGTGCGACCTAATAGAGAAAGAGTCAAATGTTTGTGATACTCAGGTCCAGATAGAAGAGGATGAAAGAGAGGACAGAGATGCCATCAGAACCGAGCCATCACAAAACACAGGACCACAGTGAGCAGAAGCAAGTCTGGCAGCAGAAACCATTCAGTTTCATCGACCTGATTTCTAGAACTTAAGAAGGCAGCGGCAGCCTCAATGCTGACCCCTAAGGACCCCTACCTGGGACAGACACTGGAGCATTGTAGGTAACAGTCACACACATACGTGCTGCCCACATTTAGTAATCAGCCAATCAGCTGTAGCCACACAGTAATAAAATACATAACCTAACATTGGGGTCATTGGAGGGTCGAAGCAAAGACTGCAAAGCAGGGACCAACCCTGGGCGTCATGCCACACTACTGTTGGACTGCAGCAGTAAGGAGATGAAAGTCAAGTTTTGGATATTTTTGGAACCTGCAGAACCTCAAAAATGTGAATTTGTGTAGACACCACTAAGAAGTACAAACAGTAATCGACGCAGTAGTCTGTTATTTTTCTTCTCTTTTCTCCCTGTTTTGATCTTATATAGGGTTTCAAAGGTCAGGGTTTATTCTTAGAGAAGAAAAAAATTATTTTGATTATTATGCTTTCCTAAAAAAAAAAAACAAATGATATATCCATCCATCCATTTTCCAACCCGCTGAATCCAAACACAGGGTCACTGGGGTCTGCTGGAGCCAATCCCAGCCAACACAGGGCACAAGGCAGGGAACCAATCCCGGGCAGGGTGCCAACCCACCGCAGCAAATTATATATATATACATATATCTGTCCACCTGGATCTGCCTCTTCCTGTCAGGAGGACGCCATCTTTGCCAGTTCTGTGTTGAACTCAAGTACCCCAATATTTTTTCTCATTTTCCTTTGATTCTCTTACTATATTTATCTTTCTCTCTCTCTATATATATATATATATATATATATATATAGATATTATCCAACGTCTGTCTGTCTGTCTCTCCGCTTTTCACAAGAGAACAACTTAAAGGATTTAGATTGGGTTTTTTTCTATAATTTGCTTGAACACTTCAATTGATTTTGTGACTTCTCTCATCACACTAAGAATCATAGTTCGCTTGCAGGAGCGATCTATTCACGCTAATCTGAGACAGAGGCTGCGGGCCGAGGGGAGGGGGAAGCGTGATGTCAGGAGTGGGGAGCCGGGCGGGGCCTTCCTCGCTGTCCTGTTTCACTACTAAGTGGGCGGAGCCACAGGGGATGCCTAGTGTGCATATATATATATATATATATATACTGTATATATATATGTATTGTATTTTTGTCAAATGTCCTGAGGAGGCTGCTAATATGAAATTCATTGCAATACTGTACACAGCAATAAGCTTGACTTGACTTAAAATTAGACAACAAAAGTATGTATATTTTTCCTTGACCCAATACCAACAAGTTTTTTCAAAGAAGTATTGGGCATGCTAATTGATAATATTCTTGACACAGTAAACTCGTCATTAGATATGGGGGTCTTCCCAGACTGTCTTAAGACTGCTGTAGATAAACTCTTGCTGAAGAAAAATAATCTTGACTCCTCTGCTTTTGAAAATCTTTGACCCATCTCTAACTTGCCTTTCTTAAGTACAATTCTAGAGAAGGCAATCATTATGCAGCTTAATGATCAGCTCAATAAACCTGCCATTCTTGATAAGTTTCAGTCAGGTTTCAAAACAAATCACAGCACAGAAACTGCACTCATTAAAGCAGTAAATGACTTGCGGGTAAATGCAGACAGAGGCCATTTATCTGTTTTCATCCTCTTAGATCTGAGTGCCACATTTGATACCATTGATCACAATATTCTTAGAAATTGCCTTAGTCAATGGGTGGGCCTCTCTGGCAGTGTCTTAAATTGGTTTGAGTCCTACCTGGCTGGTAGAAAATTCTTTGTTAGTTGTGGTAATTATACTTCAAAGACACATGATATTTTATATGGTGTTCCACAAGGCTCTATCCTGGGTCCGCGGCTCTTTTCGATTTACATGCTTCCATTAGATCAGATTATCTCAGGGCACAACGTGAGCTACCACAGCTATGCTGATGACACACAGCTGTATTTCTCAATAGCACCTGATGACCCCAAGTCTCTTGATTTACTGACACAATGTCTCACTTATGTTTCTGAATGGATGAGTAGTAATTTTCTCAAACTAAATAGAGAGGAAACAGAAATTTTAGTGATTGGCAATAACGGATATAATGAGGTTATTAGAAATGAACTTGGTGCAAAAGTCAAGACGGAGGTAAAGAATTTAGGGGTAACTATTGACTCTGACTTGAACTTTAAATCACATATTAATCAGATTACTAGGGCAGCATTTTTCACTTAAGAAATATGGCAAAAGTTAGACCTCTTATAACTTTGCAAGATGCTGAAAAATTAGTTCACACTTTTGTTTTCAGTCGGCTAGATTACTGTAACGCACTCCTCTCAGGACCACCCAAAAAAGACATAAATCGATTGCAATGAGTGCAGAATGAAGCTGCTAGAATCTTAACTGGGAAAAGAAAATCCGAGCACATCACCCCAGTTCTGATGTCACTACACTGGTTACCTGTGCCATTTAAAATTAACTTTAAAATACTGCTTATGATTTACAAAGCTTTAAATAATCTCGCTCTATCTTATATTTCAGAATGTCTTACACCTTACACTGCAAATCGTAACCTTAGATCTTCAAATGAGTGTCTGCTTAGAATTCAAAGAGCTAAACGTAAAAGAAGTGGTGAGGCGGCCTTCTGCTGTTATGCACCTAAAATCTGGAATAGCTGACCAATAGAAATTCACCAGGCTAATACAGTGGAGCAGTTTAAAACACTGCTGAAAACACATTACTTTAACATGGCTTTCTCATAGCTTCATCTTAGTTAAATCCTGATGCTCTGTTTATTCAATTAATTATCATTATTCATGGTGGCTCTAAAATCCATACTAACCCCAACTTTCTCTTCTGTTCTTTTTCCGGTTTTCTGTGGTGGCGATCTGCCTTACCACCTGATCAAAGCACCATGATGTCCCTACATTGATGGATTACAGGTCAGAAGTCCACATGACCGTCATCATCAAGTCCTTCCATGAGAACCCTGAATGCAATGAGGACTCATTGATGTCATTGATGTTAGGTAGAATGCCTAGAGGGAGCTGGGCGGTCTCGTGGCCTCGTAACCCCTGCAGATTTTATTTTCTTCTCCAGCTGTCTGGAGTTTTTTTTTTTGTTTTTTCTGTCCTCCCTGGCCATCGGACCTTACTTTTTTTCTATGTTAATTAGTTTTCTCTTATTTTAATGCTTATTTTGTCTGTTATTCTCTTTCTTCATCATGTAAATCACTTTGAGCTACATTGTTTATATGAAAATGTGCTATAGAAATAAATATTATTGTTGTTGCTGTTGTCAAACAAAATTATTTATACCAAACATATATGTGGTTATACTCAGTGAGTCTTTCAAAACATTCATAACAGATTAAAAAAACATATTTGAAGAGATGTCCCAAATCTTACCTTCACCAAACATTAAGCTCTGACAAGAGAAGTTTATCGAGGGTTGCATGTCAAAAGTCCAGTTGGGTGCTCCAGTATGTCCAGGGTTAAGCATTTGTGGACTTCTCAATTCCATGGTGAGATCCCACTTTTTATAACTTTCACATACAAATGTTTTACTGGGCGGCACTGCCTCGCAGTAAGGAGACCCGGGCGAACCCGGGTCCTCCCTGCATGGAGTTTGCATGTTCTCCCCGTGTCTGCGTGGGTTTCCTCCGGGCACTCCAGTTTCCTCCCACAGTCCAAAGACATGCAGGTTAGGTGGATTGGCCCTGGTGTGTGCTTGGTGTGTGGGTGTGTTTGTGTGTGTGTCCTGCGGTGGGTTGGCGCCCTGCCCGGGATTGGTTCCCTGCCTTGCGCCCTGTGTTGGCTGGGATTGGCTCCAGCAGACCCCCGTGACCCTGTGTTCGGATTCAGTGGGTTGGAAAATGGATGGATGGATGTTTTACTTCAATAAACCAATCAGTGTTCACATTGGAGCCTCACCCTCTTACCTATGCTAGAAAATCTCTGGGAACAAAGAACTTTCTCCATGTTTCTCCCATTAGAGTCCAACAAGTAAATTCTCACAGGCTGATACAACATAATAAAGAAAACAAAAGGCAAGAATCCACATTAATAAAAGGATGTGTCTGCGTGTTTGTGCATCCGTCCAGCTGATATGTGCCTGTCATTCCAACAAACGGCGCATCACAGACATTTGTAGTAATAAAGTGCATTGCATTTGTCATTCCATGTGGTCTTTAGGAGAAAAATCAACCCAAAGTCTTCCTAGTAGTTTTACTATATTTGTGAACTTGGAGAGGCGTCAGCTAACTCTTAAGAATTACTCAGTGCAGAGGACATGGACCCACCTCTGCTTGCTGCCCGCACTGGCTTTCGTAAGAAGACACTGGCGATACCATATTTATCTTTGTCTTGAGAAAATACCTCCAGATAGACAACGTTTTTAGTGAAAACTTCAAGCCTTCCCTTTGTTACTGAATTGTTTCACATGCACGTTGTTGGCGATTGCTTCGTTTCGCTCTGTCATTATCACGACGTCATTGTTGCGTGGTGGTGTTTGCTGCACCTTCATAGTGAGACGTGAGGTGTATGCAAGCACCGGAAAATGTATATGTGCATGCATACGCCATCTTGTGGCTGTGGTTGAGCGTGAGCAGAGCGGACTGCTCCATACACACAAACACACAGGTTCTTCGTTTTTATGTGTCTAATGCATTACAAAACCCAATCCAATAGATGGTGCACTGTAAATATTAAAGCTGAGATCTAAATTGATTACTTAGATTTCATCCCATGTTAAATGAATAGCACAACTAGTTTGTAACAAAAAAGAATACCAAGAAATAAAGAGAATAATAAGTAGAACTAAAATATATAAGTGCATGCATATGAACACACAGAGCGCAGTGACAGTTTCAATGGTGTCTGCACTTGACCCCGGCCTACACTCCACTCCTGGTGCCACACAAAGTCGACACAAAGCTTTACTTGGCTGTTCTGAGGCTGTGTCTTCTTGTAGTCAGGTGTCCTCTTCCTCGCCACACTTCCGCACTGTTTACCTTAGTCACTCGAATAGTCATTTTGGAACGATGGCACACTGAGGAGTGTGATGTGGCCTCACGTCTGCAGAGACTCAGTTTCCATTCTCGGCCCAAACTCTGTCTATGCTCCGTCCTGTCCATCTGGGTTTTCCCACACATCCTAAACATCAGCACTTTAGATTCAACTGAGTGTGAGAGTGTGACTTGCGAGTGACTGGCACCCCACACAGGGAGGCCTCCTGCCTCATTCTCAACTCTAATGGACTCCAGCTTGGAAAGAAAATGAGTGCAGACACCAGAGGACAGGTTCAGACCGCAGTGCAATTTCAGGTTCAGATTCAATAAACGTCATTTCTTTTTGTCGATGAAGGTCTTTGTCCTTTTCTGACTGCCACTGGCCCCATTATACACAATGAGGCTTTCTTAGTAAGACGGAGAGTCATGGGGCTTTGGTATTCTTACCTTCAGCCTTGTTTCACATCTTTAACGGCTCTCCTTTGGCTGTCGTGTGGTGGGTGCAGCAACGCACTGTCTCAGTGTACGTTCCCAGCCTCCTCCTCCTCTTTTTGCTCAGTGCCACAGTGTTGTAATAGTTGAACCTGCCATTTAACACATAAAAGCGCCTGAGCTCCTCTACAAGGCAGCTTACTGAGTCTTTGGTTTCAATGAAAATGACATGTGGTGGATGGCTGGGGACCCTACCCAGCCGGGATGCCTGGAAGGACCGGGAGAGAGACAATACCTCCATGAGTGGGCAGCCGCCCTGGTTCACCTGACCAGAGCTTGGAAGCTCAACCCTGTTGGAGCTCGTGGCCATCGCCAAGGGGCACCCGGAAAATGGCTACAAAGCCTTGGATTACAGCACTTCCGCCACAATAGGAAGTGCTACCTGAACAGGAACTAAGTACGACCGGAGTGCTTCCAGGTGAAAGGGTAGCACTTCTGCCACACCAGGAAATGCTGCCATCATGGAGCACATCTGGGGCATTATAAAAGGGGACGCCTCACTCCAGCTGACGAGCCGGAGTCAGGAGGTGGTGGACAGAACTTGCGTGGAGAGGAGTGAGAGCAAAAGAAAGAGAAGAGAGAGAAAGGATTGAAGATTTGGTTTTGTAATAAACATTTATTAATGGTTGTTTTATCTCTGTTTTTATCTTGTTTTGTCTTTGTTAAATATTTTTATGTAGCACTTTGAGATTTACCACTAATGTAAAGTGCCTTATAAATAAAATGAATATTATTAATAAACGTGTGCATTTTTGGACATCTGGTGTCTGTCCATCGGTGTCCTCCACAGACATCAACAAGTGGCCTGAAGGAATGTTTGGACCAGCCATGTCACATTACAGTACATGACTTCTCCTGTGATTTCCACACACGGCCTTCATTTACATAATCATAGCGAGTCGGTGGCAGTCGGCACTGTGTGCCCTTGACCACTAGTCTCATAATGTGACATGCCCCTCCAACTATCCCCTGACTTGCTCATCTTTAGTCTCAGTGGTGGGCTCTGCGTGCATGAGAGCTGATGACCATATTGAAGCCCAACGCACAGAATTCACCAATGAGTGAACCTTCCAGACAGAAGAGAAGTGCGTCCGCCTGATGTCTGGTGTTTAATGTCCCATGACAGAAAAGAAAAAAGGCAAAAAAAGAAGCTTAGAGATTGCAGTTGGTATCGCCATACCTGTTAACCTTTTTATATAGTGCCGGCTCCATCATAGTGAATGTTACAAAATGAGGTGCGCACAACTGTGCTGGAAAATTGTCACGCAGTCGGTAAATGTGACATGGGCAATACTCTTCAGTCGTGTAAACTGACACGGTCCAGAGATGAGCTCAGCAACAACAGTCGGCAGGTCTGACATATCAGCGACTAGAAGTCACGTAATGTGACATCAGCTTTACCAAACCACAAAGGAAAAGCAGGCCTGGCGACACCTTCTTGGCTGTATTGTTGTTAATGTGCTGTCTTTCGCACTTTAAATCCATACTACAGAAGACAGGCCTTACAGACAAAAAACAAACCATACAATACAATACAGTTTATTTTTGTATAGCCAAAAATCACACAAGAAGTGCCGCAATGGGCTTTAACAGGTCCTGCCTCTTGACAGCCCCCCAGCCTTGACTCTCTAAGAAGACAAGGAAAAACTCCCAAAAAAACTTAGTAGGGAAAAAATGGAAGAAACCTTGGGAAAGGCAATTCAAAGAGAGACCCCTTTCCAGGTAGGTTGGGCATGCAGTGGGTGTCAAAAAGAAGGGGGTCAATACAATACAATACACAGAACAGAAGTAATCCTCAATACAGTATAAAAATAAAAATTTTACAAGTATGGAGCAGAATTTAAAAGTAGATGATATCACATAATATGATTTGGATTTGTTTAGAGTCCTGGAGACCTCAGCCATCAAGCTGCCTCACCCTATTGGCCATTCCACAGCTGAGACAGCGCTGGGCCAGCCAATCTGATAAAAGGACCCCCGTACCCCAAGATTCCTGTGATCCTCCATCAGGGATGACTTTACCTTAGGCAGGCGAAACAACTTGGCAGGTGGGCCGTGGCACCAAGTGCCACATTTGAGCACCGAGAAGAGAAACAGAATAGGTGAGAGTTAGTAACAAATTATAACTATCATGTTACTTATGCTGTGGTGGGCTGGCGACCTGCCCGGGGTTTGTTTCCTGCCATGTGCCCTGTGTTGGCTGGGATTGGCTCCAGCAGACCCCCGTGACCCTGTAGTTAGGATATAACGGGTTGGATAATGGATGGATGGATGGATGGATGTTACTTATGTTTTAGTGCTAATGATTAACAACAGAGATGCAGTCTGTACAGGTAATCAGCAGCTCTAGTCAGGGTATGCTAAACTGAAGTAGGGAGTCTTCAGCCGGGATTTGAAAGCTGAGACCGAAGGGGCATCTCTTATAGTGGCAGGCCTATTCCCTTCAATGACATCAAGTTGACTTTTAAGGTTCCCTAAATTCCTAATGTCCTGATCCACACTGCATGGTGACGTACTCTGCGTACTAACACAAAGCCAATGGAGTTATTCCGAGAATCTCAGTGTGCTCGACGTTCATTTTCTGTTTTGTTTTTTTCCCCAATTTTGCTCTTTAGTCTTGCAGAGCCCATTTTTGCTCAGGCAGCTCATTGATGACCGTGACCTTGAAGGAGCCACCTGCACCTGCGCTACTGTCAGCCTACAAAAAGAAAAGAAAAGAAAAGTCAGAGAAGCAAGCAAATTATTAAAAGAGAATGAAGAAAGTCAAGAATGAGCGAATGCACACCTGTGTCCTGAAGGCGAGAAACACGCTGGTCTAAATTAGCAAAAGAGGAAGCAGCAGGCCTAAGAAGAGAGCACATTTAAAGAGAGGGGGCCATTAAAAGCAGAAAGGGCTTGAGAGGCCACTCCAGGGAGAGCAGAAGGGAGCCCTCAGCCTGCTTTTCTCACAGAACACTACGACCATAAATATACTTCATCTGTAGTTTAGATGCACGCGCCTCCTGGGCTCCTGCTCGATTTGGGCTTTGTCATTCGCACCAACGTCCTTCATTATCACTTCATAACAGCCACAGAGCTCATCAAATCAATACGTAATAAAAGCAGTCGCCACTAGGTGGCTTTAGAGCTATTCAGGAGTGCCATCTGAGTCACATTTACAAGCAGCAGACATGAGAACAAGGCGACCATAAAAACTGTCTGCGCAGACCCAAGACCCTGAAAATACAAAATGAGGAAGGGGCTGAAAGTGGGACACGGTCTTTGCGTTATAACCTGCCAGCACTGATTTAAACATCGCACAAACTCGGACTCAGTGGCATTTTATATACGACATGCAGACACAGTGCATTCAGAAAGCATTCAGACCCCTTCACTTTCTGCACATTTTATCATGTTGTAAATTTAACTTTAAATGGATACATTTGCCGTTTTTGCCCATCAATCAAAGTGAGAGAGGTTTGACAATTTATTAAAAATCAGAAACTAAACAGAAATCTCTCATGCATAGAAGTATTCAGACCCTTTGCTCTGGCCTTCCAAATTATGCTCAGGTACTTCATTTTTGCTTTAATTCTCCTCAAGATGTGTCCAGAACTTAAGTGATGCCCACCTGTGGGAAACTGAATTGACTGGACATCATTTAGGAAGGCACACACCCGTGTATATCAGGCCTCACAATTCACACTGCATGTCACCTCCAAAACCTGAAGACCAAGGAACCCCCTGTAGACCTCCACGATTAAACTATGCTGAGGTAAGGAGATAAAACCATTTCTAAAGCTGTGAGTGTTTCCAGGAGCACAGCGGGCTTGATCATTTGAAATGGAAGAAGGTTGGAATCACCAGTCCAGTCAAAAATGAGTAACCAGGCAAGAAGGGTCAAGGAGGTGAATAAGAACCCGTTGGTCACTCTAACGGAGCTTCAGAAGTCCAGTTCTGTGATGCGAAACACCTGTCAGGGCAACCATCTCAGCAGCACTCCATCAATCAGGCATTTATGGCAGTGTGACTAGACGGCGGCCACTCTGGGAAAGGCATAACACAGTTTAAAGATGAGACAACAGTTGAACTCTTTGAGCAGAACTCCAAACACTCTCTCTTGTAAAGACCAGGCAGGGCTCACCACCCGCCTAATAGCATCCCTATGGTGAAGCATGGTGGTGGCAGAATCTTGTTATGGGGGTCCACTCAGCACAAAGGACGGGCAAACTGCTCGGAATTGAGGGAAGGATGGCATACTGACAGGTCCTTGAAGAAAACCTGATCCAGGGTGAAGGCAACCTCAGACTGGGATGATGGTTCATCTTAAAGCGTGACAATGACCCAAAGCATACAGCTAAGACAACGCTAGAGTGGCTTTGGGACAAATCTCTGACTGTCCTTGAGTGTCAAAGCCAAGACTTAAACCCCATAGCACCTCTGAGGAGAGACCTGAAGATTTACAGATACTTCTCATTCAATCCAGTGGAGCCTGCGAGGAGCTGACAGGAAGAATGGGATAAACTGCTGAAATCTGGGGGTGCAAGACTTGTAGAGACTTAGGAAGACGCAGAGCTGGAATGGCTGACAAAGGGGATTTAGAGTCGGAGTACTTAAATGAATGAGAATTTTCAGTTTTCGATTTGTAATGAATTTGAAAACCTTTTTGAGATTCTGACGTCTATAAGGCACTATATAATAGATAGATAGATAGATAGATAGATAGATAGATAGATAGATAGATAGATAGATAGATAGATAGATAGATAGATAGATAGATAGATATGAAAGGCACTATATAATAGATAGATAGATAGATAGATAGATAGATAGATAGATAGATAGATAGATAGATAGATAGATAGATAGATAGATAGATAGATAGATATGAAAGGCACTATATAATAGATAGATAGATAGATAGATAGATAGATAGATAGATAGATAGATAGATAGATAGATAGATAGATAGATATGGCACTATATAAGTAGATAGATAGATAGATAGATATGAAAGGCACTATATAATAGATAGATAGATAGATATGGCACTATATAAGTAGATAGATAGATAGATAGATAGATAGATAGATAGATAGATAGATAGATAGATAGATAGATAGATAGATAGATAGATAGATAGATAGATATGAAAGGCACTATATAATAGATAGATAGATAGATAGATAGATAGATAGATAGATAGATAGATAGATAGATAGATAGATAGATAGATATGAAAGGCACTATATAACAGATAGATAGATAGATAGATAGATAGATAGATAGATAGATAGATAGATAGATAGATAGATAGATAGATAGATAGATAGATAGATGTGAAAGGCACTATATTAGATGGATGGACAGACACAAACATTTTGCCCCAATAAACGTCAGCACACATTTTACATTGCAGTGCTCACCCAAGTTATTGTTTCTTAAAAGGTTCAATTGAGACTCCAACTGAATTTTCATCTCCTGTCATATTCTGCTATTTCTGATTTTTTAGCCCCCTCGCCCACTAAATTAAATTCAATTGTCAAACGTTAGGATGGGGGGGCTGTATGATCAGCTGACCTGTAAGCAATGCCCACCAGTGCTGCTTGTAGGTTTTTCAGAGATGTAAAAATAATCTTTTCCTCCTAATTATTTCTTTTACAAAAGCTGGTAATTAGCAGCACAATGTATTTGCGTTGGCATTTTGAATGTGTCAGAAATGTTATTTTTATATATCTAAATTTTGACTTGCATTTCTCACAAGATGCACTGTTTGGGTCATTGTACTGCTATTTATTTATTTATCACAGCCATCTTTAATGCACAAAGCTTAGCGAAATTAATTTTATCAGCAAGGCTTTCTGAGAACAAATACACTTTTTATTTTTAATTAATATATGGTGAAAAAATTTACAACCTTGAGAAAATGTAGTAATGACCCAGGAGGGGTTTCCAAGATACTTTCATCAACACCTTCCTGCGCCTGTGAAGACCCCCGTAAAACGACTATCAGGACTAATTTGGATAAACCTGTTTGAGCCCACCTGCTTAGTCACGTGGACGACACAACAGTAGGAGTGCTGAGATGGCAGCGTCGCTCGAGTGTCACGTTAATGTGATCAGATAGTGTCACTGTCACTGTTAACGTGACCAACCAAAAAGCCTGTGCCTTGGCTTCATTTGTTCTGTTGTTCTAAGATGGTGGCCTGATGATTTTCATAGAGCCATCTACTCTACTCTCTGTTCTGTATGACAAAGACATTAGCTAAGATGAATCAGTTCACTTTGTTTTCTCATCGCTGATCAGTTTTTAATCATTTGTACCCTGTGATAAACTGGCACCACACCGAAGGCTGCCTCCTGCCTTGTCTCCAATGCTGCCAGGCTAGGCTCCAGCTCTCCTTCAATCCTGAAATTCATTTAAGGGATTTTACAAAATTAGTGTGGCACTCCCTTGGCAAAGGAGCACACCAGGCTCAAACAAGACGAGTTTACTTTCTTCACACCCTCGCAGCGGTCAGAACAGTTTCCAGCACGGTTTAAAAAGTGGAGACCACTGACATTTTTCCCTCCTCATCTGTTTCTTTACTTCTTTTGCATTTGGCTATGGTCAGTGTCACTACTGGTAGCATGAGGCGATACCTGGACCCTGCAGAGGTGGCACAGGTAGTTCAACTTCTCCAGGATGGCACATCAATACGTTTCATTGCCAGAACGTTTGCTGTGTCTCCCAGCACAGTCTCAAGGGCATGGAGGAGATTCCAGGAGATGGGCAGTTACTCTAGGACAGCTGGACTGGGCCATAGAAGGTCCTTAACCCATCAGCAGGCCCTGCTCTTCTGGGCAAGGAGGAACAGAATGAGCACTGCCAGAGCCTACAAAATGACCTCCAGCAGGCCACCGGTGTGAATTTCTCTGACCAAACAAGACTTCATGAGGGTGGCCTGAGGGTCCAGCATCCTCTAGTGTGCTTTGTGCTCACTGTCTGGCACCGTGGAGCTCAATTGGCATGTGCCATAGAACACCAGAATTGGCAGGTCCACCGCTGGCACCCTGTGCTTTTCACAGATGACAGCAGGTTCACCCTGAACACATGTGACAGATGTGAAAGGGTCTGGAGAAGCCATGGAGAACGTCATACTGCCTGTAACATTGTTCAGCATGACTGGTTTGGTGGTGGGTCAGTGATGTTGTGGTGAGGCATATCTATGGAGCGATACACAGACCTCTACAGGCTAGACAATGGCACCTTGACTACCATTAGGTATCGGGATGAAATCCTTGGACCCATTGTCAGGGTTCCTCCGGGTGCACAACTCATGTGGCGAGAGTATGCTGGCAGTTCCTGGAGGATGAAAAAATTGAAACCATTGACTGGCCCCTGACCTAAATCCAATAGAACACCTCTGGTTGTGACATTATGTTTCGGTCCATCAGAGACCACCAGGTTGCACCACAGACTCAGCGATGCCCTGGTCCAGATGTGGGAGGAGATCTCCCAGGACACCATCCATCATCTCATTTGGGCCCCCCCCCCAACGTTATCAGGCATGCATACAAGCACGTGGGGGCCATACAAACTGCTGAGTACGATTTGGAGTTGCTGCAATGGAATTTCGGCAAAATGAACTCACCTGCCACATGATTTCTTCACTGATTTTCGGGGTGTCTTTGAATTCAGCCCTCTGTAGGTTGATCATTTTCATTTCCATCAAACGATGTGACATCCTTTCGTTCCTAACACCTTACCACATCAGTCCACATCAGTCGAGAGAGCCAGTAGGTTTTTATTCAGATTGAGATCTGATGCGGTTTTTTTTAGCAGTATATTTATATTTTTATATATAGAGGGGGAACCCAAAAATAACTGGAACCTGTACCTGTACCTGGCACACAGTCTCGAAAGGTGTAGCATATGTGGTACGTGGCTGGGGGTCAGACCTGGCCGGGACGCCTGGAAGGACTGGGTCGTGGCGTATTTATCCTCCGGGCCACGATGGGGCAACCGCCCTGGAGTAGAAGAGGCCCATGGAAAGGGAGCAGGGAGGCTCAAGACCGTTGGGGCCTCTGGTCACCGCCAGGGGGTTGCCCCGAGCCTCATGGAGCCCGGGACTTATTTACTTCCGCCACGCCCATGGAGGACGATCCTGCCAGGGTCACCCGGAGTGCTTCCGGGTGCTCTCCTGATGCTTCTGCCACACCAGGACGTGACGTCAGGTAGAGCACTTGGAGCTCATCCGGGTGAGGATAAGAGGGGCCGCCTCCCTCCTGTCACTGAGCTGGATTCGGGAGCAGGAGCGGGATGAAGATCCTGGAGAGAAGAGACAGGTGGCCCAGGGACGAGGAGAGAGAAGGCCCAGGAGAAGGGTGACTGGGGCTAGAGGCACGTTGTGAGTTGTGCGGGACTGTGTTGTGCTGTGGAGAAGACAATAAAGAGTATATTTTGGATAAAGATGTGGTCACCGACTGGTGGTGTCCGGGCGAATATCACACATACTAACAGTATTCAGTGCCAGTCTGCCAATTGCTGTTGCTCTGTGTTGTTCATACGCCATTCCATGTCGTTTTTTCTTGATGCTTTTCTGGGTGTTCTGCGATTTTTGTGATGGGTGATCATAAAGAACAGCGAGTCTGCGTTAAATTTTGTTTTCTCTAAGGGAAAACAGCTGCTGTAACTGTAGTGATGCTTGAAACTGCTTTTAAAGAGGAAGCTTTAAATAAAACACAGGTCTATGTGTGGTCTCTGCGTTCCCAACACATCTGAAAAAAGAAATCAAAGGAAAGCGTTTCTGTACCGTGGAGGAAGTCAAAGAAAAATCACTGCAGGCCTTGGTCAATGTTCCTCTTCAGCAATTCCAAAAATGTTTCCACCAGACGGAAAACCGTTGGGACAAGTGCATTCATTCACACGGACAGTACTTTGAAGGAGACTAAAGTTATTATTAAAACAATTTTCTCAATTCCGGTTATTTTTGGGTACCCCCTCGTATATAGAGACAGACATATTAGTCAGGGAATGCCTGTGCCTTTGCCTTGCACAATAGCTCTATGCATATATTGTCGTAATATAATAAATTAGATAATATTATGTCATTTGCTCACTGTATGTCACACCTGTATGTGTATATTTAGTTTAATGTATTGTGATTGGCAGCACGGATGCAGTCAGGATCAGGGAACAGTTGGGGTTTCCGATTTAAACAAAAACAACACGTCCGCCTGCTGCACTTTCTCTCTCGTCGCTTGCTCTGTCAGTCGCACCGCGTTCTGATCCCGGGATCTTTCTGGCGCATTGCATTTCATAGCGGAGCGACCAGGAGGGGTGGGACTCGTTCGTGACATCACAGTCATTTATTTATGTGGGCGTCTGCTCTGGGCTGTGGAGAAAGAAGAGGAGACCTTTAGCCACAGCGCCCCCTCACGCCCTGGAGTGGTACTGCTTATCTTAGTCGAGCTTGTCAGAGGATGCCCAGGGGCGCATGCGTCACAGTATATTAAGTTTATATTTAAAATCTGAGTTGTTTCTATTTAGCCATATTATATTTAAAATGTATGTTGTTCTATTTAGTCTTATACTGTACATCTGATCTTTAAACATCTTTTTGCATAACCTGAGCAGGAAACCAGAATGGCTCCTCACTGCACGTTGTACGTTTATAACTGTGTATTGACAGATAAACAAATCTCGCTCCCTCTTCTTGTTGTTGACGCTTCCCTCAAAATGAATCCTCTACTCTTGCAGGAGTCAAGAATCAACCAGCCATACATTGGAACAGAAAAGGAGTCAATTAGTGTGAAGAAAACTCCCATAAGCACAGGGAGTACCTGAACATTCCACAAAAACAGGGACCTGGGCCGGGACTCGAAGCCAGGATCCATGAGGCAGCAAGTCTAATCACTGAGCCGCCATGGCATCAGACGGCCTCTTAGCCGTTGTATGTGCCTCACTGGAGGACGAAGACGAACGCCCAGGGCAGATCCTCAAATGGACGTCAACCCTGCTCCGTGCCCTTTTGCTTATTGACATGTTCTCAAGCACGTGTTTTAGTTTTAGTTTTTTTTATCAGTCTTTGATGTGTTTTTCTGTAATTTCAACCTTCCGCGGAGTTTTCCACATACTGGTGGCCTTTATATGTTGAGCCTCTCTTAATTTAAGGCCAGCTTCCCCCGATGCTTGTTGTTGTTTTATGTCAAATGCAGCGATGCTGTTTATAAAATTTAATAATTATTAAATAAAAAATTTAAATTAATTAAAAATGAATACATTTAGGGTGGCACAGTGGTAGCGCTGCTGCCTCGCAGTTAGGAGACCCGGGTTCACCTCCCGGGTCCTCCCTGCTTGGAGTTTGCGTGTTCTCCCCGTGTCTGCGTGGGTTTCCTCCCACTGTCCAAAGGTTAGGTGCATTGGAGATCCTAAATTGCCCCTGGTGTGTGTGCCCTGCAGTGGGCTGGCGCCCTGCCCGGGGTTTGTTTCCTGCCTTGCACCCTGTGTTGGCTGGGATTGGCTTCAGCAGACCCCCGTGACCCTGTAGTTAGGATATAGCGGGTTGGAAAATGGATGGATGGATGGATAAATTTAAAAATTATTTCAAAATTAAATAAAAATTAATTTAATAACTGCTGTGCCACATAATATGGAACAGAAGGTGGGGCCTACCAGGACAGCAAAAAGGATACTGTCCTCCAGTGGGCAAATGGCTGCCAAGGAAATGCTGGCACACGTAAGGAATGGAGCTGAGCAGAGTCATTAAGGGAGAGGACAAGCCACTGAAATGCCAAGGGGTCCTGCCAGCTCTGTATGTTCCCTCAGAAAGCAATGGGCATGGGTACACGTGAAGGATAAGAAGAAAGAGAGAGACAGAGAACTGTAAAACAAGAAAAGACCCCCCAGTAAGACTGAAGACCAGCAGGCTGGCGGTGCTTGAGATATTTGAAACTTTGCGGAGAAAGAAAGATGACAGGATGACGCAGTACCCCCTAGCCAGCAGAGGGCAGCATAGGGTCCCAACACAAAAGAAGTGTGGCTGCTTTTTTAAACAAAGGACTGGCAGGGGCTTGAGTAGTACCCAGTGGCCTGTTAGTTTCATCATACAGACTCAAAGTGGAAGGAGAGTGGCGGGCACAGGGCCGGATTTTCCTATAGGCTAACTAGGCTTCAGCCTAGGGCCTCAAGATCAAGAGGGGGCTACATTCAAATTGTTAGCAAAATGTTATTATCTCTCATGTAATTTACAAACTTAAAAATGGAAGGTGAAAGGGCCTCATAAGTGGAATAGCCTAGGGCCTCTTTTCATATAAATCCGGCCCTGGGCGGGCACAAAGCTGCCAGAGTCGCATGGCTCCTAGAAGGCTACAGACTGCATGGAGATCGGCGTAATGATTCCACAGGAAGAAACAGTCGTAGGTTACGGCTCAGGAGATGAACTCAGAAAAGCAAGCTGAGGTTGACACCATTGACTAAGAAAACAAGCACTCTAAACTCAGCAGAAATCGGGATCAAAAAAGACAAAACGAGAGGGCTGGGGGCCACAAAGTCGAGTTCTATGAACTAACCAATACGAGGGGGCAAGAACAGAATTTGGGAAACCAACACGAAGAGGACAGATTGATATAACGAGCCACACGCCACGTCCTGAGAAGGAATGTGAATGCTGGGGCGATCCCAACGTTTATGCTGACATGGCGTTGATGTCTTGTGACGCACACCTCTGATCACCAAGCCAAGCAACAGCACAACAACAATGGCGGCATTCAGACAAAAATGACATTATGATGGGAAAGAACTCAAAGAGGAATGTTCATAAAAATGCATTCAAACAAAAATAAATGAAACCACTGAATCCCTTGATGTCAGAAGACCCCAAAATAACAGCTTAATGGTTTTTGAAGCCAAGAAATGGCAACAACTAATTTAAAAAACAGAATCAAATTACGACAATATGGAGTCAGAAAAGCAAGCTGAATGTCGATCCCAGGAAGTCGGAATATGAGAACTAAACAGAGATGAAAACATGGAATAAAGATCGGGGTCACAAAAAGACACAGCGAGTGGGCTGAGAGCCAGAAAGGCGATGAATTCATTAGGCCAAAATGAGAGAAGTCAAGAAACAAATCAGAGACAAAGTCAGAAGATCAAACTAATAAAATAAGTTGCAAATAATGTTCTTTGTATGCATCTGTAAACTCCTACGATTCAAAAAAGCACGATGCCGATCTTTATCCCGTTGTGGCCATCGCTTCCTGCAACGTACACCCCAGGGTGTTAAGCTCAGCAACCAAAATGGTGGAAACCATAGAAAAGCAAAATGGTGCTGCGGGAGAAAGAATTCAGAATTCCAAAACACATCAAAAAACCAATGCAACCAATGAATTCCTCGATCTCAAAAGATCCGAAAATTGCTCACTGAACTTAATGATTTTTTTGAGGCCAAGAAATTACTATAAAACTTTAAAATTGATTCAAACCATGATGGCTTTAGCCTTAGCGGATAGACATCTGCTGTATCAGGAACCAAATGTACGAAAGATGAATGAATTTGACAAAGACGACATGTCTGCTGTCACTCATCACCCCGCCGTCTTTGGGGTTCAGCTCTAAACTGTGCGCCACCTGTGCAAATGCTAGCCACTGTGCTGTTAAGCCAACCTGCCTACACACACTCAACTAACTAACGTTAACTTCCCGTTGGTCGGCCCACAGTAGGTTTGTTCACTGATAATCGCCCGTCCCATGCGGCTGGCAGTGCTTTATTACAGCCGCTGTAATAAAATTAAATAAATTGTGAGAATGGAATGTGGGAGGTGTGGGTAGTAGTAGTCGTACATAAATATATCTAAAACGTGGACCCACTTACTTTTCCAAGACAACTTTGCGAAAGAAGACGATTATAACGTAACGTAAGCTAGAAAGTAGAAACTTCTCTGTGCTATAAAATGAAACAATTTCAATTGTAGCAAATTAAAATAAGACTGGCTGTCAGGATACTACTACACAATCAACTCGTTTTACACAAGTTCTGAGAAAATGGACGTTATAAAGTGGTCTCGCTCACAAATCCTCATAGCAATGACACTGATGCACAGTAAGCCATGCTAAGGTACACAAGAAAACAGATTTGTTAAAACTGTTAAAATTTACAAAAATGGAACTGACTGGCAAGTCACAAATCATATTACTTATAATATTACTTCTTCTTCTTCTTTCGGCTGCTCCTGTTAGGGGCTGCCATAGCGGGTACCTTAAAATACTCGCTTGTGTGCCTTCTGTTGTGCAAAAGCCTCAAGAGTGTTTGACACGTCAAGTTGTCTGGCACGCTCGTTTTTGATTGAAATTCCAGCTTGTCCTGCTACGTGGTGCTTCTGAGGTCATTATTGATGAGTTTTAACTTGAAGAACAATCGTTCACACGCAGCAACAGTCACTGGTATAGACAGCAGTAACATGTAAGCCGTGCAAACGTCACTGGAAGTGCACAGCGATCTATCAGCAACAGTGCAGATACTTGGAAAACACGAAATGACAACAATTGAGCGGGAAACGGCGATGAAATGTCGGTGCAACAGTACAGCGTTCAACGAGAAGATCGGCAGCAGCATACAATCCGTCGTCAGCCATCGACGTCAGACTTGATGGTAACAAGACATTGAATGTTGAAGCCACTGCATCGAGACTCCATGACGTGCGGTGAGGTTCATGGCTGGTGACTCCGTCAGAGTGAGACTTACAAACATATGAACCCTATAGAGTCGCTTAGATAGATAGATAGATAGATAGATAGATAGATAGATAGATAGATAGATAGATAGATAGATAGATAGATAGATAGATAGATAGATAGATAGATAGATAGATAGATAGATAGATAGATAGATAGATAGATAGCTAGATAGATAGATAGATAGATAGATAGTTTTTTAATTTTTAAAATGACCTTTATTTTAAACAGTGACAAAAACATTAACAAAACAATATACACATTCAATTTACATAAAAAACCAAGCGTCATAATAAACAAGAGAGCCATACATCCGACCCCAACTACTCCCCTTTACACTCCTCCCACTCCGCACATTAATAATAATTAATGAAATAAATAAATGAATAAATGAATTCAAATAATGAATTTCCCATTGGGATTAATAAAGTATCTATCTATCTATCTATCTATCTAATAACTTTAACAGTTAATAATTCATTATAACACAAAGACCACCTTTACTCCCCGTTTACACTCCTCCTACTCCACACAATAATAACTACATGATGTTGATGCCCACCATTACTGTCTTGTTATATCCAGTTGAACACCAGTTCACCCCCCTCCACAGCACACAGTACTTGTCGTGTCCCCACATGTTGCTAAACATTTCTAAATTATTTGTTAGTTTATGATACATGAAATCAAGTTTCAGTCTACTTTTAATTAAAATTTTAAAAGAGCAGCAGAGCGTCAGTCCCCATGAAGTTCTTCTCTTTATTTCTTCTTGTTTTTAAAATTGCCAACTTGGCCTGACCTACGAGGAAATTTCCAAAAACACAATTATTCTTATTGTTTTGATAATAATTAATACCAAAGACAAAGCAAATAGTAGAGAACTTAAAACTAAATCCACCAAGAAGAAAGTCCAAGAACCTGAACAACGGCTTCAGCCTTTCACAGTGAATGAACAGATGAAAAATGGTTTCTCTCACATTACAGAACGGACACTGGTCAGTCTCTGAAACTTTAACGGTAAACAAAAACGAGTTTGTGGCTAAGGCCGAGTGCGTTATCCTCCACTGCAGATAGATAGATAGATAGATAGATAGATAGATAGATAGATAGATAGATAGATAGATAGATAGATAGATAGATAGATAGATAGATAGATAGATAGATAGATAGATAGATAGATAGATAGATAGATAGATAGATAGATACTTTATTAATCCCAATGGGAAATTCACTTATTGACTATTCAGCTGGCAGCCAGCGTGCGCACTGACTTCTGGTTATGTTTCATATCTCATCAGCATTCTTTACACACACATAGACAGGTAAGGCGCATATTTGGCTAAGAAAGAACGTCACATTTATAGCGTCGAGAGAGAGACAGCGGAGAGAGTGTTCTAAAAAATGTGTTCTGAATTTGCTGTTGCAATTTCGCAATTCATACTCATACAATACAAATGAAAGTATTGAGAGGTGTACAAAAAACGGATTTAAATTTTGACCTTAATTGAAATATTTAGTTGTTTTTACATGCTTTTAATTCTGACGCATTAATCAATTTTAATAGACTGTTCAACAAAAGGATAACAAGAAAAACAAAGGAATATTTCATTTAAGGTCAAAACTTAAATATTGGATTGGTTTTTTTCTTAGTCTGATCCCATTTTTTATAAAATTGAAAACCATTTATGGTCTTACCTTTATTTGTAAATGAAGTCCACGCGCCTATCCTTCTCCACGAAAATCTCCTTCACGTTCTTCTAAAAGTCCTCCTTATTTTCCTTTAGTTTTAAAAGTCTTAATCTTCCAATTCGAGAGTCAGCCGGAACACAAAATAAAAATAAACGGACCGCTGCAGTGCACTTGACTTTCTGATATCGCTAACTCATTGGCGCCGAGAGCCTCTGCGTAGAAGAACAGCAGCAACGAGCACCTATTGGGCTCACATGCGCCCCCTTCAGGGTGGCACGGTACTGTCTGCCTCACCCTGTGCCTTTTCACTGCGGTTTTGTGTCCAATCAGCAAGACTAAATATGTCACACACATTCATTAAAGATATTAGCCAGACTGTGGAAAGTCAAGGTGTATAATAAACGTGTCTGCAAACACGATACTGGAGACATACAGAGAGGCAGCAACAGGCACGCGCTAATCGCATGAGGGACAGCGCAGTCCAAGGTGAGGAAATGGGCCAATTCAGCGATCTTTACTATAAATATGATCAAAATTATTGGAATCATACAGAAAACAAATTTATAGCACAGACCAGTGGACATATTTATTTTAGATAGTTATGTTATCATTATTAGTTTTTATTTACTTTTCATGATGACAGGTGCCTCACCTGCCATCCCTGTCGAGACTGTGAAATCGCTGTTTTAGTTAAGTAATTAAAAATTTTTTAAAAATCTATACAGCCCTGAGTGGGCCATCCAAGCTTGTAGGCCCTTATGCTTTGCACAATCTGCACAATCCATTGCTACGCCACTGGTCCAGAGTGAAAATCCAGCAACAATGTGCCCACCAATCCACCAAGAACCATGGATATCAAAGGCAACCTTCACCCTCCTCCACCAACGATATGTCGTATCCAAGGACTCATCAAGACACCTAGAGGTTTGCCTCCTCAGCAAATTTTGCCATTAAGGTGTTCGAAAAGATATTGAGGTACACCATGACAGTAAGATACTGAAGCATCCAAAGGGAGAAGGCAGAACTGGGCATGGCCTGCCATCTTTAAAGACAAACATGGAGTCTCAGTTACATCAAGCCCAGCATGCAAAAGATTGTGGAGGAATTCTACCGTACACTAATTTATTCTCCTGCATGTAAACTGCCAGCTCCACAAGGAGAGCCAGAGCCAGAAGAAGTACTGCCAATCCTACACTCAGAGTTTAGGAGCGCTATTGAGTCAATGAAAAGTGGCCAAGATCACCACTGACAACCTCAAGACTGGCAACTCCATACCACACCTCCTGCTGGCACACCTGTTGACCTGGTGGATCAAGAGTGGCAAGACACTGGATCAATGGAGGGCCTCAAACCACCACGTTCATCTTCAAGAAGAACAAACTCATATATTGTCCTATTTGCCTCCTTCCAGTTATGTAGAAGATCTTCATGAATGTGATCATCAAATGTATTAGACCCCATCTGGAAGAAGAACAACTTATTGATCAAGCAGGATTTCACAAAACAACATCTGTTGGGCTGACCACATCCAAATGACCACCAGCCAGACCGAGACCAGGCATGAGAACTGATTTCTACTTCTACTCGCATTTACTGACCTTGAGAAAGCTTTTGACATATTTGAGCGTGGAACAATCATCCAGGCACACCACACGCTGCCTACATCTACTGTACGTCTGGCACAGTGCTACTGTAACACCAGCTCCACCATCCATCTGTTCGACTGACCCATCACACCACCCATCAAGAATAGACTAGACAACTGAGAAAGGCATCAGTCCCCAACTCTTCTAGAAAGACATTGTTAAGAAGCTCAGCTAGGATGGCTTCAGGGTCATCATCAATGTGCGAAAGCTGAACCCTGTACACACTACCATATAAATAAAATGTATTATTGGTATTATTATTATTTCACTGACAACATAACTAAGATATCTAAAGAAGCTTCAGTGATGCTCTTTTATAACAAGTGCCCCTCAGGTGTTGCCTAAAGGATTGACCGTCTCTTGTAAACTCATAAACAGACATGTTCACCTGTTCCAATGATCCCTTCAACGGTTACCGTGGGGTCCTTTCTTACCACATTGAGCATTCTGCATTGGGCCTTTTGAGTCATCCTAGCTGGGTGTCACTTCTAGAGAGAGTAGGCCACAGTAAGAAATCGTCTCCATTGGTACACAATGAGAATAATGCCCCTGCATCCTCCTTGGTGTTAACCCTAAGCCTCTCCCCGGCCCAGAAGTCTATGTAAAAATGGTTAAGCCTGAGTGTCTCTCGGGTTAAGTTCTTATGATCCAAGGTATAGCATTAAGCCCAAATAAAACTCAGGACATCTACCACCTAGTGGATAAAGTGGAGGAGTCTTGACACGCAATGGTAACTGATCAATATTCATGAGTGGGGCGGAGCATTCAACCGAAACACAACGGCATGTAAACAAAAAGCACAAGTAAGCCAGTTTTAGAACAAACTGAAACATTAGTTGAATCAAGTGATAGTGACGACAGTGTGAATTAGCCATGAGATGTTGACACGGATAGCGAAACTGGTGCAAGCGGCACCGTATGATGTAACCTCCGTGATATGCCGGGTGAATATGGTCACATAAAGCTTCACCACGGTGCAGGTAGGTGCGTAGCAAAAAGGCAAAATAATTTCGATAAAGTGCAAGGACAAGAAAGATGTTAGTCCACTAAGTACTGTTCACAATGTCAAGGAAAATGTTGAAGTCAGTAAGCCTTAGGCCGGGGTGTACTTCACGCTGTGCGACATGTGAGCTTGAGGACGCTGCTGCCACACACATCAGTGTACTGCCTATACTTGTGCGCTGTGAAATAAATAGCCTCAACACGCAGAAAAAGGTTTGAGGCAGCCACCCGTATACTTGAGCCCTGGCTGCAAAAGGCAAATAAAGTTGCAAAGATATGTATAGGTTCAAGTCCAACATTCGACTGACTAGAACAAGAAAGTGGTATGGGTTTTAAGATGGCCGCCAGGAAATGACGTCTTCGGAGTCGGAAGCAGAAGCAGGCATAATTTCCCGTTTTTGATCTGCAGAGATAAACAGAGACAGGATTAGCGCACCCTGCCACCCCCTGGCCTGGCGTGGAATTACCTTCAGTTGGTCCTTCTAGCTGCCTCCTAATCGCACGTGTGTGACATCAAGTACTTTAAGTAAATTTGGAGGATTCCACCGGGTGGCAGTGTGAGAAATCATCACGGTGAGAAAACGACATCCAGATTCGCTGTGTTGTGAGTTGAGGGAAGTAAGATGTTAAAAATAAAATCTTTTTGCATTCTAAAGACACAGAAGATGATATGTGAGACCTTTAAATGTATCACGTCATTACGGTGGGGAATATGCGACGCTTGTATTGCCTATGCAAGAAACGGATGAAGAAAAGCACCATAAAGACATTGGCACGTCAGCACTTAAGTTCACCACATTGAACCACTCATCACACATCAAAGGACGCACATTGATCCTGTTGGAGCTGCAAGCCCACCGTCACATGTTGATAGTAAACAACAATGCTGACATCACGTACCGAAACTTGTACGTACACACCACCCAACTTGCACATGCGTTGCATTCATTTTTGACGATGTGCTGAAAGGACGCATCCAAAGAACGCTGTGAACGAGTGGCAGCCATGATGTGTGTGTGTATGTGTTCTGAGCGTGAAGTATAAACCGGCCCTTAGAGACAGGCTGAGAGAGTAGAAAAGCTGACCCTCCACATCGAGAGGAGCCAATTGAGGTGGTATGGACTCCTGAAACTGGAGAGGGAGGAGGAAGATGAGACCCCAGGGCTCGCTGAGAGGATTATATCACCTAGAAGGCCTAGGAACATCTTGGAATCCCACAGTATGAGTTGGCAAGTGTGGCTGGAGAAAGGGACTTATGGGTCTCACTGCTAAGACTGTCGCCCCCTTGACTTGGCTTCGGATAATGAGGGGGAAATAGTTGAATGAATGTGGTAGCCTACAATAACACAATGGACGCATCAATCATGCAGGTCAGGAGCTGACATTCTATTCTCTCGTGAGGAACAACAGAAATAAAGTGTGTAAATAAACCCGCGTCCACCGGCCCGATTGTGACATCGGGTTGTGCATTGGTGACAGTCTCGAAACATGTCACACGGAGGATGTTTACAAAATCAGCATCATTACAGCAGAGGACACTCAATGTACCAAATATATCTGATATTTACATGTTTCTGTTACACATAAGAAAATGACTTCTTGTTGAAAAAGACATACTGTAAAGTATTTGGTTTGTTTATTGGGGGGGCATAACGCTAAGGAGGCTAGACTGGGCCCACATCCAGGGGTATGGAGAACACTGCAGGGCCAACTGGTCCACTCCTCGCCCAGTAAAAGCCTGGCAGCACTCACCACAAGTTCACGTACTGTACAAACACTGCAAGATTTGTCTAGACAAGTAATTACATTAAGCATATGATTGAAAATAAAAATAACTGGAAAGAATTGCGGGAGGCATGGTGGCGCAGTGGGTAGCGCTGCTATCTCGCAGTTGGGAGACCCGGGTTCGCTTCCCGGGTCCTCCCTGTGTGGAGTTTGCATGTTCTCCCCGTGTCTGCGTGGGTTTCCTCCCACAGTCCAAAGACATGCAGGTGAGGTGGACTGGCGATTCTAAATTGGCTCTAGTGTGTGCTTGGTGTGTGTCCTGCGGTGGGTTGGCACCCTGCCCGGGATTGGTTCCCTGCCTTGTGCCCTGTGTTGGCTGGGATTGGCTCCAGCAGACCCCCGTGACCCTGTGGTCGGATTCAGCGGGTTGGAAAATGGATGGATGGATGGAAAGAATTGCTTAAGATGGCAAAGTCCAGTGTTGTTCTAAACATTTTAAAAGTTAAGTTAAACGACGGAGGGAAGTGTATTACTTATTTCACACAACACCTGGTGGGCTGTGCCCTGGTGACCCTTAAATCAGAAACGCCACTGCTGATAAGCCGCATTGAAGTACACGCTGGGGGTCAACGGGAGGCGGCAGGCCGATGTCATTAGCGGTCAGCCTCATCTCGGCTCAGGATGGACGTCGCCCAGGGGCTCGCACTTTCATTACACACTTGCTGCTCATAACCAAGTCTGAAAGGTTGGGGGGGTGGAAGCTGCACAGATGAGAAGTAGAAATAAAAAGGCCCACAATATTCAAGCTGATTGTACCAAACATCAGTCGAATCGGACCGAAGAGCAACACAAAAGGTCTGAAACTGCCGCCGACGTAAGGATGGATGGCGAGCCGAGTCCGAGCGCGCGTCTCCATTCTTCCAAGACGGGGGATGTCAGCATCGCGGATAACTGCCGGCAGGAACATCTCTCAAAGGGGGCGACTGGCAGCTGAAGCGATGACCTCCCAGAAACACAGCGTGGTTTGGAAAAAGGGAAAGCCAGAAGGCCTTCGTCAGCTGACCTTCGACAATCGGGCAAGCCGACCACTTTAAATAGCGGGCGACCACCGCACCGGCGCGAGAAGCGCGCTCAGCTCGGCATCGCTATTAACACGACAGTCACGTCAAAAAGAGGGGGGTGCGAATATAACACGATTTGTTACCGTAGAGAGAAGGGATTAAAAACACTGGTCAGAAATAATTGGAAGAGTCTTCTGAATGTGGAGAAATCAAGGCGGCGATCTTCTGTCAGGGATGCCGGACAGGTGTTGATGCACGAAAGCCCTGAATTATGCATCGCTCTGCCTTGAACATGACAGCAGATTATCAGGACCTCGGCGTCTCGAAAGGAAGGGGTGGGAGGGGGGGGGGGCAAATAACATTAATGCCAAGGTTTGGAAATAATCCTGTTTAAGTGCATTTCCCTATAGAGTGCCCACCCTGGCACCCCACCGCGTGTTAGTGGGCAGGCTGTTCCTTGCGATCCTCTACCCCTGTAACAGCGCCGTCTGCTCTAAAGTAGCGGCTCCGTCCATAATTTGTCATTTTGACTTGAGCAGCCCCGGGGATGTCCAGGCATTGCCTCGAGGAATTGATGTGCGGCTCCCCCCTTTGGGCGGGATAGAGGGGTCGCCAACACCACCGCTAAAGGTGCGGCTCACCTGCGCGGGGCAGCGCGCGATGAAAATACAGAAAGCGCCTAAGAATCCCGCCGGTGTTATTTTGAATGGACGTTCTGCCCGTGTCTGCGTGGGGTCACTTCATTAAAAGCCAACCCTGACGTGACGATCAGAGTAACCATCGGTGTTTGAAGTGGAAACAAATTAATGACGGTATCAATCTCTACCGTTACGGTGAAATTTCGATCGTATCAATACAGTAGCATTCGAGCGAAGAGCGGGTGGTGGGAGGGCTTCCCCCGTGAAGATTCACTGAAAGGTACCGTGCGTTCTTGCGCACTTAAAGCACCACGCAAAACCGGCGCTCGTGCGTGTGCGTGTGCGCGCCCCCGCAGTCGTGAACTTCAGTGCTCTATAAAGTTCAGTCCTGGGGCTGCAACCAACGACTCGTCCGTCCATCCATCCATCTAGGAGCCGATCATCAAAGCACAGGATACACTAACGACCACCCCGTAAACAGGTTCGTAAAGAAGACACAGCAGGACAAAACACTTTTTGCAAGAGCAGTGTTACCCTTTTAACAGTGTGATAAAATACTGCAACGTAAAACAACAAAGAAGGAAACTGCACAGGAACTACAGTATTTATAATTACCTATAAGCGTCTCATTGTGGCCATGACAGACGCCCAAAATACTCCAGTTGCCGACACAGAATCCTCCCCTCGTCCCACAAACCGTCCAGAAACTCCCGCCTCCCTTTCAAGCTCCTCCCTTCGGGGGTACCGCCCCTTTGTTTTTTTTCTAATGTCAATCACTTCCCAGCCGGCGCCGCTCTCCGCCCTCCCCATTACACTCAAGCGTCCCTCAGCCGCCAGCCTTATCCCGGCCCGGGACATGGCGCAGGGGGAGCACACAGGCCAGGGGCATTGCCCGCTTTAGCACTTATTAGGGGCTCAGTCTCTCCTCTGATAACATATTGTATGTGTGTTGTATATGAGAAGCCAGAGTTGTGTATGTGCGTGTGCGTGTTGGGGGTCTCCATTTGAGTTTTCGCACAGTTGGAATTTTGGGGGTGTTGACTCCCCCTCCCCATGAAGTTTTTGCACCATCATCCATGCATGTTAGTGGGCTGGACTACCTGGAAGCCCCCCTCTAATAACGCCACTGATTCACACACACACCAGGGGGCCAGTTTAGCAACAGCAATTGATTCGAACTTGCATGTCTTTGGACTGGGAGTCTGTGCAGGTGGCACCCAGGACTTGAACCCTAAGGAGCCATTTGTTCTCATTTTTAATTAGCCAATCGTTTTTTGTTCTTATCAGCTTTCAGAAAAGCACAGCAGTGTGAGATTTACATTCAAGAAACTCATCATCTGGTGACACCTTCATCCAAGGCGACTGACAACATGCAACTGGCTGCCTTTCTTTTGCTTCTGCTGTTGGAGCACAGGCGGGTGAAGTGACATGCTCAGGATCACACGGTGGCAGTAATGGGATTTGAAGCCCCAATCTTTGGGTTTGAGGTCCCAGGCCTTAAGCAATACGCCACACTGACTAGGCTGTTTTCTGTGTCAAGTCAAGTTGAGGAGCATGCACTGGTACAGCGTATTGCCGCACCCACCACACGACGAAACAACTTGGGATCCCGGTTTGCAACCCCGAGGAAGACATGCAGTACAGAAACACCCTCCGGAAATGACCCTCTATCTGCCACAGCCAGGTGTTACGTGGGCGACCCCTTGGCCTGGTCCAGCCATTCGGGTCCCCAACAATGAGGATCTTACGAGCAGGATCACCCTCGGGGAAACGCGCCACATGGCCGTAGTGCCATACAGTTAGGTCCATAAATATTTGGACAGAGACAACTTTTTTCTAATTTTGGTTCTGTACATCACCACAATGAATTTTAAATGAAAACAACTCAGATGCAGTTGAGCTGCAGACTTTCAGCTTTAATTCAGTGGGGTGAACAAAACGATTGCATAAGAAATGTGAGGCAACTAAAGCATTTTTTTAACACAATCCTTCATTTCAGGGGCTCCAAAATAATTGGACAAATTAAATAACTGGAAATAAAATGTTCATTTCTAATACTTGGTTGAAACCCTTTGCTGGCAATGACAGCCTGAAGTCTTGAACTCATGGACATCACCAGATGCTGGGTTTCCTCCATTTTAATGCTCTGCCAGGCCTTTACTGCAGCGGCTTTCAGTTGCTGTTTGTTTGTGGGCCTTTCTGTCTGAAGTTTAGTCTTCAACAGTGAAATGCCTGCTCAATTGGGTTAAGATCAGGTGACTGACTTGGCCATTCAAGAATTTTCCACTTCTTTGCTTTAATAAACTCTGGGTTGCTTTGGCTGTATGTTTTGGGTCATTGTCCATCTGTATCATGAAACGCCGCCCAATCAATTTGACTGCATTTAGCTGGATTTGAGCAGACAGTATGTCTCTGAACACCTCAGAATTCATTCGGCTGCTTCTGTCCTGTGTCACATCATCAATAAACATTAGTGTCCCAGTGCCACTGGCAGCCATGCTCGCCCAAGCCATCACACTGCCTCCACCGTGTTTTACAGATGATGTGGTATGCTTTGGATAATGAGCTGTTCACGCCTTCTCCATACTTTTTTTCTGCCATCATTCTGGTAGAGGCTGATCTTGGTTTCATCTGTCCAAAGAATGTTTTTCCAGAACTGTGCTGGCTTTTTCAGATGTTCTTTAGCAAAGTCCAATCTAGCCTTTCTATTCTTGAGGCTTATGAGTGGCTTACACCTTGCAGTGTACCCTCTGTATTTACTGTCATGCAGTCTTCTCTTTATGGTAGACTTGGATATCGATATGCCTACCCCCTGGAGAGTGTTGTTCACTTGGTTGGCTGTTGTGAAGGGGTTTCTCTTCACCATAGAAATGATTCTGCGATCATCCACCACTGTTGTCTTCCGTGGACGTCCAGGTCTTTTTGCGTTGCTGAGTTCACCAGCGCTTGCTTTCTTTCTCAGGATGTACCAAACTGTAGATTTTGCCACTCGTATTATTGTAGCAATTTCTCGGATTGGTTTTTTCTGTTTTCAAACTTAAGGATGGCTTCTTTCACCTGCATGGAGAGCTCCTTTGACCGCTTGTTGTCTGTTCACAGCAAAATCTTCCACATGCAAGCACCACACCTCAAATCAACTCCAGGCCTTTTATCTAAATAATTGATAAAGACATAACTACAGACTTGCCCACACCTGCCCATGAAATAGCCTTTCAGTCAATTGTCCAATTACTTTTGAGCCCCTGAAATGAAGGGATTGTGTTAACAAAATGCTTTAGTTGCCTCACATTTTTATGCTATCGTTTTGTTCACCCCACTGAATTAAAGCTGAAAGTCTGCACTTCAACTGCATCTGAGTTGTTTCATTTAAAATTCATTGTGGTAATGTACAGAACCAAAATTAGAAAAAAGTTGTCTCTGTCCAAATATTTATGGACCTAAGTGTAACTGACACTCCCTCACAATGCAGGTAATGTGCCTCATTTGGGACTCCATGAGCAACCGCTCATTCAACACAAAGTCAAACCAACAGTACCCAAGGATTTTCCAAAGAGACAAAGTACCAAAGGAGTCCACTCACAACCATATAGTAAGACAGGAAACACCAGGGGCCTCAGGCATAATGCCATGCGTAGAATTCACACTATAACATATAGCTATTGTATTTAGAGTAGTTTGACCATTCTGTGGACCATTACATTGTTACAAGTTAATTACAATCAAATGCATTAAACTAATAAACAATATTCGGTTAATTTCAGTGTATTTATAAAGCCGCGTCATGGATGTGGACCTAAAAAAAGAAAGGGTAACCACACAGGAACAGTAGCACTGCTTTGATGATGGGTGCCTCCAGTTTGCAAAACCAAGTGGAGAACCTGCGTACGCCAGGTATGAGCTACCGTGGAAATGTGCGTTGCTTTATGCCAAGTTTAGGCGCATTGTAATTTGAATGTGGAAACGGGCTTACGCAACATTTTTGTGAGTACGCACCGTTTATACATGAGGCCTCAGGACTCTAAAGACTTGGACCTTCATCCTTTTTCAGATATCGGGAGTGCCACACACCCCTTTCCAACGACCTCATGACCCCCTATGCTCTCCCAATCCGTCTACTGACTTCACAGGAAGAGTCACCTGAGACATGAATGTCACTGCCGAGGTAAGTAAACCTCTCGATGAGGTCGACACTCTCTCCGCAAACAGACACACTGCTGATGGCCGTGCCCAAGTGCTCATTAAAGGCCTGGATCTTTGGTTTTTATCCAGGACACTCGCAAGCCCAGACACTCAGACTCCTCACTCAGTCTCTCGAGCGCCCCGATCAGAGCCTCCGCGAAGATCACAGCATCGTCAGCAAAGTCAAGATCCGTGAATCTTTCTTCGCCAACAGATGCCCCACAGTCACTGGACCCCACGACCTTGCCCAACACCCAGTCCATGTAAGCATTGAACAGAGTAGGACCAAAAACACACCCCTGATGAACCCCAGAATCAACTGGGAAAAACACAGAGGTCCTGCCTCCACTCTTCACAGCACTCACAGTACCAGTGTACAGGCCGGCCATGATATCCAGCCACCTTGAGGGGATCCCATGAACCCTCAGGATGTCCCACAGGGCAGCTCGATCAACTGAGTCGAACGCTTTGTGAAAATCGACAAAGGCTGCAAAGAAACTCTGCCGATATTCACGTTTGCACTTCATGAGAACCCGCAGTGCCAGGATGCGGTCGATGGTAGACTTCTTAGGTGTAAAACCAGACGGCTCCAGTCGCTGGTAGGTGAGCAAGTGATCACGGATCCTATTGAGGACGACCCTAGCAAGGACCTTACCCGGCACCGAGAGCAGTGTTATCCCCCTGTAGTTGCTGTAATTCTGTGTGGAGTTTGCAAATTCTCCCCATGGCTGTGGTTCATTTTTTCCACCATGAAGAAGACACGCATGTTGAGTTGCTAGCGGAGAACAAAATGCCCAGCATTTCAAAACTCAGTGTTGCCGGGTTAAGTCCTTTGAAGGCAGAGCTGCCAAACTTCATAAATGCGGTTTATGAGAGTGTGGAAGACAAAAAAACAAAAGGCACCGTCCTTAAAATTCAGTAAAAGGGACACCCCCAGGTACCCTTAGGGTCAAAAATCAGGATTCCAATGTAGCGTCACTTCCTGACAAAGGGGGCCGTAAGTGCCAACCACGGGTGTGTACACAGAACACTCCCTGACACCCGGAGCTCTGCTGTGTATTCTGCACTGGATGACTGTTAGGACAACTGTTTGGGCCGCAGCCACACTGACACTCGCTCTCCTAATGCTGACCCCTGTTATCTCGGGGTGAACGTTTTCAAAGAGACTCTTACAGTGCAGACCACCAAAACTGAAGGAGGATTACTGAAGCACAGACAATCTCTGACTATCATATAATAAAAGAACTGAAGCATTCAGTGGAACAAGTAAACGTTCAAAGGAGCTCAATGGCGCAGAGGTGGCGCTGCCGCCTCGTAACAAGGAGACCAGGGTGTTACGTTTGCAATATGTACATTTTACGACAGTGCGTTCTGGAGGTTAGAGGGTGAGTTTTTGGTGGGATTGGTTGTTCGGAAATAAATGCCTTTCTGAGACCAACTGCACCTGTACGCTCTCGTATTGGGTTTAGGTCCCCGTGTGTGTCTGTGTTTACTCCCAAAGACATGCCAGTTAGGGGGACTGGCCTGAGTGGAGGGGGGTGTGGACCCTGCGATGGTTACTCCTGCCTTGCATCCAGTGTTTACTAAGATGGCACCAGCTTCCTCACCACCCTAGTCAGGATCAGGTGGGTTTATGGTACGACTTTGAAGGATCCGAACAACTTTTAGGTGTGCATGGATTGTATTTGCACCATCTTATACCGTATTGAGAACATACAGCCCGACAACAGACAGACCGACCCCAGGACACATGGAGGTCCAAACACGCTTTTATTTGTCTTTCTGCCTCCTTTACAGCACCTGACGCAGCGCACCAAACACCTCAGTAAACTCAGTCCTTTCCTTCTGCCACCTCCACTCCCCTCCTCATAAGCTCCGTCTTCTGCCACCCGACTCCGGCTCCCTGTTTTAAGTTGCACCCAGATGTGCTCCCTGATGGCCTACCTGCAGCACAGTCCATGGCTCAGGAACCATCCAGGGTTGAGTTTCCAAGCTCCAGGGGGGCTGCCTTTTTCTGTCCCGGGTGAATATACTGCCCCTCTCCAGGTCCTTCCCTTCTCCAGTCGTCTATCTCCACTTTTTAGTACCCTGCGCTGTTTGTGTCTTTTATGGTTTGTTTTTCATTTTGTCCTTCAGCAGTAAGTTTATATTTTAAACTGCTTATCCAGGACTGGCTTACAGGGTCTTAGCAGCGAGGCCCACATGTCGCTTTCCTCAACCACACTTGCCAACTGATGCTGTGGGGTCCCAAGGTGTTCCCAGACCGTCTCACTGATATAATCGAGCACTGGGTCTTTCCATTGGGGGTCTTCTCCCAGCTGGGCATGCTCATAAAACCTCCATAGGGATGCTTGATATGGGGGGCCCGACCCACCTAAATTGATCCGTCTCGATGTGGTGGGTCAGCGGTCTTACTTTGAGCCTTTCCTGGATGTCTGCGCTTCTCACCCCAACTGTAAGGGAGAGCCCAGCCACCCTGCGGAGAAGCTCATACCATCCGCTTGTACCCACTATCTCATTCTACCTGTCATGACCCAGCGCCCATGACCATAGCGGAGGGCAGGGACGCAGACCGACGGGTAAATTGAGAGCCTTGTCTTCTGTAACTGCCCCTTCTTCACCTTTATGGAGCAGTACAGAGACCCCATAAATGTGCCCACCTGCCCTGTTGATCTCACCATCCCTTTTCCCCTCACTGGTGAACTGGTTAAACTCCTCCATTTGAGGCAGCAACTCACCTCCTACTCGGAGAGGACAGTCCACCTTTATCCTACTGAGGACCACGGCCTAAGGTTTGGAGGTGCTGATCCTCAACGTTGCT